>NC_133360.1:26868585-27201918 GCF_030506205.2 Paramisgurnus dabryanus
TAAAGATTACGCCGCCTTTTACCTTATGTAAAAAGCTCCGGAAATCTCAAGTAATTCTAATCCAGTGCGAATAGACCAGCTATAAATATACATGTAATTTTCATCATGTCCTGTTACTTTGCAGGTTTCTTTCAAACATAAAAGCGCTTAAAGAAGCATTTACTTGCATTCTAAGCAGAAAATGAGTCAGTGGCCAGTCAGTTCCTGAATACCACGACACAGACTTTAAAAAAAGTCAAAATCAGTTCTCAAAGGCACGAAAATGTTTCTGAAACTGACGTTCTCCCCAAACTGAAATTAAAAACAGTTTCTAGTTTTTCTCATCTGTGTCATGTTGTTTGCACATGTGATATCAGGAAGCAGGGTAATGTGCTGTGCAGTGTTGGGGAAAGTTACTTTTAAAAGTAATGTATTACAATATTAAGTTACTTTTCATGGAAAGTATTGCTTACGTTACTTTTAAGTTACTTTTGCGTTACTTTTTCTTGGCTGAAGCTTGATGTCTTTCAGACCTTGCAGGTGTTTTTATAACTGAAAAGTTCTGCATTCAGAAATTGCATATTTCATCACAAAAATGTCGAGCTCTGGCCTGCCATCTCAGTTTCTGACGCAAACTGTTCCTACACAGGCGTGTATGCATAGAGTGCATAATGTGACTATGTTTAGTTTAGTTTAATTCAGTACATATTTTTTTATCAAATTAATTCAACTAAAAAAGTAACTTGGATTACTTATTTGAAAACGTAACTCAAATATGAATGTAATGCTTTACTTTACTCGTTACTTCAGAAAAGTAATATTATTACGTAATGCACGTACTTGTAACACTGGTGTGCGTAATCAAGTTACCCCTCCCACTTCTGAATGTTTTACTGAGATTTCTAATCCCGTGCGAATTGACCATCAATATTACAGGCGTCCTGTGGTAAAATTACATTACTTCATCTACCCCCGTAAAAAAATTCTTTCCGAATAGAGCTATAGATGTCAATGTCAAATTTTATTTATACTGCACCATTTCTACAACACATGTTGACCAATGTGCTTTACACCAGAGAAACCAAACACTCGCACAATAAAAGATAAAATACTAAAATAAAGTAAAACACAAAAAACATAATGTATAAAATATTAATATTAATAATAATAATAATAAAAATATATAAAATAAAGTAAGTGACCCATCTTGTCTGTAAAAATATTGGTCTTAATGAAGTTATTTTTTCTAGGCTATCTAACCTTACCATACAATTTAACAGTGAAGTGTGAACCGCAGAACATTTGTGCATTAAGGGAGGCCAGTGTGTCACTGAAGTGCTCTTACTCCAAAATCAACATCACAACTGGGTTCTGGTTCAGTCAGAAACAGAGAACAAACTGGAGAAACAAAGATGAACCTGAAGATTTGACTTTAGATTCAGATTACTCAGGACGAGTGGATCAGTGGATCAATGAAGATCACTCAGAACTCAAAATATATAATCTGACAGAGAGCGACAGTGGAGAATATCAGCTCATGTTCATTATGAAGGATGGAGTTAAACATCTCAGCTCAGTCACAGTCAATCTAACAGTCACAGGTACATTTACATTCTCATCAGTCCAGTTTAGATTATCTTCATTTGTAAATGTTAATGTTTCTCTGTGTTTAACTTTATTCAGTGCTGCAGGTGAAGAAACATCATGAATCTACAAAGAAAAATCAGAAATTAAAACTTACTTGTGACACCTCCTGCACTTTAACCTCGAGACCTAAACATATCTACTGGAGAAAAGATGGACAACATCTAAAAAAACCTGAATCTAATATCTTAGAGACTGTGTCGTCTGCTGCCTACTCATGTTTTCTTAGTAAAGAAATCTCCTCTGCTCCTGTGTGTGAGTGTGACATTTACTTACATATGAACAAACATTTTTATTGTATTACTGCTATATAAATAAGCCTATGTGTACATACACTTTGTTACTCTTTCAGGTTTTTCTAACAGTGGCTGTTGGGCTGTGACTTACACCTCTAGAAGAGTTTGTGCTTTAGTGGGATCAACAGTAGATATTCACTCTTCATACTCACATCCCACTGGATATACAGTAAAGAAAACATCCTGGCATTTGCCATACAGTCATTTGGATCTGCGTGATGTTCATCAGTTTGCTGGTCGTGTGGAGTATATGAACAACACACTGAGAATCAAAAACGTCAAGAAGAGGGACTCTGGTGAATATCGTTTCAGGATCATCACTAATAAAAACTCTTACTCTGGTTCACCTGGAGTCATTCTCACTGTTACAGGTAACCTGTTTCACTATATGGGTTCATAATAATGATTTGTGTATCAGTAGCTTCACTGACATATGGAAAACCAAGACTGGATCTAGACTGTTGTCACTGGGTGTGAAGTCACAATATTGGGGGTCATAATGCTTTAATATGGAATATTTATTATATTGAGGATAACCTACTGCATGTACATTTCTAAAGCTACTGCTTAAAATAAGTTTTTGATGTCAGCTAGGAAAACCTTAACTGTAGACACCTGTTGTTCACATTATTAAAGTAATAGGTTTGTGTTTATCAGGTACAAAGGTGAGAAGCAGCCCAGGCTCTGTGTCAGGGAAAGGGAAAGTGATATTAAGCTGTTCAACTGAATGCCCTCTGGATAACAAACATACTTACATCTGGTATAAGAATGGACAACAGGTAACAGATGGATTGAGATTATTAAACAAGCTGTACCTGGACTCAATCAACAGTGAGGAGATAAAACAGTTTTCATGTACTGTAAGAGGTAACACAAATGCAAGATTATGTTATTGTGCATTACTATCTCTGAAAAAGAGAAAATCTAAGGTATTTCTTTGTTTTTTAAAATACACAGATGTCCAGAGTAAAGTTTCAGAGAAGAGCGTGGAAATACGAATCATCATATTGTTACTATCTGTGTTTCTCATTATTGCAGTCATAGGAGTCCTGTATTATAGGTAATGTTCAAATGGTAAAGTCTTTCATTATTTTTTCCACATTTTAAGTTTTTGTAGGTTTATCTTTATTTTTGCAAGTTTTAAAACCCTTAGTTTCAATACATGAATGGCCCTATCCACCTTATTTTCGAATGCGTAAGTAAGAGATGTGACGTATTTCCCTTTTTTGTGCGAGACATCCATTTCAATAGCCGGTAGAAAACAGTGTAGTGGGAGCACGCATAAAACATGATTAAAACAGTTATGGTAAATATTTACTACACCTGCCATGTATTCAGTCATTTTATGATGTTGCTCAGGGGTGACTGGTCTTCATTACGCAACGGAGACATACCAGTATCTTTAAAATGGGAAAGTCAGTTGAGTGTTTGTACCTGGAATAGACCAAGACTTTGTGTTTTTACCCGTTCAAGCGATGGTTTAAAATGTCACAACTGTCTCTCTGGTGTGGAGTATTTTAAACAGCAATTTTTTATCGATTTGTTTGAGTTTTTATGGCGACACATCAAGCCTCACACGGTCTGACAGTCAGCAGCATCTTTCTCATTCAACACATTGTAAGTTATTTGAACAAACCATAATAAACATTAAACAATTATTCAGTATTGCTTTCGTTTTATTAAAATTGTATTACATCACTTCTTACGCAGTAGATGCAGTTATAAGCTTATGAAATTATTCACTTATTTAAAATTATTTGCCTTTTCATTCAAAACATAACAAAAGTTATGCGCAAACACATAACAAACTATTTGTAAACATTAACAAATATGCACTTTATGTTGTATATATTCTGTACTGTAATTGCATTTTTGTAATAATATATAGTAGCAGAATAAATAAACCAGCACTGTCAGGTTTTTCTTTATGGATGTGTGAATACAGATCATGTGTGCATGTCTCTACAAATGTTTTGTAGAGATTTACTGCGTTTGTTCCAGTTATTATGGCAACCCCTAAATGCACAAATTGTGCCGGTCTTCCTGGATTTCATAGTAAAAATTTAAGAGCCAGTCAAAACGGCAAACTCACGTCCCTCGCAATACATCTACCATTAGATTTAGTGGCTCACTGGGGGTCTTAAACAAAGGAGCTTAAAGATGGCGGCGCCCACATTAAAAAATAAGGTGGATAGGCTCATGTGGTCAAGGATTGCATTAGGAAAGCAAAGATTTTGTGTTTGATTGGGTTTTGAAAGTTGCAATTAACTTTTATTTCAAATATTTTCCCCTGCTATATATGAACCCTTTATACACTTTCCTGAGGAGGAGGAGAAAGTATATATCATCTCAGAAATGTGACAACGCAAATCCGGCTGTACAGGTGAGAACAATTAACAACAAATAGTGGGTCACATTTATCACTCTAACGTAAAAACAACCGCAAATCCGTGCACAAATATCATGACAGGGTTCATGTGTGATTCATAAAACATTTCCAATCTTATCCTTCAAATAATCGTACGTTGAGAAATGTGTCAGAAAACTATTGTAATTTGAATATACGCCCATACTTATATAAATGAAGATTGTTTATTGTCATTAATTTTTTTATTTCTCTCTTTCTCCAGCCCAAATCCCAACCAGACTCATCTACATTGGATAACTCCACACCTCTGTATACGGTTTCTGACTTTGCCCACAAGACTCACTCAGATGAGCAGATCATTCATTATTCAAGTATTCATTTCAAGAAGTCTTGCACCCCTACTGTTATATATGAATCAATTGAAGATGTTAATTATTCCACTTTGAAGTTAAAATGACCCTTAACTAAATCATGCTTTGTCAACTGTTTCAGTCCATGTCTAGGCCTGTGTTTTTGTATAGTTTTAATGACCAGAGGGTGGCAAGAGAGGTTTCATGTGGCATTTATTGGTAGAAAAGCTTGTACCACCACAGCAACAGTAAACCAGAGGTGAGGTAAATGTTCGATTTAAGGACATTGCCAGATGACCCCAAAGGAAACTGAGTTGTTTAAAGGGATTATGAGCGGACAGCTCTAACTATTGGATTAGATACTGCTAATGTATTTCCTTATTTGTTTGTATTGTATGTTGCTTGATGTATTGCCTGTTATCAGTCATACATGAAAAAATCATGCTAAAATAGTAGTCGGAACGTCTAATTTGTTCTATGCAAAAAAAAAACACTGACAATAAATAGTCAAAAAATTGTCCCTAGTGGTACCCTTTCAAAAAGTTTACACATAAAGAGTTCATATTAGTACCTCAGGTGTACAGTATATTATTGTATACCTTACATGTTTGTACCTGCTCCAGTGACAGCTAGGGGCCATTGTTCAACCATTTTTCTGACAGTTTACAATATTCCAATATTCATCATAACAAAATAAAAGATGTATTAAAAAGGTATCTTACAAGTTATAGTACTTCCTTAGTAGCAAACATGTAAATATTTCATGATTCATGCAAATGATATTTGTGATAAGTGTGATTTTTCGTACTATAAACAGACAAAAAGAGGAACTGAAGTAATATTACAAAATATTTACGACACACTGCACGACAATTTCCACTTAAAGAAGCTTGTGGCATAAACTGTTAATAAAGTTAAAAAATTAATATTATTAAAGTTTTTTGCAGACAAAAACAGTATAGTTGCAAATTATTGAAAGTTAGTTGACATGTAGTTGCAAAGTTGTTTATAGTTAGTAGAATGTCTAAAGTGGACTATCAAAATAAAGTGTAACCGTTTTTACAAATACTTTTAGACACTGAATCATTTTCCAAATCTAACTATCTAACTAATGGGGACAAAACATTTTTGTACTTGAAACTAGGGTGACCATACGTGCCATTCTTCCCGGACGCATCCCGTCCAGGATTTTGTGTTCGTCTTCCGGAAGTCGTATTTGTCGACCGCATAAGTCATAGAGGATTATTATTATTATTACAGAAAAACAACCGTTACATTTTAAGGTAAGAATGAAACTACGATTGTATATCTTATGTTTTTAACTGAATGGCGTATGCGGTCAACAAATACGTCTTCCGGAAGACGCACCGAAATCCTGGACGGAATGCGTTCGGGAAGAATGGCACGTATGGTCACCCTATTGAAACGGATCATATTCCATTTCAATTGTTTGAGAAGTGTTTTTTTATATTGTACTTTAACCAATCACGTCACTGGAAAATATGTCATCAAGTGTCCCGATGTGTAGTGAGCCAGACAGTTTTCTTACCATTGCCCAAGCCCCTGTACACAATATACTAGCTGGGTTCATTTTTGCACTCTTTCATGGGAACTTCGTGAAGGAGATGTGTGTAAACAGACTCTCCAGATAAAGAGAAAGTGATTGTTTTCATTGCTGTATAAGTGTATTCTGATCAGCCAAGCTATGAGACACAATTGTGCAACTCCCTTAAAAAAACACTGGCGGCCAGTGACTGTTTTGAAAACACACGTCATAACATGTATTTCACCCGTCATGTGTGTGGTTCATCATGTCATTAAACCCGAAATATTAAAGCTTGATGACGTATGCGGTCAAGCAACGCGACTTCCGGAGAACGAACCCGAAAACATGTTCGGGACGTGTCCGACGGAACTGGCACGAATGGCCACCCTAGTTCACATGATGCAACAAACACATATTTTTACATGGCGAGCCACTCACATCACACTCAAAACTACATTTTGCGCCGCTCAGAAGATAAGTCATTGGCCGCCACTGCTCAAAAGTATACAGATCAAGAGCTCTGATCTTCAAAGGGAAAGGGACATAGGGATGATCACTTCAACCACTAATTCAATAACTAGGTACTGTAGCTAGGGAACTGATTGAGACACAAGGAAACTCTTAAGAAACAGTGTTTGTGCAATTTATGTGTGAGCGTGTGAAAATCCACTCTGGTGGCAGCTTTATCCAGTCACATACAGTGAGTAAAATAAGTATTTGGACACCCTGCTATTTTGAAAGTTCTCCCACTTAGAAATCATGAGGGGTCTGAAATTGTCATAGTAGTTGCATGTACACTCTGAGAGACATAATCTAATCTAAAAAAAATCCAGAAATCACAATGTATGATTTTTTTACTATTTATTTGTATGATACAGCTGCAAATAAGAATTTAAACACCTGTCTGTCAGCTAGAATTCTGACCCTCAAAGACCTGTTAGTCTGCCTTTAAAATGTCCACCTCCACTCCATTTATTATCCTAAATTAGATGCACCTGTTTGAAGTCGTTAGCTGCATAAAGACACTTGTCCACCCCATACAATCAGTAAGAATCCAATTGCTAACATGACCAAGACCAAAGAGCTGTCCAAAGACACCAGAGACAAAATTGTACACCTCCACACAGCTGGAAAAGGCTAAGTGGAAATTGCCAAGCAGCTTGGTGAAAAAAGGTCCACTGTTGGAGCAGTCATTACAAAATGGAAGAAGCTAAACATGAAGAAGCTCCATGCAAGATCTCACCTCGTTGGGTCTCAATGATCCTAAGAAAGGTAAGAAATCAGCCCAGAACTACACGAGAGGAGCTGGTCAATGACCTGAAAAGAGCTGGGACCACGGTTTCCAAGGTTACTGTTGGTAATACACTAAGACATCATGGTTTGAAATCATGCATGGCACGGAAGGTTCCCCTGCTTAAACCAGCACATGTCCAGGCCCGTCTTAAGGTTGCCAATGACCATTTGGATGATCCAGAGGAGTTATGGGAGAAAGTCATGTGGTCAGATGAGACCAAAATTGAACTTTTTGGTCATAATTCCACTAAATGTGTTTATGTATGTAGTGGTTGAATGTAGTTGTTGCATTTCTGAAATTTAAAACAAATCTTGATCATGTATGTGCCCGACAAATGCAGCGTATGTGTATGTATTGTGGATATAAATAGTGTGCAGTATGAATACCTTCCTAGATATGGACAACTGCCATGTTTTCATTTGTTTATAAAAATGAAGATGACAAAGAAAGTTCTCAGTTACATCTCTAAGGGAGTGCTTTATAAATAGCAGACTATAAAACATCTTATGCATTGGTGTAACTACCAACATTCAGTTTGTTAAAAGGTCATTTCCTCATCACTGCTCTTAGGAAATAATGGAAACCAGACATCATGACATGGGTTGCCGCAGCTGTAACTAACTTCTCTTCTTCAAATCAACAAGGGACATTAAGCGATCCCTGCATCATATGATTTACGTATATCTAAGCTTTTAACTGAATCAACAAACAATTAAATGTGCATGCTTGTCTTTTAGTCTGGACAAAATATGATGCTGTTTTGCAGTCTCAATTTATACAAAAGAGAGACATCATGGACTTCATCTCTGTCGCATTACTGATCCTACTGCTACACACTCCAGGTAAGGTTAATTCCCTAACAATTGAACATGAATAGAACAAGAAACGTCTGTATTTGGGTTTGTTGACCAGTGCGAATTGGCCTTAATATGAGCATGTATATGTTGTATAATTCATTGCTAGTAAGTGAAGTATGAGTTGCCCTTTCTGGGTTTATGATTTAAGTGTTTTCTTAAGTACACTGTAAAAAATGTTTTGTCAGATCAACTTAGAAATTGTACTTCATTTGGTAACATCTGCATTAACTGAGTTTGTTGAAGTTAATATCTCATTTTAGATGACTGAGAATAACTCAATTCAACCAACCCGAAATGCCAAGGTTTTACTAAGGCAAAACTGTCATTGGCTGTAACTTGGTTTGTCCTGCAATTTTAAATCAGATTGCAAGTTTGACATTACCTATTTTGTCTTACACATTGAAACTTTATTTCCACTTTGATGTAAATATGTATGTTATATTAGTTGAAATCTAAATTTAAGTCTGCTGTCACTTCATATTTTGTATTACCTGCAATCCCAATTTTGCATTGATGTGACCTCATGTGTTGTATAGAGGCAAATATCAGTGTGACTTTAATGTAATTTCATGTGTAGCATAACTTCAAAACATGTTTTCACTTTGATGTAAAGTAATTTATTTTATAAGGTCAAAATATAGTTTCATTTTGTTGTTACTTCATATGTAGCATAACTTGAAATTATCTTTTTACTTTGATGTAAGGTCATTTATTTTATTATGCAAATGTCCTGTTTCATTTTGATGCAAATTCATGTGTTGCTTAACTTCAAATCAAGTTTTTACTTTCATATAAGGTAATTTCTTTTATAAGGTCAAAATACAGTTTCATTTTGATGTAACTTCATGTGTAGCATAACTTCAAATCACGTTTTTACTTCCATGTAAGGTAATTTCTTTTATAAAATCAAAATATAGTTTCATTTTTATGTAACATCATATGTAGCATAACCTCAAATCAATATTTTACTTTGATGCAAGGTAATTTATTTAATAAAATTAAAATATGTTTTCACTCTTATGTAACGTTATGCATAGCATAAAAATAATTTTTACTTTAGTACAGAAATTATGTTACAAAGTGAAATCTCATTTACAGCTTCCAATACATTCTTTAAAAAGCACTTTAATCAGTTTTTATTTTAGCAGGGCAGTAAGGAGGCAGGACACAGACAGATGCTTAAATGCCCAAGTGGGGCATTTTATTAACAATAGTGAAGGGAATGGGGGGCAGTGAGGGGCTGATATGTCCTCCTGGGCTTTGTGGGTGCCTCGTGATTTTGGGCATCCTGGTGAATTCGGGGAATCGCTTGCTTCGTGCAGTACTGGATAGTTATGTCAGCTCAGCCTGGGTCTTATGTTGTGTTCCAGGCAACCTGTAACCCGTAAATCATGACTTCAAAACCACGACTCAGGACTCTGAACTGGGAGTACAACAATCTAATACGAGTTCACGGGTAGGAAGTCACGGATTTGAATGTCGTTCCAGTGCACTTTCACAGGTAGAAGGTTGTAAAAACACGGGTTACAGGCTGCCTGGAACGCATACTCCCAGTTCAGAGTCGTGAGTCGTGGTTTTGAAGTCGTAGTTCACGTGTTCAAAAACATGCCTGGAACGCAGCATTAAGTCGCTTCCTATGAAAAGGGGAACACACATTAGACAGGTTATTTTACTGATACGTTCATACGACACCAATGTACTAAAAAATTTTTCTTTGTATAGACAAAAAATCTGATCACACGGATCCGCGAAAACGACTATCATTGTACGATGTATGCCAGACCCGTCGTTAGTGCTTACAAGCTACAGTATTATGGACTGCACGCCTCATTACATCTGCATAAAAACACAGTCAACACGAACAAGCGCACCCACACCGTCACAGTTTTCACAGATTCATTTTTGTAGTCTACACCGAGCACATAGCAAGATAGCAACATATTTTTTAAAAACTTTTACATTAAAACCCGTTTTCACAAACTTGTTTTCCATAAAAATTAATATAACTGTTTCAGATTCCAGTTGAAACTTGTCTCGTGTAAACAGTCCCTGCTGCTTCTTGTGGTCTTTATATCGCTTTCTCCCTGATTACTTGAGTAGGGTCAGCTGTGCCCTGGCAGTTAGCGCAGGAGGCAGTCACACTCAATTATGGTTTGCTGCAGGTCGGAATGGGCGTGGCGAAAGGTAGGGGACATGTCATGCAATAAAGTTTATCATTGGTCAAAGGTGCTCGGTTTACATACAGTTAAATAGAACCCTGATATTCCCTGAATATCACACCACTTAATAGTTAAACTTCAATACAATCCAGGATTACCTTTATTTTACATTTACACTAAAGCAAAATATGATAAAACAAAATCCTGCTTTTTCATTTATTGTTAATGTATTTATATGTTTTAAAGGGCATCTAATCGGATTATCTTTATGTTTTTACTAAAATTAAATGTGATACAAAACATTTTATTGAAAAATATAAAAAGTTTGTAACAGGGAAAAAGATTCAATCAAAAGTACACAGGCAGTGCTCCAAGCTAACATTGAAGTGAAAATATATATAGCTATAGTGCATGGATAAAATGATTAAACTCTGCAGACAAATAATTATGACTGATGTCAAACAAATATTACATTCTATTAGACCAAAGACTGCCAATTAGATATATGCAAGACAACTAATATCCTAGGTTCACCACTGAAGAAACATCTAAGCCAACTGCAATTTTTGTGTGTATTTGCAGAGATCATGGGGTTCTCTGTGGCACCGAGCCAGATGATTGCCCAGAAATTGCACCTCAGATATCGTCAAAACAAATATACATGAAATTTGCAGCTGGCTCTGATGTTTCTTCAGTCAAGGATGTGTTCATTCTAACACATTGTTTTGGGTTATCCTATTTAACACATTGTGTTATTTTAACAAATTATGTGTAATTTCATGTGGATTTTGAGTTCAAATAAATTAAAGGGACAACACAAGATCCGTTAAAACAACACAAAGTTTGTTCCTCCAAAAATAACACAAAGATGTGTTGCCCTTAACAAGACAAAATTAGTTTTAAGAGTGTTCAGTGGTGAACCTATTATATTAATCTTCTTGCATATTTCCTTCCAATGGTCTGAATCTCTGTGATACACCTTGGAAAAACAAAGGTTCAGACCATGGTAACCTCAAAGGTGGATCCGGCTCTCCTAATAACTATATTTTGACACCATACGCATAACACTTGGTTTTATTTAAAATAATGTAAGACAAACACAATGAATCACAACTTCATGTAACTGATAACTTCTTGTTTTTAATAATCAATTTATCAATGCCATTTTTTTCCTATGCTGAGTCACAACAAATAAAAATTAATCAGCAACCTAGAGAAGAAAAGCTTGGATAATAAAGACTTCAGACAAACCAAAACAGTGTAGATGCTACATAATGTTAAACCATCGGTCCTTGATATCAAAAATATTTCAGCCAAATAATTATAATAAATTACTTGTCCTCCCACCCAAATGCTTACTCTGTTTGTAGCAACTTCACAAAGATTGTGCACCTTGCTGGACTTTTTCTGACCTTCAAGGTCCATAAATAACTTTTGTATCATCTCAAATGTGTATTTTAAATCTCGTGGGTAGCTGAGATTTAAACAATACATTAGGCCAAAAAGAAAAGAAAAGCAAGATGCAACTGATTTTAAATTATTCAACACCACATTTCCTTCTATGACGATTCCCACGTCATCTGGCATTTCAAAGGGTCTCTCACATGGTTTTCGTTTCACAAAGATGGCCATTGTCTGTTTAGAGAGGTCATCTGATTCCTGCTCATCTTGTATATCCTGCAAAAGAAATAAAAAAAAGGGTACACCACACATTATAATAATTTAAAATTGTACCTGCACAAACCAGTGCCACACACACACAAAAAAAAAATGGTTAAACACTTCAGCTACACAACAGGACTTCGACATTTTAAGCATTTCTAATGTTAAAGCACATATTAAAAATGATGTAACTGTAATTGAAAATGTTATACATTTAAAATGTCTCTAAAATGCTTAAAATATTCTACAAACAAATTATCATATTAGCACAGAACAGTGGCCATCATCAATATTAATATTAATTGTCCTTACCATGTAGTCTTTTATCAGGTTTTTGTCATCCTCACCAAGGTAGAGAATGATGGATCTAAGGATACACTCTCTCCTTATATTTATGTCACTAGTCTGAAAATTATTTAAAGACTTATCAGCAGTAAATACCAATAAATAAAGGGAGTGCAGCAAAAATGTAAACTAAAGCAGGCTGTGAATACAACAAAAACTGAACTGTGAAGTTTAGTGTACCTCATCAAATGCCAACACATATTGGCTAGTTTTGGAACGAATGGCTCCACCTCTGCCTTTGATAACTTTTACAAGATTTGTGGAAAGTCTGTCTAATTCTGCAAAGAATCGAATCTGAAGGGGGACTGTTGTGATGCGGAGAAATTCTGCATTGATCTAAAAGATAAAAAACAGAAGTGTGTTCTCATTAGACAACATAGCAATTACAGTAAGATCAAACATAAGCTTTACGTGCAAAAAAAAATACCTCATTCTCCTGGAACAGAGTAGGCCATCTATTCATAAAATCTGCTATTTTTGGCTGTTCTGTGACGATTTCATAACGCCTATAGGCAAAAGTCTTTGCCATAATTTCACGAATTACTTTATCATTGTTTTTTTTCTTCGCTTCATTCAAAAGAGTTTTCCGCAGTTTTTCAAGGCTCTCTCTTGTTTCACCAACTGGCAGACTAGGACAGTAGTTTGCCTCTGCTCGTCTTGGTCTTTTAATATTCTTAGATGGGTGAGCATCTTCATTACCTTTAGCTTTTAGTGAATTAATATTAATTTCGGCACAGCCATGTAATTTCAGCATGGTTCTGTAGTTGGCCATTTTAAATTTTAGCCTCTGCTTCCATCCATAGGATCCACAACAGGAACCGAGCTCCTTTAGGCAAGGATGTCTCTCCACTAACGCCTCTGCTACCTCACTAAAATCAGTGTCTAATGGATATGCTTTAAATTTGTAGATTTGTTCTGCCACTTTTTGTAGAATGTCACTTTTCATCTTCGACCCAACAGTCAATACCTTCTTATTAGCTTGATATTCAGCATTTCCCCTTTCCAATTGAAGCTCAGTCTCATATGAGAAGCACGGGATTGGGAAATTTGTTGGCCATGGATGGGTTCTGGACAAAACAGACTCAGGATGTGAAATGTTTGGGCTTTCTGTGCTGCATTCTGTATTGCATGAAATTTCAGATGTAACGTCATCCATCTCCATGGTCAATCCTGAGGTGGCTGAAGAGCCTAATTCTTGCACTGGAAACATTTCATCCTGTAGCTGAATTACCTTTATGGTGCCAAGATGTTGTATTTCAGAAATGTCAGTTACATTAACAAATTCACCAAAATCAGCATCCAAGTACTGCAGCCTTATGTTTCCTCTCAAATTAAAAGTCATCTTTACTTTCTCAAGCATATCATCCAGGGATGCAGGCAAGCCATTAGGAAGGAACATTTTGTGTGCATCATCTTTTCCAAAAAGTACTCGAAGCCCTATGTTCTTTGTGCAAGCCATTGTGACAATCTAAAGAGAGAAAAGACATAACATTAATAATAGTCACTAAATGAAGTGAAATACATCAGTCAAATTCCTTATATACAAGTGGTTACATACCTAACCATGTATGTCTCTTAACTGTTGTAAAATGCATCCCTGAAACACAGTAATCTGCAAGTGGGTACACATATCCCTTAATTCATGAGGCTCTACAAGCAACACTTCTGAATTCAAAGACTTTTCCAAGACAAATGATCTGTAGTGTTCAAAGTACCATGCCTTCAGCTTCCTGACAATAAAACATAATCCGTCTAGCACAACAACCATTTGGACAATTTCACAAAACTCTGGGAGTCCTGCTAGGGAGCCATGTGCCAAAATCATTCCAGTCTTGTAATTTAGGCCATTGTATGTAACATTTTTCGACAAACATGCATCTTCAATATGCACATATTTTTGCTTCAGTGCTTGGGCAATGTTTTCATTTAGAACATCAAGTGGTACAGTAGTATAGAAACATCTGTAACTTCAAAAGATTGTTTGGGGACAGAGCTCACATGCAAATAATATGCTATCTGAAATTGATGTTTCATTGACAATGACTGGAGCACATTCTTAAAGCAGCTTGTGTGTCTGACAACTCTCTTAAAGAAGCTATGTTTGGATTCAAAACGCATCGTCCAATCTGCCACCAGTGGACCAAACTGACGAATAAGTTGGGGATAGTGCTCCAAGTAATGGTGCTTTGGCCGAAGTGTTGAATCTGGAAATACCTCTTGAAATCTCACTCAGTGTTCTGATATCTTAAAATCAAGATATGCTATAGAATCTTCAGTGTGAACTGGAGTGACAACAAGGTCTACAATATCTTTCAAGTCTGTCAAGATCTGCCATGCTTGTTCCTCATAGGGAACCTTACTGCCAATCAACAGAGGCAAAAATCTTATCAAAGCCCAATTTTCATGAGCATTTCCACCCACAGGTTTTTTTATGCAAAGTTGAGAGGGATAAAATGAGGGAGATTTGTTTTGTCAGTCCACGTAAAAGGAAAGTTGTGTATTGACTGATTTAGATCATCCAAAGTGAAATACTTCTTGGAGATAAGTACAGACAGGCAAAGGGCAATTTCAACTGGCACAATTCCTTCAAATATGTCATGGACAATATCAGGTGGAAATCCAGGGGTTACATTGAAAAATGACAGTTTTTTTCTGACAATATGCAACTTTTCTTCACACCACAGTAACTAGGCAATGACTTTTGTCTGATTGTTTCAAGGTGCTCTGCATGAATTCCATAACTCTTAACATCTTTAGATTTGATTAAAACAGCCAAATAAATTGATGACAAAGAGGACTGACAATATGAGGGTAAGCTACCTAGAACCCAATAAACTCCACAAACTTTGTGTTTTTTCAAGACCAGTTGAATGACATTGAAGTAAACCTAGCTTCACTTTTATTAAAGCTAGAAAATATATCTTGTATCTTGCTCAGCTATTAATGATCTTCTCTGTGAGTTATGGTACTTAATTGGCTCACTGAGTTAGTCAGGTCTTTCAGCATCACAGCTACCAGATAGAGGAGAGTGTACTGCAGGAGTTTGTAAGTCAACACTTTGTAAGTCAAATCCGATTCATTGCAGACAATGGTCCACTGTCCACTTCATGGAGACGAAAGGCTTACTATCTGAGTCATTTTAATGTGGTTGAGCCAACTGAATGTGTGTTAGACCCAAAGAAAAACAAAACATTCCAGTATGTACCATTATTGAATTTTTACAGCAGGAGTTAAATTGTCAACCCATCTTGGATAAAGTGATAAACTTTACAGAAGGAACATCAGAACTACACACTGAAACACCAGTGTATAAATCATCTTGTGATAGACTACATTTTAAAGGGAATCCTTTACTTTCAGAAGCCTCAGTTATTGCTTTGATACTGTATGTGGATGATTTTGAAATGTGCAATCATCTTGGGACATCAAAGAAAAAACACAAAGTTTGTGGAGTTAATTGGGTTCTAGGAAGCTTACCCTCATATTGTCAGTCATCTTTGTCATCAATTTATTTGGCTGCTTTAATCAAATCTGAAGATGTTAAGAGTTATGGGTACGAGAGGGTGCTGGAGCCACTGATAAATGATCTTGTAAACTTGGAGCAACATGGTGTTTTCATTAGTAAGTTGGGTTTTAAAAGGGTACAGTTCAATTTGTGGTTGCTGATAATCTTGCTGCACGTGGTATTGGAGGATTTGTTGAGAACTTTTCTGCAACTCATGTGTGCAGGTTTTGTACTGCTGAAAATCAGACATACAGTCACAAGAAGTTAGAAGTTGTACGTTGTGTTCCAGAACAAAGGAAATTCATGCAGAGCACCTTGAAACAATCAGACAAAAGTCATTGCCTAGTTACTGTGGTGTGAAGAAAAGTTGCATATTGTCAGAAAAACTGTAACCTCTGGATTTCCACCTGATATTGTCCATGACATATTTGAAAATTAGAATTTTGGACCGCCTCTTGATAAATGGCTTATTAAAGCATTCCAAGTTTTAAAGCGGCAGGGGCAGTTCACATTTGTGCATGCATACAAATGACTTCTTCCATAGTGGTTATGGTCCAGTCTGTAGTGTTTTAGGAGAACAGATCTTCTTTGAAAAGATGCATCACAAGCTTTGCATGTCCACATTAATGTCCTAAAAGACAATAATATAAAACTATTTTATGTACAACACTAAATGCTTTGGAAACAACATTGCCTAAACGTTCAATAATCATACCCAATTTAACCTTAACTTTGCAATGTGCAACCACACCGCTAGATGCTGCTAAAATTTACACATTGCTTCGGGTAACTAAACAACGGTATAAGCAGCAATATGTCTGACAACGAGAATAGTGTGTTCACTTCCATGTGTGAACTGGAGTCAGACACTGATGAAGCAAGTTACTAGTTACTTTTGCGGGGGGGGGGGGGAATTAGAGGGCACTGTATATACGATATATATATATATATGTGTATGTGTGTGTGTGTGTGTGTGTGTGTGTGTGTGTGTGTGTGTGTGTGTGTGTGTGTGTGTGTGTGTGTGTGTGTGTGTGTGTGTGTGTGTGTGTGTGTGTGTGTGTGTGTGTGTGCGTGTGCGTGTGCGTGTGCGTGTGCGTGTGCGTGTGTGTGTGTGTGCGTGTGTTTGTGTGTTTGTACACACACAGTATATACAGTGCCCTCAATAAGTTTCAGGACAGTAAAGACAATTTTTTCTGTTTGCTGTGGAGACCAGAAATTGGTAAGATGAACCAGTAATTCAGAAGTATAGAATGTCACATTTTATTAACCTTTGATTATGTTTCAATCAACACATACATGCTTTACCAACAAAGAACAACAACCATAAATGGTAACTTGTGTTGTACCCAAATGCAAGACTCAAGGATCAAACTGATAATACACATTCTCTGCTTTTTATGTGTGAACAATGAATGTATCAGGACACAGATCATCACTTAACACTTCTGAACCAATGGTCTCAATATGCCCACATTAGTTAGAAGTATTAAAATACAAACGTGTTGTGTCATTGAGCTGGAATATTGTGGATGTTAAAACATTCAAAATAAATGTGACATTCTGTACTTTTGTCTCATGTTCACCTTTTAATGTTTAGACATTGCTTAACTCCACAGCAAACATAGCAATTTTGCCTGACCTGTATTGTGCCAATGCATATAAAGGACACTTAAACAGCATGTATAAAATTGCAACATACACAAACAGTAGAGATTAAAAAAATATTTTATACCGAAAAGACAAGCATATCTATAAAATTAACTGTAGTCTCAATGTTGATGTAGCGAAGCTTAAATATCAGACAAGTAGAGTTTTGCATATTAAAGTTAACTCAGAGAATCTTCTAAAATGGTCTGAGGACATCGAAAGCTTACACTTAACTTAAAAATACTTAAAACTGATTTTAGACAAAACTCACATTGTCTTTTGCTGTGAATCTCATGTCATGTGTGTGCTGCGAGAAGCACTTACATCATACAGTACAGTATACAGCGAATCAAACATCAATCATGGATGGATTTTCTTCATTCTGTGTTTCAGTCACGTGTATACAATATTTCTGGAGGTTGTGCGAGTTTAACTGTGTAAGACGACGAATAGTTTGTGCGTATATGACGATTCAGTTTTGGCAGTGATCTAAACAATTCATTCAAACTGAATCGCTAAACAATTCATTCAAACTGAATCGCGAACCAATTCAAATCGTTTGGCCCATTTGCTTAGTAAAGAAACCGACTCAAACGAGTTATTAATTTGCGAATGAACCAGAAACACGAGACAGCAATTTTAAAATAAAATACACATTTCGTAATTAATTAAAATACAGTAATGAAGGAATGTAAAAAGTTTCCTAAGTAAGCGTAAAAGTACCCTTTTTTAAATGTACTCTTAAGAGTGCATATTTTCCAAAATCATACTCAAGTAAATGCACGTTAACGAAATAATGTACCACCTCTGTAAGTGTGCCATTGCAAAAACCAGTTCAAGCTCAATGAACCCTATTAATAGTCATACACACCTCTCACTTGTGCATAAAATACTTGGTGAATAAGACCCATTTAATTTGACCATTTACATGTTTTTTGTCTTTGACACCTAAAATAATTTCTTAAACTGAAATGTTGGTGTCATGATGACAACAAAACAGATTTGTGTGTTGCATTTTGCCAACAACAGTAAAGTTTCAATCACCTCTAACAACTAACAATCTTAATAAATGTATTTTATACTAAAATTAAAAGGAAAATCACAACTTACTTTTAAGTAGGGATGGCTCCCGCGAAACTGACGTTTCGACACTGTGTCGAGATCCCGAAGCGTAAATGTTTCGAAACACTGCTCCAAAATGTGATTCGAAACACCCATGTCACGTGATGAAGTGATTCGAAACACCAAGCGGTGCATTTCACAAGTATTTCGAAAGGTGGCGTACCTGTCGAATCCGCGTCGAATCTTAAACTGACAGGGTAGGAAACAAAACTGACAATACCTCATAGATGCGTTTTTGGCAAGATCAAATACTATAAATTACTGAAAAGAAGCTTTTTTCCTCATAGGTATGTAACACTTAGGCTACTTACAAAAAATGCATGCCAGCAACAAGTGTCCCTTGTGTGAGAATGTTTTCAAAGGCTGGAGAAATTATATGTAAAAAAGAAGCTGGTTGAGTTTATCAACACAGAACAATTTATATATTTAAATAAAGATCTTTATATGTAAACAATGTGGCATATTATGGCTTGATATATTTTATGAATATCTTATTATTTATTTGGTATATCTCTATTCTATTTTTTTTTTCATTAAATAGACCCGAATAGCTTATAGTTATCAACAATTGTGAGCCTAAAAGCTCATGTAGTTGTCAAACAGATGTTAAAACAACAACAAAAAACATTTTTTTATGATGACGTAGCGCATGTATTTCTCGGGCTCGATCCTAAGATCTACGCATGAGAGTCGAGAGCACTATCCACTCTCCCATTCTATCACTTGTGTGTTAATCAAACAACATGTGGGATACAATTTGTTAGCGCTCGTCTACAATCTTGTCAAGGCTGCTTCATGTAAAGACATGCAAACGACCGCTAGGTGTCACTGTGGAGGCGGTTTCGGATTGATGTTTCGAAGCCTCGAAACATACGGCACAATTGATTCAACTGTTTCAGTGTTTCACGAAGCCTCGCTCTGCCCACCACTACTTTTAAGCTGGCTAAATGAGTTGCACCAAACGAGAAACACCACTTCCAGCTGCTTCTCATTTCTAATGTCCTCAGGTGTTCTTTTTATTTTCTGTCTTGAAGAGTAGTTGTCTTGTAGATGACACAACTCTATACTGCCCTCTATGTCTGGGGCTGTGTTAAATGTGTCCATCCCAAGCTTTAGAAATTGAAATTGTATGTTGGTTCAATGTACCCTATTAAGTTTAAACAGCATTCCCTTGTTCTATGTTACATAAACTTGATTTAAGTAGATTTCAGCTACAAAATTACTTTTATAGGTAGAATCAGGTAAAAATAGCTCACTAAGTCAACAACTGCACATGTTCACTTTTTACAGTGTATCTAATGAGACTGATCTGTCTTATATCTCATATGTAAACATTTCAGTTTCAGGCTCTTTCAAATTTCTTTCCTGGCATGAGACTTGTCATGAATACAGTATTTGTGCTTTAAAGCAGACCAAAGTGACACTGAGGTGCTCTTACTTAAAAACTAACATCAAAGCTGGGTTCTGGTTTAGCAAGAAACAGAGAACAAACTGGAGAAACGAAGATGAACCTGAAGATTTGACTTTAGATTCAGATTACTCAGGACGAGTGGATCAAGAGATCACTAAGTACAACTCAGAGCTCACGATATCAGATGTGATAGAGAGAGACAGTGGAGAATATCAGCTCATGTTCATTATGAATGATGGAGTTAAACATCTCAGCTCAGTCACAGTCAATCTAACAGTCACAGGTACATTTACATTCTCATCAGTATCGTTCAGATATTTTTTATTTTTAAGAGTTTCTCAATGTTTAACTTTATTCAGTTCTGCAGGTGAAGATACATCAGGAATCTACAAAGAAAAATGAGAAATTACAACTTACTTGTGATACCTCCTGCACTTTAACCTCGAAACCTAAGGGTTTTAGCTGGAAAAAAGATGGACAACATTTAAGTGAATCTACAAGCATTTTTGTGTCATCTGGCGAATATGCTGCATATTCCTGTTCTCTTAGTACAGACTTTAAAATCTCCTCTGCCCCTGTGTGTGAGTTTAACATTTACTTACATATGAACAAACATTTCATTGCATTACTGGTTTATAAATATGTGTGCACATGTGGCTCTTTCAGGTCTTTCTAACAGCTGTTGGGATGTGACTTACACCTCTACAAGAGTTTGTGCTTTAGTGGGATCAACAGTAGATATTCACTCTTCATACTCACATCCCACTGGATATACAGTAGAGGAAACATACTGGCATTTACCATTCAAAAAAAAAGAAATAATTCAGGATCTGCGTGAGGTTCATCAGTTTGCTGGTCGTGTGGAGTATATGGACAACACACTGAGAATCAAAGACGTCAACATGAATGACTCAGGACAATATCTATTCAGGATCAACACTAACACATCAAAAAATAAATTTTCTGGTTTACCTGGAGTCATTCTTACTGTTACAGGTAACTGCGTGTTCTTTATCAGTACCAAGGGTCTTTGTTTTTTGTGTTTTTTCATGCTGACCTTTCTTATCAGATACACGGGTGACGAGCAACCTAGCCACTATGATAGATGGAGAAAAAGTGATATTAAGCTGTTTAACCAGATGCACTCTGGATAACAAACATACTTACATCTGGTATAAGAATGGACAACAGGTAACAGATGGATTGAGATTATTAAACAAGCTGTACCTGGACTCAATCAACAGTGAGGAGCTACAAGAGTATTCATGTACTGTAAGAGGTAACACAACATCTCATCATACATCTGACTTTGGTGTTAAAACTTCAGCTGATCTATCATCCTCTAATATTTTGTTTCTCTTTGAAGTGCAAATAGATAGTTCAGCAGTAGGTCAATACACAGTCACTTTTTTGGTGTTTTTACCTCAGTTTCTCATCATAGCAGCTGTGTGGATGTGGTGAGTAAATATATACAATATAATGTGATTGTAAGAGTGACTTTTTCTGAAATGAAGACTGTGAATGTTGGTCCAACAGGTTTTTTCTTATTAAGAAAAGATTCTGCTCATCTGAAGAAACAAACTGACATAAAATCAAAGAGGTAGGAAATTCTTTCTGACTGTGAAGGTTTCAGTATTACACCCAGTATTGTGTTATTAAAGGAAACACCACAGTTTTTCAATATTTTATTATTTTCTTACCTCAACTTAGATTAATTAATACATACCTATCTTTATTTAATGAGTGTACTTCATCTTTATACAGCCCATTATGGATTTGTTAGCATTTAGCCTAGCCCCATTCATTCCTTAGGATCCAAACAGGGATGAATTAAGAAGCCACCAAACACTTCTATGTTTTCTCTATTTAAAGACTGTTACACGAGTAAGTATGGTGGCACAAATTAAACGTGGTGATTTTTTTTTAAGCGGATAAAAAATGAGAACTATATTATATGGCGGAAGAGCACTTAGTTTGCAGCACTTCGACCTCGGCACGCAGTAACATCATCACTCCTGACTTTTCTCTCTCTCTCGCTCAAACTTACGCCAATATTACTGCACCCAAGGTCGAAGTGATGCAAACTAAGTGCTCTTCCGCCATACAATATAGTTCTCATTTTTATCGGCTTAACTCATTTCCCGCCAGCCTTCTTTTTGAAAAGTTGCCCGCCAGCATTTGGGATTTTTTTTAAGCCAATAAAAAATGATAACTATATTGTACTGCACACTCCGACCTCAGTGTGCAGTAACATCATAACTTCTGACTCCTCCCCCTTACCCGCCAGCATTTTTTTGTGATTTCACAAAATGCCTTCCAGGAAAATTTTATTCTAAAAATATTTAAACATAGACTCTGCTTTCAAACAAACAATTAACAAACAAAAAGAGAAAAAACTTTATATCCTATCTTTATTTTTTTTCTTTGTTTCTAAACTCTTAAATATGGGTTGGCTTCAAAAATACAGAATATTTAGCAAAAAGCGAAATAATTGCAATTTTGTGAAGGAATTTTGTTCAGATTCAGAACAATTATCAAAACATACACGGAGTGTAAAATTGTTAAATAATATTTTTGCTTCAGTTTTTATGCATTGGGTAAGAGCCCCATCCAGTGGATAATCTCTGTATTACAGATTACCATAAAAACTCATCAGGAACACTTTTTTGTTTCATGCAAATATTTTCTCTTAATTGACGAGATAACTCGTCAATGGCGGAGAAAGAGTTAAAAATCATCACATTTTATTTTGTGCCACCATACTTAACTACTCATGTAACAGTCTTTAAATAGGGAAAACATGAAAGTGTTTGGTAGCATCTAAATTCATCCCTGTTAGGATCCTAAGGAATGAATGGGGCTAGGCTAAATGCTAACACATTCACGACTTGCTGTACAAAAATGAAGTGCATGCATTGAAAAAAGAAAGCGATGTATTAATTCGTCTAAGTTGAGATAAGAACATAATAAAATATTGAAAAACTGTGCTGTCTTCCTTTAAATGTTCCCATCTTCTCTGTTTGTCTGGTTCTCCTAGAATCAAGTGTGCATCATCTGTATGAAGGACAGCTGCTCTCAGTATCACAACAGCTTCACTTCACAATGTAAACAACAGGAATCATGACATCATATATTTCTATAACGAATTGCTATTGGACCCTACTAAACAGTGATTGGGGTGGCACAGTGGCTCAGGTGGTAGCACTGTTGCCTCACAGAAAGAAGGTCCCCGGTCCAATCTTCGGCTAGGTCAGGTGGCCTATCGGTGTGGAGTTTGCATGTTCTCCTTGTGTCAGCGTGGGTTTACTCCAGGAAATCTGGTTTTCTTCCCACAGGCCAAAAACATGCAAGTTGGGTGATTTAGAGATACCAAATTGCCCTTCACCCAACATGGTGATGGATTTACTTGTGTATGGATTAACTGGTTCTCACCATTAATTCAGTCAGACAAACATCGTTTTTTATCCAATCATGACTGTTGACACTGCAAATATGCAAATGAAAGCATTAACCTGGGGTTTAGGAATGCAGAGTGTAACATTTCATTTCAAGTGTGAAAGGGTGATTCTGACATCAATTGCAAACAAGCATACACCTGCTGAAATATCATTATAATAAGTCATTGTTTTGTTTGATGAATTATTATCATATGTATCTGTTCACCTAAATATGAAAGAAACAAAGGCAATTAAAGCTAATAGCTGGCTTTCCTGCCTTTGTTCTGTTGGGCGAGCTGGTGACGTTTTGTTCATGAGTGATTCTTAGGGTAAAGGATGAAGTTGTCTCAGTGAGGCTATCATGTTTATATGCTCAAATCTGGGATTTGTTTACAGCTGCCCTTTCTTGCCTGATTGTAACCTTTTCATGTTTATATTGTCATCTGAAGGCATTGTTTCCATCTGAAGGGACTGCTCCTTCAAATGGCTTTAAATATATGCATGTATACAGTAAGTCGAACTTGGTGACTTCAGCTTCCGGCTGTATGCTCTGATTTGAAGTTCGTTTTCTGCAATAAAGACTACTGCTCGAGAAAACCACGTCTCCTGGTCTTTGCTAAAAAGGTTTCCAACACATCCAACAGCAAGAAGTTCATATAGAAAATGGAGTTGTATGTTATTCATTTTAAAGTGTCTAAGGACCAAGGAGATGTTGTTTTGGCTTCACGTCACTGACAGAAAGAGAAAAGGGAAGGAAATAAAACCACACATACAATTCTTAGTAAAAACTTCAAATTGATGTAATTACCAGATTTTTAAGCCAATTTTGGGGGAATTTTAACTAGTCGGTAGGGACTTTAAGCTCCTTTTTTATTAAACCCACAAAAGTTGCATTGCAAAGTCTTAAAGGAAGTTTTCCCTCCGCACAATGTACAGTAATACTTTTTACAGGTTTTAAGTTCAATACATTAATTTCAAATTAATTCAACAATTTTCCTAAATATCACTTCAGTATCATCACTAACACATCAGATGAATGTTTTGGTTTACCTGGAGTCACTCTTACTGTTACAGGTAAGCCCATAATAAACTCTCTGTAATACAACACTCACTACCCAGTCTCACGTTGATGCATATAAATAGCACGAAGTGTAAAAATCGTGCAATACATCCACCAAATTCCACTTTGGGGTGCATATGATATGCCAGTCCTTTCCATTCACTTAAACGGTGCATCTTTTTTTGTCGTTTTATTTATTGGTTTCTCAAATTTTTTCTGTTTTTTTAAACCATTTCGCTTGGGTTTTAGGGTTAGATTTTAGATTTGCTTAATGAGGTTATTTAATATACAGGTTTCTCCATGTTTTTGTCCATATTTAAGCCATGGTCGTTTGGAGTTGGGGTTAGAGTTGGGGTTTGGGTTAGGATGTCATTTTTATATAACAAAAAGTTGTTCTAACCCTAAACCCAAGCGAAATGGTAAAAAAAGCCAAAAAAAATGAGAAACCAATAAATAAAACGACAAAAAAGATGCACCGTTTAAGTGAATGGAAAGGACTGGCATATCATATGCACACCAAAGTGGAATTTGGCGTATGTATTGCACGGTTTTTACACTTCGTGCTATTTATACGCAACTCCGTGAGACAGGGCTGGCACTCATTATACTGAAGCATTATAGTTTGAGTAGAAGTCTGATATCAGCACGACTGTGATTAGAGATTTAGGCCATGCATTACCGATTGAGCTGAATCAAACATTTCAGGATTAACTTTGAAAAGTAAAGTGGGTATGAAATCCTTCACTTTTCTAGTGGGTATATTTTTAAATTAAGTAGCAATATAAATGTACCATATAATAATTTGTAAGGTAACAACTGTTAAGAAGCTATAATGCCAAGTACAAAATTTGTGTGTTTCCCCTTTAAGAGCGGTCAGTCTGCCTCTGTGTCCCGCCCACTTCTGTGATTGACACACTACATGCTGCTGCTACTACTGCAGCAGTTTCACTAGATACAGCTTCTCAAATAGTCATTCTAAGCAAATTGTGTATTTATTTATGTCAAACAATCTCACAGCCACAACGTTAACCACTAAAGGAAACATATAAATGAATCACAGGTGAACACAGACATATTATTCTCAGCTAGTCTGTACAAACACTGCAATAGCTTAAAGGTGAATCAAATACTCAATTTTAACTTGATAATTTGTTATAAAAGAGGTCATCATAGTTAAAGCAACACTATGTAGTTTTTTTTTACCTTTAAATAATGTCTCTAAAATTATTTCAGTGATAGAACAACTTTTAACTGGACAAATTGTACTGTTGCTGCAACCTGAGCAGCCTCCTAGCTGCTACAAGCACACTCTGAAAGTGGTGGCAGTGGAGGGTAGGAAACACAGCTCCGCCCCTCCCCCTGCCTGCAGAAGACTGTCTGATACCAGGCATTGTTGCACTTTTCAACCACATGGGGGAGCTGTAAGTCATTTTTACATGAAAACTACATAGTGTTGCTTTAAATGAACATCCTGTAAGTTTCAGAACTGAAAACGTCCATGCTACTGAAATATAACAGTTTGCACTAAGCCAGTATTACAGCCGAGTGTGGAATTCGGAGAAATATGACATCAAAGTAGAATTGAAGCACCTCCCAAATCCAAAATAAAATAACCACTTTTGTAGCCCCGCCCACAGCTTCGTGTGACACACGTGTTTCTCAACAATCAGTAAACGTGTCTTTAAAGATTGCCAAATGTAACCAAATTGACTTTTAAATACATTTTTTTCGGAGAGACTTTTATTTTGACGCGGTGATCTGTTATGATAGAGTAACCATGGAAACGGAGTCTTGGGTTGTGGAAGAACTGCGTGGGAACAACACAGACGCTGGATAACGGAGGCTCACAACATAACATTAGGAATGCGTGGTTAAAGTTTGTTTTTGAAGAAGTTCCAGCTCGCGTGGGGAGTGTTTGATTACTTTGTGTACTGCGGATTCATTTGTAAAGAAGCAAGTCGATGCTGGATTTTCAGAGAGACTGTGATTAAAAGCATCACTAAAAATGGATCTAACAAAAATGACACAGCAGTATACACAGTGAGTAAAATATTTTACTTTATTTAAGTTACTGTGTTTCACTATTGCTTTGTTAGAAGAGATCGCTTGATATGTCCTGTTGTAACATCCGTGTCTAAACACGTATGTTTGACTGTTTTCATTTACTAAAAACATTAATAAAGGTACAACAACTAACAATACGACTGTAATATAGCGATAGAAATATACAAAGTTAGTGATAAGGAAGGACTTACCAGCCGCAATTTAGATTCTGATGCCCGCTTACTGTGTTGTATACGGTAATTTTAGGCAAGTTGCGTTTGAAAGGTCCAACAGTCAAAAAACATTTTTTTTTATCATATAACTGTGGTGTGTAACGTTACGTGTATCTAAGAGCAACCTCACAAGCACAATATAAATATACAAAGTTATTGATAAGGATTTATCAGCCGCAGTTTAGATTCTGATGTGTTGTTTACGGTAATTTAGTCACGTCGAGTTTAAAGTTTTGTTTATACTTTACTATACGTATTGTCATTTATGTGTATCATATTTAGCACCTGGAATCTTTTGTGGCTCAAACATATTTGTGTTCGGCTGCTATTTTTACACATTAATGTTTTTAAAACATTTCCCCACATGTAATGACGGTGAATGAAGCTGTCCAATCATAGCAGTGGGTGTTTACGTCCAGGTCTTCAATGCGGCCCGCCCCTTCAAGCGAAGCTTTTCTCCAGAGAGCCACTAATCCATGTTACAAAATAGACTATTACTTATTGCTTTTGATGTTTTTGAATGTAAAATACATGCGAACATCATAAGTAGACATCAGACAACAGTATAAAACAATAAAATCGACAAATTCACCGCCCCTTTAATGTAAAACACTCCAGCACGTGTGCTTGATGGTTTTATAGGCGATAAACCAAACTCCTGGACTTGCTGACCAAAGTCAAGAAAGCTTTACAACTGATGAGTATTCTAACTTTGGCATCTCATCGTGTTTAAAATGTTAGGTTTCTTCAGCCCATCTAAAGGTAATGAAGCTGTTAGGAGACTCACTTCTGAGTCTGCATCAATAACAGAAACACCAGCAACACAAGCACTGCTAGCTCAACCAATGACCGTCTACAATACTGGCCAACATTTACCCGTTACACATTATATTTGTGTTGTCATGGTGATGCACAATGGGTACAATGATACACAAATAATAACAGAGAGTGTGAAGAGTGAGCAGGAAATGAAAACCCGAATTGGATCTCTAGTGGACTGATAACAGAATGATTTCAGTGAATTGGGAATCAAATCCACTCATACATGCTGAGTTTTTTTGTGCCCTAAAGGGGAGCCTGTGAGAGAAGACGAGCAGTGGCTCAAGACCCGAAAACACCCCAACCTGTGCACGTCCCTTGCATTTAACAAAGTTAATGTAAGAGATTTATAAATAATATTTTCTCTGTAATTTAAAGAAAACATCAATTCAAAACTAACTAACTTCATAAGCTGGCTATAACCTCTATTAAGATAAACATGAAGATAAATGAAGTCAAAATCTGTTGTTAAACAGCTTTATAATGTTTAGTTTGACAAGCTGAAGTCAACAATTATCATTTCCTGAAAGTTTAACTCACTCACATTTACTAAAGAACAAGAAATAGACACACTATTGTAGGAAGGGTGCTGGCAGGAACTGAGATTTTTCTTCACAATGACAGGAACTGAGATCAGCAGATCATTTAACAAGAGCTAAAACTGACAGCTAAAAACCACTGATGCGTGGACAGAGAACTGCACAACAACGTGTTTGTATGCATGTTTTTATTGTTTTATTATATGCGACTCGAAAATTAAATATTTTAATTGTAATTATTGTTAGTTAATAACAGTTGTGTGTTACTGATTTTACTGTAAAGCGGCAGATCTGATTATAAGATGAATGAATTTAGTGTCACAGTCAAACTAACATTGTGTTTTTATCAGCAATAAGAAAAGTTCTTGTTTAATGTTTTGTAGCTGGTATATGTGAGTTTCTACAAAGAGAAATCATGAACTTCAGACTCTCATCACTGATCCTGCTGTTACACATTCAAGGTATGAAAGGTATGTTTTATTGTCTTACTGAAATACTTCAATACATTATATATTTGTAAAAATAAATGTCAGATTTTAAACTAGTTTAGTCTCATTTAATTTACATTGCTGTACTCCAAAGACTGGAATGGATACTGTTTGGATCAGTCTCTAAAATGTTTTAAGTGAGTTTGTGTATTTAAAACCGAACTTAGATTTGTGTTTGAGAACAAAATTGATGAATCTGAGTTCATATCCTTACAGGACTGTCTGAATCTCTCATCTCACTCTGTAATTTTAATGAAGTTAAATACAGTAAACTACAAATATTAATAATGTTACGGGTACGGTTTCTTCTTCAGGGTTCCTAACATTGGATAACTTTAATGTAACCTGTGATAAACTGAATATTTGTGCTGTAAGGGGAGGACTGGTGATGGTGAGGTGCGTTTACTCAAACATCAACATCAAAACTGGGTTCTGGTTCAGTCAGAAACAGAGAACAAACTGGAGAAACAAAGATGAACCTGAAGATTTGACTTTAGATTCAGATTACTCAGGACGAGTGAAGCAGTGGATCAATGAAGATTACTCAGAGCTCATAATATATGACCCGAGAGAGAGAGACAGTGGAGAATATCAGCTCATGATCATTATGAAGGATGGAGTTAAACATCTCAGCTCAGTCACAGTCAATCTAACAGTCTCAGGTACATTTACATTCTCATCAGTCCAGTTAAACTCTTTTCATTTCTCATCTAATGTAAGGTTTTCATTATTTAGTTTTACAGGTGAAGATGAATCCTGAATCTACAGGACAGCGAGTAAAACTGAGCTGTGATTCCTCCTGCACTTTAACATCTGCATTTTTTTTACCACTGGTCCAAGAATGGAGAAGATTTAACATATAACCAAAGCATATTTGTGTCATCCAGTGGAAACACTGACAGTTATTCCTGCATTGAGTCTGTTTCAGTTCCCTCTTCATCTGTGTGTGAGTCTGACATTTACACAATATTTAGATTAATTATATATTAAATTAGCAGTTTTCTTGTTGATTCATATACAGTATGAGTGTGTTTGTAATTGATTGTGAATGTTACAGCAGTATTTTGTGACTCTTTCAGGTCTTTCTAACAGTAGCTGTTGGGGTGTGACTTACATCTCATCAGAAGTTTGTGCTTTAGTGGGATCAACAGTAGATATTCACTCTTCATACTCACATCCCACTGGATATACAGTAGAGAAAACATCCTGGCGTTACGGTTATCCTTGGGGACTCTACGGAGATCTACGTGAGGATCCTCGGTTTTCTGGTCGTGTGGAGTATCTGGGAAACACACTGAGAATCAAAGACGTCAACACGAGAGACAATGGAATATATCGATTCAGGTTCATCACTAACACATCAAAAGAAGTTTCTAGTTATACTGGAGTCTTTCTTATTGTTACAGGTAACTGCTCATAATAAACTCTCTATAGTGCAGCACTCATTATACTGAAGCATTATAGCTCGAGTAGGAGTCTGATATCAACACAACTGTGATTAGAGGTTTAGGCCATACTTTATCAATTGAGCTAAATCAAAAATATGAGGCCCAACTTGGAAAATTAGTTTATGTGAACTCTGTTATATGAAATCTCAGGTACACAGGTGAGAAGCAGCCCAAACCCTGTGATAGATGGAGAAAAAGTGATATTAAGCTGTTCAACTAAATGCACACTGGATAACAAACATACTTACATCTGGTATAAGAATGGACAACAGGTAACAGATGGATTGAGATTATTAAACAAGCTGTACCTGGACTCAATCAACAGTGAGGAGCAACACGAGTATTCCTGTACTGTAAGAGGTAACACAACATCTCATCATATATCTGACTTTACTGTTACACTGTAAAAAGTAAACAGTTGCATCAACTTAAAAAATAACTTTTAATTAACTTGGTTTAGTTACCAACTGAAGTAACTCTTTAAAGCTACAGTCAGCAACTCTGGAGGATTGAGATGATTTCGAATGTTTTCAGTTTTTATGCCCCTCCCACACTACCACCGAGCAACCTCATATCGAGCTCGTCCTCATAAGTGCGTGTTCAAGCATACTTAGATTACTTACATAACACTCAGAAATACAATAAATGGTTGATAAAGCACAATTACCTCTCATGAAGAAATATGGTAAGTTCTGCATCCAGCTAGAACCCTTTAAAAGCTCATAGATCCCTCCACCTTTCAAATGTTGGTCCGATATTGATCCTAGTTTTATTACAGACACAGTCGCTTTATATCTTTGTTTCCTTCTTTTTCTTGGTTGTTTTCTTTTCATTGGTTGTTCTCCTAGCTCTGGTTGTTAGCCAAGAAATCGGAAGTTTGTTAGTGAATGTTCTCTCCCCCATCAAGCTGCGATCAATCCAACACACCTGTGAACTTCAGGCAGATTCATGTGATATTAGGCTTGTTCGACTTCATGCAGCGCCATAAGAACCGACAGCCGGATGACGTCAAAGTACAGCGAGAGCGAGACGAAATTAGACTTTGTATTATTTCTCTAATCGTTTAGCGGTACTTTCGCGTCATCTGACTGTCGGTTCTTGTGGTACTTCATGAAGTCAAACAAGCCTAATGTAACACACGCAAGGGGGGAGGGGGGATCTGTGGCGTGTGCAGGAACTGTGATTGACAGGCAGATTTTACACAGCTCTGCGCTGATTGGACCAGATGATTCATTAATATTGATACAAAATTACAGAAATGTTCAAGTACAAGCACACATCTTGGTTAGTTATTGTCTAATAAGTCCAATAAGTCACTGGCGCAGCTTCTGCAGGTTTCAAAGTCAGGTGCCGGTGTGCCGCGTTGTTTTGTGTACCATCATTACTGGGGAAACCCCTAAAAAAAGAAGATGAGGTGGAATTATTATTTTCTAACGCAAATTGTACTTTACATGTACTAACAAAATCAAAAGTGAAAGTGTTTTAGCGCTGCCAGTGGCACTGAACAGCATAGCGAATCACTCAGAACTTTTGTGTTATTTTGAAAATATGCACACAGCTGTCATGATGGTTATTTGCTGAGTAGCGCTGTGATAACGGCTGCAGTGAGACTGAAATCTGAGAATCACAGAAAAGTCAAATTCTGAATCTTCTGCCTTTTCTGAATATAACTGAGTTTGTGTCTTTTTTTCAGATCCAATGGACAAAACAAATGCTTAAATACATAAAACTGTAGGATACTGATTAAAACAAGGCTTGGCTTTCTGAAGGTTTGCTACTGTAAATGTTTTAATAAAGCTTTTTGGTACCTGCCTTTCTGAGATATTTTTCCACATATTATATTTGTATTAAGACATTCATAATCGTCAGATAAATGTTATCTTTTGAATATATTTCTCTGTTTTCTGTTTTGACTGCAGTATGTGGTAACACTTTCTATGAAGTCTGTGTTTATAATGCATTATTGCAGGTATATTCCCTTATAATAAACATTATTATACTGTATGTTGTATTGTCTAATAAATAATCATTACAACAGTTACAATACATTATTTGTGGTTGTACCATTTATGAGTATGATGATTTGTAACACATGACAAACTCCACATTGTTATCTTGTATTATAAGTACACGTTGTCATGTATTTTAAATTTCATATATTTGCATTGTATAATTGTCACTTGACCTAAAGCAGTAAATAAACCATAAGTCTTTTCATAAACATCATCCACAATGCTTTACATACAAATAACTGAAACAAACAGAAAGCTACAGATTGGGCTTTAATGTTCTTTAAAAGGAAAACGTGTCAGAAATGTCCAACATATGTTTATTACCAGCCTTACTCCTCTATAGTGGGTAAATATTTATACCCAATCATTAAAATGGCACTCATAATACTGGCAAAGGCTTTAGTGGAGCTTTTGTAGAGCATCGATGAGCAGTGTACTGGTAATGTCTTGTAAACTCAACTATATCTTTAGTCATACCTGGCCAGAAAAAAATGCTTACTAATTCTGTGACACATTTTGAGTCGTCCCAGATGACCTGCCCAAAGTTTAGATTGTCTCATTGTTAAACCTGTCCTCCATACACTAAAAGAAAGAACCATTTGCTGATTTCGATACAGAAGATTATTATGACAAAAAGTATCTAAAATAAAAGCCTATAAAAGAGACGTCTCTCAGCCTCATCTGCTTCTTTTGTAACTCTAGCATATATTTGAGAGATTTCTGAGTTCCCTGAAACTTGTTTAATCTTCTTTCTATCTTGGACTTAATAGGTTTCACAGAAGGGTTTGGAAAATCACAATGATAAAATTAAAGCACGGTCAAAGGGTTCTCTTCGTTCACTTCATGACTCATTTTGGTTTCAGCACATGTTAACACCACATCCAGCAAAACGTCAATCATAAAACTCCAGAACTCTGTCCTCCGTCTAGCTGCCTCAAAGGCATCTGCAAAACGAGCCGCTTCCTCAGCAGGAGATGAATCGTGCTCTTCACTTCAAGTTCGAAACTATCCAACTTTATAAGGTGGCTTTAACCTTTACTAAGGTAAATATTGAAGTTAAATGTGCATGGATTACAATAGTTGTTGTGATGCACTAGATGACCAGAGCAGGTTTGCAAAGCCGAAGCTTTTTGGAGAGAGTTATACTTACCAGTTGTTTGTTATATGGAGGCCCCGTGGGAGAACGAAACAAGGGCGGAATAACGACAGCACTTCCGGGTATCAATGAGTAGCTGGAGAGGGAAAGAGAGCGGGAGAAGATTAGTATCAAGAAAACTGTGAGTACATTGGACTGCTTTATATTATTGTTTATACCTGGATATGGATGACTAATCTCTGCTGGAGTGTGTAACAGCGTGTTTAGCGGCCCCATCGTGGAGGACGAGACGAGTGGTTAAGCCGAAGTGAAGTGGGGATGAACAGATGTTATTTTGCTGTGGTTACAACGTTAAGTTTGGATCACTTATCGTGCCAGCGACTCTAACCTCCTCCAGGACAAATCCCGACCGGGTGTGGAGTACCGACCCTAAAAATCACTGAAGTGTGTGTAGTGTAGTGGGTGAGTCTGTCTTTGCCGTGTGTACACCTGAAGTTTTGCAGTGTTGTGCCGTGTCCTTGTCGTCTGTACTTACCCTCTAGGCCGAGGAAGTTCCTGTTGGAGAGAACGTATGCTGCCTTGGAGTTGACCATCTATTTTATACACGCCCGCTTATAACTCTGGCCCCAGTGCTCCAGCCTGAGGGAGGCGAAGTGTGAATGCCAGTTAAGGTACTGTGCGGATATTGTGGGGAGAATCATTGATTGGAGGGAAGCATTCAACCATTATAAGTGAAGCAGTCTGCTGTGTATACTTACTGTATTGTGGAGCGATTCCAGCTGTCCGCCCCTATCTAGATCTCTGTCCCGTTGGCTGGAAGAGAGGAAAGGGAAGCGGGCGAGTCGGCCCAGCAGCACATACCTTTGTAGCCAACCTACCTGAACTTGTCCACAGTGACACCATCGGCTATACCAGGCCCAACGAGCAGCAGCTTGGAGTTTGTAACCCCATTCGCCCTTGAACGAAGCCAAGAGGTGATGTATGGTTTTCCCCTATTTACCTGCTAGAGTCTGTGCCTTTGCTAAGGAGTATTTAGTGTTTGCTATCCTTCGTCGTCCAGCCTGAAGTTCCAGTTACCCTGTTGAATATATGCCTGTCTGTATGAGCTAAAAGCTATTTACCTCGAGTACACCTTTGTAAGCCCAGTGTGAAAATCCAGTTACCCTGTTGAATACATGCCTGTCTGCACGAGCTAAAAGCTATTTACCTCGAATACGCCCTGTAAGCGCAGTGTGTAGTTCTAGTTACCCTGTTGAATACACACCTGTCTGCACGAGCTCAAAGTTACTTACCTCGAATTCACCCTTGTATGCCCAGTGTGAAGATCCAGTCACCTGATTAAAAACTTACCTGGTAGCACGTAGCCACAGTTACTTACCCTGAACACGGCTCAGCTACAGTTGTTAGTCCTGGACATGCTCTTGGCTGTTACCCACGACGATTCGGCCCCCTGTGAACTCATTTAAACCCCTACTTACCTTTGTTTACTCACCTGTGCCCTCAGGAACCAGTGTTGGTTGCACCGTATGCACTTGGAAGTCCATTGGAGTGGAGAAACTGTTCAGGCGCTCTGCGAGCCGAATTCTGAGGAAACGACAACTACAGGGACAAGGTATTCCTCTACGTCTCACCTGTTACTCATCGTGTTCTTCTTTGCCTTCAGGAGAAGCGAAGGGCGCCCGTATAATCAAGTCTGCAAGAAAGGATCCAGGATCAGTCAGACATCTCAGTGAGAGTCCTGTGCGAGGAGAAAGTAATCCCCCCCTTCCCCCTGGTGGTCACTCACAGAAAGACTTCCAGGTTCCCCAGGCCCCACCCTCTCCTGTGGAGAGAGAGTTTATTTTAGATTTCCCTTCCCCTTGCTTCCCCTTGTTTTAACTGTACTTACCTTTTCTCGTGTGTCTGGTCATTGGGGCGTTCTTGGGACCTCCTCGAGGTGGAAACTGAAGGGGCATGACACACGACATCTGTGGTCCGCTCCGACCTGTGACATTTGTCTCTAGATGCACATCAGTAATGTTTTTTGTTAGGTATGTTTGTGAAAACACTTAAATGTTCTAATTTAACTTAGGCCAAATCCTGGTTAGGTTTTTGTTTTCTTATCACCCACTGCTTTCTAAAAAAGAAATGACTTCATTCCTTAAAAGAGTTTCAGACTCTATTAATACACTCATCTGGGGAGGGTGCTAGCAAGTACTGATATGTGTAGGCTTTTCTTTACATTAACCTTATTTAGTAAAAGAAAGGAACTGAGATCACCTGCCAGTTGCTAAAACTTTACAAACAACTGCTGCATGGACAGATAACTGCACAACAACTGCACTGTGTAATGTATAGTTACAAAAGTGTTGAATTTTACACTTGTTTTTGAGGTTTTCTCTGATATGATGTGTTTTGCTTACCAGTCTAATCTAGTATTAAACTAAAGCTGGTATAAACTGGTTTTCTGGGCAGAGATGTCTATCACACAGTCTCATCCTGTTTAAGTGGGTGGTTTGTGGCAAAGCCGATCAAGTTTTTATGCTGATTCAAGAACAGGACACAGATTTTTGCAGCTGTGTTTCCTCTCCTAATCTTTAATCTGTCTTCAGAATGAAAAAAAAAGTAATGTTTATGCGTTTGAAAGATGCTTTCATGTAAATTGCTTTAATTTAAACTAAACCGATCAGAGACCCGTAGTATAATTCTTTCTGACTTTGAAAGTCAATGGGGCCTTGGCATGGGTTTGGTTTCAAACATTACTCAAACTATCTTCCTTCATTAATACAGGTTCCCTTTCAATACGGTTCACTTCGCATTGCGTCAGTTAGCTGACGCTATGGGGGAAACTCCTGTTTACTCCGTGACTGAAGCCTATTGGTTAACGTCTGTACAAAGTACAGACCAATGACGTTTGAACCCGCGCGCGGGAGGAACGCGTCCTTATATAAGCGCGGTTCAATCGTCAGGAGATCATTATTTTCTCCTTCAGCGCGAACCTCTCGCTGCTCCGAAGAAAAAGAAGAAGCCTTACCTCGCCGTTGACAAAAGCCCTGCAGCGGAGTCCAGGCCTAGCGTCTTCCCCTGCCGTTTTCCGGCTGAGAACCGAAGATAGCAGAGTCCAGGTCTAGCGTCTTCCCCTGCCGCTTTCCGGCCGAGAACCGAAGATAGCCTTCGCTTGCCGTGGTTTGAGCCCTGTGCAGCGGACACACGCCTGACGAGGTCTCCCCTGCGGCCGCCCGGTAAGATCAATATTTTTAATATAAAGGCTATAAGCTAAAAGAGCAGGCGCTGTTGTAATAGCGTCCAGCACAGCGGCTCTGTGAGCCTCTCTGCTATGAATTTCCTCCGAGCGCGTTACCGGTCTGGCACCTCCCACGCCGGGACCGCGCTTATGCTTTGGTTGTCTTATCCATGTTTCGTGCTCCCCCTGCTGTTCCTCTCTCGCCGGGATGAACACACGGCGAGCCATGAGACTAGATGGATGCATAGACAAGCACACACGGACTAACCCCCCCTGTGTTCTGTCACACCGCAACCGTTCATGCTTACAGAGTCCCTTCGCTCCTCTTACATTCAGTGGCGAGATCTCTGGCACATATATGAATCCCCCGAGTGCATCGGGTGATACCGTCACGACGCATGGCTGTTCTGTCTGTGTTGCTGCTCCCCTCTGCCGTTCCTCTCTTGTTGAGATGAACAAGCGGGGAACCGTAGACCTGGATAGATGCATACGACAAGCAAACACGGGCGGTCTGCCCCTGTCTCTGTCATAGCACAGCCACTCGTGCTCCACGCTCGCGGAGTCCCTCGCTCCTTTCCCCACAGTGGTGAGGTCTCTTAACGGCTTAGCTAGCACGCGGTATTACGGCTCGCTGCCTCTAAATGCAGCTGTCCAGTGTTCAACGATTACAGAGCTTCATGCCCCTCCCCTCCTGGAGCGGCGCGATCTCATTCGTCTGCTCGATAGGGCCGATTCGCCGCTATTGGAGCACCAAGAACACTCATTATAGAGAGCTTCATGCCCCTCCCCTCCTGGAGCGGCACGATCTCATTCGTCTGCTCGATAAGGCGGACACGCCTCTATTGGAGCGCTAAAACACTTATTATAGAGCTTTACTGGCCTGAGCCGATCTCACTTCAGATAGCTCATTTTTCGTCTGCCTGGTAATTTCTCTCTGGTTTAGACGGAATCAGAGGCAGAACGAATTTGTTTATAATATACTGAGGCCCGAATACCTCCCTTTATTCAGTCCCGTCCTATATCAGTGCGCTGAATATTGGTACATTCTTATATATATATACCCGGTTTTTCTGCCCTTTAATAAACGGCAAAACCGCGGGCCTCGCGGCAGACTTCCTCTCTGCGATGGGTTCAGTCTGACATTAAACTACCTAGACATACTACCCTGCTCCGTGAGCCGTTCGGTCACCGTCACTACTGAGGCTTGTGCACCTGAACGGCTGAGCTCTGGTCTCCGCAGCATAGCTGCATCAGCAGAGAACGAAACTGTCTGGGAAAAAGGGGTTATGTCGCGCCTCGGCTGGACTGCCCTGAAATGTTTTCTGTGTGCTGTTTATCCAAACATACTGTGTAATACTGTCGGCTATGCGACCTCCCTATAGTGGCGAACGGTATTTAATTCCTCTGAAAAGAGTAATTTCCGTGCTTACTATACTGTGTATTGACATCCACGGTTGTACGGTGTCTCTAAACACTTTATCGCCTTACTGACAAGCAATCAGTAATACGCACACACGGCCCGCTGTCCATAATTCTATCGACGCTAGCCGAAAAAACCCCGGTTTGGCCATATACTGTGTATTGACACCCCACGACTGTACGGTGTCTCTAACACCTTTCTGCCAAATTCGCTCGCAGCCCACCTCAGTTTCTCCGCTACGATGCTGATGGCGCAAACGAGCACGGTCTTACGGCTGTTATTCTCTCTCTTCCTAGAGGAAGGACAGCCTCAGACTTTTGCATGGCTCCAAGCGTTTGAATCGCGCCCTCTCCGGACGGCCACTCAAAGGCTTACAGCCAAGCGGTTTATGACGTTTTTCGGCCATATAGCTGATTTATATTAGCGGATCCGAAGACGCTCACACCTCCGCTCCAATACTCGGAGATATTAAGGGTAATATCAACCTCAAGTGAGCTTGCTACCCGCCACAATAAGTTTCAAAGCTTAAAGCGCGCGCACAGTCAGACGCGCGCGGCATCTCGTTTAAGACGGGCACACGTACCCCTCTAACGAGCCTCAGAAAGCTGAATATCGTGGCATTCTGTTCATAAGTCCACTTCAGTTTGACTAAGCAAAGGTCCCGCCCCGAGCTGACGGCCGGGAAGCTTGCTTAAGTTACACACTGCTGCATGAAGTGCTGTCATTACGAGCTAGCCCAGCATTTGCTGTGGATTGAACATGCTTTACGACGGCAATCAGCCTTCGGCGCGTGGAACGCCGTTTGTCTCATATAAATCACCTTGTACTGTGAATACGGTACATTAAGAGGATGATTTAGCACTGCAGCACGCTCGACCGTGTTATTGTGATAATGCGGTCGGGCAATCTACGGTGGTTTCATTATTTACCGAACCAGACTGAGATCTCGCCCCCTGAACAAGCTGACGAGTCATCTCCTTTATAAACTCATTGCATCGCTTTATAAGCTATGTTCAATCAGAGTGATACGCATCTCATGCTTAAACTACCAATATTAACCCATTACGATGGGCGTGCGGAGATGGCATCCGTGGGACACGACCTACATTACGTGCCTTATGACACATTGACACAAGCTGCTAGGACCCCTTTCACGAGGCGTCCTTATGCAAAGTCTGATCCATTCTGTCTAGTGACATTTGAAAGTCAATACCCCCCGCGAATCGTGGGTGGAACACTTTTCTCCTCACTACAGAGGCACGGCGGCTCTCTCCCCTACCTATATCTATGTGGCCGTGATAACAGCGAACCACGCTTTTACGACCGACCATTCATTTAATTCAGAAGCCTGTCATCTCTCAGATGCGGACGGCGGCGGTAACAGCGAACCATGCTTTTACGGCTGGCCATTCACTTTATTCATAAGCCTGTCATTTCTCAGATGCGGACGGTGCCCGAGGCACAGCGCTCTGGAACTGTCCAAGGTCCTGGATGACACATACGTCTGACGTACATCAGACGATCAGCTGTTCATCTGCGTCACAGATCACTCACTAGAGCACCTGTCAATACAGGCTATTTATGGATCGTTGACGTTATCACCTCCCGTGACAATTATGCTCACTTGTCTTAGAGCATGGGCATGGTCTTAGAGGTTTCTCATTTGACAATTGTGACACGGCCGGCTGGTCCCCGCCGTCCACGTTGTCAGTTTACAGCTTCGACATCCCTGCTTCGCACTACTGAGGTTTGTTGCATTAAAGGTGCGCCCATTAGCTCACCTGTATGCACGATATGGTTTTTAATTATATGCGTCCACCGTGCGCTTAGAGAAGCTCACATGTACACGCTATAACATTTTGGTATACAATAAGATGCGCTTGGGAAAGCTCACCTGTATACACAGCTGTGTTATGATTTGTGACACATACATTGTTGTTCATCTGTGTACGTTCACGGTGCGTTGGGTGCCCACCGTTACGTTCATCAATCATATTTGTACACATTCACGGCGCGTTCTGTGCACTGATTTATCTATACGCATTCACGGTGCACTGAAGAGTTCACCCGTGTGCGCACAATTTATTATCAGAACACATGACGGCGCGCTCGAGAATCTTGCCGGCCTGTGCATTATAACACTCTGATTCATCTATATGCATTCACGATGTATTCAAGTGTTCACCTGTGCCCGTGCAATTTATAGTCAATACACATTTACGGCGCGCTTGGAAAGCTCACCGATCTGTGCACTATAATACTACCTATATGCATCCCGATGCGCTCGAGGGTGCACCTGGGTTCACACTATTGTGGTATCTGTATAATCCCACGCTACGAACCGTTCTGCCGCATATTATAGTCAGATCGGCCGTTCGTGAGCTTCGCAGATCACTCACCACGTATGTCTGTTGCTAACAGTGGTTATTTAGATGGATCGTTGAAACCATCGCACTGGCTCACGCCCCTCTATGAGCTATGTCCTATATAGAGCCCACTCTCTGCGAGTTTGGCTTCTTCATGAACTTGGTCTACAGGGGTATCTATATCTATATTTGATATCTGCTACGCGGCCGGCTGGTCTTCGCCGTCTACGTTGTCAGATTGTACAGCTTAGACGTCCCTGCCCTACGAGCGCAGGTTCTCTCGGCTTAATCATGCACGCTCATGCGTTTTATGTGTACACCACGGTGCGCTCAGCGAGCTCACCAACGTGACTCTGAATTTACTTATCTCGCACAGCCGCGGCGCGCTCGGTACCTCGCCGTCTTGTGCTATGTTATGTGCCCCCGGTGCGTTTAAAACCCCACCGTGTGCGCGTCAACAATTTATATGGTGCTTACTCATTTGCTTTTTAAGCTGTGAATATGCCGGGTATAGGGCCACACGCAGTGTCTCTCCGGTAAGGCACTTCAGTACGTTGTGTATGCACGGCGTGATGGGATTACGTTCCCCCATAGCGTCAGCTAACTGACGCAATGCGAAGTGAACCGTATTGAAAGGGAACGCTTAGGTTACTCACGTAACCCCGGTTCCCTGAAATAACGGGAACGAAGCATTGCGTCTCTTGCCGTGCTACAAACGTCTACGCAGCGAGTGTTATTCGGCTGCGCGCTTCAGTCGAATATAATGAGCTCCTGACGATTGAACCGCGCTTATATAAGGACGCGTTCCTCCCGCGCGCGGGTTCAAACGTCATTGGTCTGTACTTTGTACAGACGTTAACCAATAGGCTTCAGTCACGGAGTAAACAGGAGTTTCCCCCATAGCGTCAGCTAACTGACGCAATGCTTCGTTCCCGTTATTTCAGGGAACCGGGGTTACGTGAGTAACCTAAGCGTTTGTAACAACATGATAGTGAGTAAATGATGACAGAAGTTTCATTTTTTTGGGTGAACTATCCCTTTAAGGTATTTTAAGGCGTGTTCACAGTATACAATTTATCAGTATGGGTGCGTTCCATTCGACAGTAAGTGAACTTAACACGATATTTCACCATCTTAAATGAGATTACAATCTGAAGGATGCAAATGTGTGCATAGGAAATAAATGAACATCAGTACATCACTTCACCGGAAGAAAAGACGGTTAATCTGTCATCAATTTGAAGAAACTATTTAGTTTTTGTTGCATGCAAGTATTCACAAATGTATAAAAAATATGTTATATCAAAATATGTATTCGGACATACTACTCGCCTCGCCTACTGCTTTTCACCTACCATATAGTATGGAAGGCGGTTTTGCACGCAGCACAAGACAATTTCCTACATGTTAACCTGCAGTACTTTAGACTAAATGTGATTCTGACATCATTTACAAACACACACACATTCAACAGCAAGAAGTTCATATAGAAGATGGAGTTGTATGTTGTTCATTTAAACTCTCTAAGGAACAGAGAGATGTTGTTTTGACTTCACGTCACAGACAGAAAGAGAAAGGAAATACATTTCTTAGTTAAAACTTTAAATGGACATAATAACCTGATTTTAAACAGATTTTTGGGAGATTTTCAAATATAACTAGTTGTCCTGGACTTTAAGCTCCTTTGCACACTGCTTATTTTTGGACCAACATGAGTTGCATTGAAAAGTCTGGAAGGAAGTTCTGCACAAACTTCACTCCTTACACAAGCATTACATATTTAATTTTCTGAGCAAATTTTACTATCAGCTCCATTTAACACTTTTTACAGGTTTTAAAACAATTACATTCATTTCTTAATGGTTTCCCCAAATTCCAATGTAGAAAATATAAAACATATGCAGATTATTGGCTCAGTTTATTAGTAATGAAAGGAACAGGTTTATAAAAATATAAAACATAATCTGTCCTGTGAATGGAGTTGAGACTGTTGCTCAAGAATAAGAGCACTAGCAGTAAAAAGATGAAGATTAATGATTAGATTTTTTTCTGCTGAAAACATAAAAGATGAAGTAAAGATAAGAGACATCTTTTACAGGCAGTGGCGTCTATATGCTTGTTGTATCTCACAGTAAGTTTGTTTCTGCAATATGAAAATGAGAGCTATGTGATTCCCATTACAAATCCAGGCAATAACCAACTTACAACGTCCATTGCTGGTGTTTGTTAGATCAGTTTGTTAGATCAGTCTGAATCGTAATCTAATGCTTCACATTTTTGTCTTATTTAGTTTTTTTAGTAAGATCACAGACTGAAGTTGCAGTAGTGTATAAATTACATTGTTTTAAATACATCCTATAAGGAATTTGCAAACAAAGGATAGATCTGAGAGGGGCTTGAAAATATTTTTCTGTACAAAGGGAGGCCGGTGGAACAAGATTTTTAGTTTTATACCATTTTATGTTAAGCAGTTCAAAATAAAATAAATCTGTTTTTATATGTCCAACTTAATTCTATATACTCAATATTACTGTTGTGCAATTTAAATGAAAACTCCTCAGGCAATGTTGGGGCATGGGGGGCCCCAGTTCCTTGGACTTTCCTTAGGGCCCCCAAAATGATAAACACGCCGCTGTTTACAGGACTCTCCAACAAATAACAGCTACACGTAAAGATAAGAATAGTTGACCGATTATGAAATATTAAAAAATGTTATAAAATGATTTCCTTCTTCTTATGCTGAGTCAAAAAGTGGAGGAGAGTCTTTCTTTAACATCCGCTTGAGTACGATAATCAGATCATTAAATGATCTACCACAACTTCAGATATTGACACAACTTTACAAACCAGTTAAAGTCAGAGATCTCCACAAGCACGTATGTATACACATGTATATGTATTGAATCTTTGAAATGTTACAAAAAATAAGCATGTTAGTTGTGTTTTATTTTACTGTAATAACTGTCTGATGAATTGAGCGTCACAATGATGTTTTGTTTTCTCTCAGGAATAAGAAAAGAGTTTTGGGTTTTATGTGACTTTCTACAAAACTAAATCATGAACTTCAGACTCTCATTATTGATCCTGCTGTTACACATTCAAGGTATGAACACTATTAAGTAGACGACAGTTTTGTGCTTGTTGGACATTTTTAAAACGTTTATTGGGAAAAAGCATCAGTGGTTTATTAAGAGAGTAGTTTTGTTTACATGGACAGCTTTTGCCTCAATCGGAAGGAAATCACTCTGATTGATAAATCTATCATAGCGTTTACATGAACCTCTAATAATATGATCGGATTGGTGTGCGTGTTTATATGGCACAAGTTTTAAATCAGATTTGATCATTTGACATGCGCACATTGCACAAATATTGTTTCGCGCTGTTTCAAGACACCCATACAAATCATCCTACTAAAATCGCGGTGGGTCTTACCTGGTGACCTCTGGTAATTTGTAATAATTGCAGAGGTTGTCTGTAATCTTAATCCTGTGCGAATCTAGCCTGGCTCCGCCCTCCTACGTGCTTCCGCTTATTTTTCATTTCGCTTCAGCAGTACGTCTGGGATTTCTCTATAGAGTTTCGTTTTCTCCTGCAAAAATCTGCAGGACCAATCAGCGAACAGATGGGGGTCGTTGACGTTGCGAACGATGACGTTGAGGTCGTGCGTCAGTTTGAGTTGTAGTTCAGTAATGGCAGCGGAGAAAGACGTGAGAAAAGCTATTCAGTCCGTTGTTGCAAAACTGCCGAATATACAGAAGTTAAAGCCGGAGCAAGGACAATGTTTGCTAAGGTTTGTTTGTCTGATTATTCTGACTTGTTGTTTCCGGACGGTTTCGGTGCATGATATACGTCACGACCACATGTTAGCAATTGGCTTTGGCAGATCCTGAGTGACTCTGTGCAGATCCAGTAGTTTTAAACTTCTACAATGGACCCTCCTTAACGGAAGTAACGCTTTGCTATGGAGCGTGGCCAGACTCTCTGTACAAATGAAATGAATGTACGAGAGTCTGGTTATACCAGGCTAGTGCGAATCTGCCATGTAAGTAAAAATTCCCCCGCAGGTGACCTACTATATTTCTCCAAACACAGAGGTCCTGTAATAATATCAGTCCCGTGCGAATTGGCATCTCTGTAATTTGGCGGGGTCGTATTTGAGTTTCAAGGCTTTTGTTACCTGTGCACTTTTTTATTTCAGTTTTCTCTGTTTCTGCACCTCTCGCATTGCAGATGTGGAGCACACATACAGACACACATCCCTCCAATTTTTATGGGTTTCCTTGTGAAACTTGAGGGATTTATTATTATATAACAGATTTAAAATGTCTAATCAGTCTCTACTCGTCCAAGTTTGATGATTAATATTAAAAATGTGCAGAACTGTCATTATTTGAGATCTCTAAGTTCAGACGGAGCTAGGACTGTCCTGGTGAAGGAATTTCCCTTGCGATGATTTTGCATGGCTCACTAGCACTAACCCTTTATTTATTAAAATAAAATTATTATTTAAATCCATAACAATGAGGTGCACTGAGGTAGAACAGCCAACATGTCCAGGTGGGCCCCATGTGGGAGTTTGATGGGCTGTAACTTGGGCCCTGCATGGGCCACGCAAATGGGGCCCAGATAAATTTGTCCATCGGCTCCACATGGGCCCCATGTGTGTTAGCCCATGTGGGTTAACAGTGGGCTCCAAGTTGGGCCCATGTAGGAGTTCAGTTTATGGGCCCACTTGGGTCCCACATTATATAATATTAATGGGCCCAAAGTGGGTCCCATACATCACCCTTATGGGGCCCTTATGGGTGATTTCACTGGACCCCCAATGACCCCTTATATGGGTTGTGGGACCACAGTGGGCCCCATTTATTAAGTAAACCTGATACCTGTGGATCAAGTTAATGTGCTATACTACAAAATTAATTTTCGAATTACTTCAGATTTTTAACTGTTTTGTAAACCAGTACCTTCTCAAACCAAGAATGCATCAAATGAACAGATTATGTGTTCCTTTAATATTTTAACGTCTAAGGAACTACTAAATATTTGAATTGCAGGGAAAAAAATGACTTCAATTCAGAATGTGTAAATCAAAGGTTTTTTTTAAATTGAACAATATCTTCAAGATAAAACCTCACATTATAATTATAATTATAATCATGCTTATACCCCCCAAAATAATCTGAGCAAATACAACAGTCATAGATAGAACCACACAGTTTTGTTCTCTATGCTGCATAAGACACCTTGTCATGCTACCCTGTACCTTTTGACACTCTTTAATTTCTTCCAGTATTGTCAGTTCACGAACAAACATTCCATCCCTCACTGCCATCCCACTGGGCTGAACTGGTCTGCAGGGAGTATTAGTAGAACCTGTCTGTGCTGGAGTGCTGCGAACTGGCGTTTGTGCTTCCTGTAAGAAGTAAAATAAGATGAGAGAAAATTATAACTCTGTAAGCATGTACTACAGCATCACATCAGACAGTGCATTGTAGTCTCCCTGAGGAAAAACTCAATTGATTCACCGCTATAGGAGAGGAAGAATTGTCCCAAAGCGTTAAATCATCTAAATCAACCACATGCATGTAAAGGGGGTCACACACAGGGGTCGCACACAGGACGTGCAGCTCAGTGCCGTTCTAAAAGAAGCTCGAACACATTGCTTGTCCGCGCCGCCCAGCTACGACTCAGGAAGTTGCTCAAATCCCTGTCGCGCCACTCATATAGTTTAACATTAAATAACATCATATTTGTCCCATCATTAACGATTAATGTCACAGGCCAGGGGCTGGCTGCTAGTGTTTAAGCCACGCCCCTTCTAAACTTCCACCTCGAGGAGGTCCCCAAAACCAACCCAATGACCAGACAACAGCGAGTACAGGTAAGTATAAAAATATCCTTTATTTATTTAAATAGTTAAAATATATGGGGGCTTGGGGAAAGGGAAATTAAAACTAAAGTCAGGATCTGTCCTCCAAGGGGGGGGGGGGGGTTGCGTCGGGGAACGGGCTCCCGCCTCTGGTTCCCTCTGCCCGTGGCGCGCTCCTCTTCCTCCCTGGAGGCAGAATAAAATCACGATGAGTGTTGGTATGGGCTTTTCCGGTCGGTGTACCTTTAACAGCGCACGGCGTTTCGCCGCCTATCTCCCACAGCTCCTTGCTCGTTGACTCACTCTTCTTCTTTATTCTCTCTCTCTCCACAGACTCTGCTGGGACACAGGGGCACAGTGGATCGTTTCCAAGGTTTTCTCTCACCTCTATGCCAGTTACAGCTTCTAGGTAGGTATGGCTCTCTCCACAGCTCAATATCCCTGTGCTCACGCTGGCTCTCTTTCCTTCCACAGGCGACTGCTGGGATACAAGGACACAGTGAATCGGCTTCAAGGTTTGCTCTCACCTCTATGCTGATTACAGCTTCTAGGTAGGTATAGCTCTCTTTCCACAGCTCAACGTCTCAGTGCTCACGCTGGCTCTCTTTCTTCCACAGGCGACTGCTGGGATACAAGGACACAGTGAATCGACTTCAAGGTTTTCTCTCACCTCTATGCTGATTACAGCTTCTAGGTAGGTATAGCTCTCTTTCCACAGCTCAATATCTCAGTGCTCACGCTGGCTCTCTTTCTCTCCACAGGCGGCTGCTGGGATATAAGGACACAGTGAATCGACTTTAAGGTTTACTCTCACCTCTGTGCTGATTACAGCTTCTCGGTAGGTATAACTCTCTTTCCACAGCTCAATATCTCACAGGCGGCTACGGGTGGCGGGCTTAACGCTGGCTGGCTATGCGAAGCGTCGATTGGACGGTGGTTTACAATGGGACGCTGGAGACCAAAGCCCACTCGGCGTTCGAGTTGGTTGACAGAGGGGCGAGGACGTCACGCCGGCACACCGGGTCGAACGCTGCCCTTTCCTCGAGACCCGTTGGTCAATCGAAAACTGGACCGGGGCGCCCTTTCGTCGAGACCTCGGGCCGGCGGATCTCGTTCGCCTCTACTCTGTAGTGATGCAAAGAAAAGCACAGGTAAAGCAACCACCGTAATGTAATACTCACACACACCGCCAATCGCACAATTCTTCACCGCCACTCTGTAATACTGTCAGACTGAAACACGCTACAGCATAATTTCACAGATGTTCTCTAGCGCCGTTTTTCCTCTTCGTCGTCCCGGGACAAGTGACTGAAAGCAGGGTTACGTCAGACAAGACACAGCACTCTCACTGCAAAACACAGCATTACACAGCACCACTTCAAGTGAAAATGTCTACATCCAAAAGATTCACCCACCACGCTCAGTGCACACAATGACACCCGCCTTCTTCCACTTTGCTCTGGGCGAGAATAGGGAGATGGTAAACGGCCTAGTATTTGTTTATTTACGTCACTGTAGCTGTTTACACAAAAGCCCTTCGGCTCACCCACCACGCTGATACAGGGGTAGGGCCACTCGTTCTCTCTTGAAAACACTCCAAAACGTTTGTAGAAATCAACTGCATATAAAACACCTACTTCAATTGATGTATTTACTCACAACTTCGGTCTCCCTTCGTCCTAGGTGGACTTCACGCTGTAATGACTCCAGTTGCATAAACGAGGCGTTTTCCAGCCACCAACACCACTTTTCCACAGGTGTGTACTCACAACAGTAAGGTTTCCTCTTCCTCCGTTTCTCTCTTCCAACGTCAGTGTCTGTCTAATATTCCACCTATAAGGTCGTCGATATCTTCCTTCGTATAAATCAATGATCCAAGCGAGAGAGAGAGCAATGCAGCGATCCAAACAGCGTATCTGGCGAGCCCAACTCGGCACTACGATACACAACAACACACCGTAAACCAACCACCCAGACTATGATTTACATCGTCCTAAAATACTCTCCTGATGTCCCTTTCGTCCAATCACCCGGCGCTCCTGTTAATAACTCCCAGCTGTGTGTAATTTGGCTGATTTCAGCGTCCGCGACGCTACCGGATGTCCGGTGTTTTCTCTTACCGGTCTGGACGGAAACATCCGGGCGGAACCAAACTTTCCTGATTTTTGGTTCCGCCTAACAGATCGTCACTCCTGTGACATCAACATTGGCTGCTAACGTATATTTTGCATTTTGAAGTAGACGCTATCTGACGAAGCTCGCGCTATTTAATGTGCACTTCCAGTTTACGATACCTCAGAGTTGTCCTAGACGTGACTCGACGCTGAGCTGCGCTGCCGGTGTGCCACCCCCTTTAGACTCTGTACCGACTTGGGCTGTTCCGAATATCAATTTTTGAGCTTCGAAGCTCTAGTAGAAATCAAATCGAATATTCGAAGCTTTGGAAGGAGGGGCTAAACATATTTTTCCCTTTAATAAAGGCAGGAATCTCTGTGTGTGTGTGTGTCTACAGTTTTATTATGTGACGGATGTGGTGCTGCGGACCCAAGGGAGTGTAGTGCCTTTTTTCGTGCAATATGGACATGTGACACGTTTAGAATTAATAAACTTTAAAAATACTACAGAACAGCGCAAGCCGGAAGCGGCGTGCCTGTCACGCGTCCTGCGAGAACAGCATTAGCTCTTTCCCCGCCATTGACGAGATATCTCGTCAATTAAGAGAAAACGCTTCCCCGCCAATGACGAGATTTTCCGTCTTTCCGCAATACCGCTATTATTTAATTTAACCGCTATTATTTAATATTATTTCCACAACTTTTTAAAACCGGAAGTATTGCCCTATGGCAAGCTGCTGCATGTCCGTGTCTGTTTTAAAGATCGCTCTGAAAGGGATCTCTATGAAAAGTCCGTCACAAAAATGGAATTATCTCTGCTTTTTGCTCAAAATATGGTGTTTTTGCAAAAACCTTCCCATATTCAAAAGCTGATTGCAAAAGAACCACTAAAGGTAGGATGAAACGTTTTTTTTTTGTTTGAAAGCAGAGGGTCTGTTCTTTCATTTGATATATTGTATGTTTATATATTTAAAGAAGAACATTTTCTGGAAGCCATTAAACTTTGGTGAAAATCATGAAAAACGCTGGCGCTGGCTGGCAACTTTTTTTAAAAACGCTGGCGGTGAAAGGGTTAGTGAAACAAAACACAAGAGCATTACTTTTAATAAGGTAGCCTTACATTTTTCTAACAAACAAACATTTCCGTATCAGAAATTAGCAGCACAGTAATTACTGACAACGTTAAAGGTAGGCTATTTAAATAAAACAACGAAAATAAATGAACGAAGTTCAACAAACTGTAATAAAACGGTAGCATAATTTTAAAATCAATTTATTTATAACACTTACACTATCCAATATGTTTTTTCATCAGTAGAACAATAAAGAAGATATTTTGCAGAAACCCCAGTGCTCCATCATGCAAGTCAACCGATCCGCACACTTTAGGAGCTAAAGCATACATATCCAATACAAAAGTAATCCCCCATAACTCCGTGTGACATATTGAAGTCTTGTGAAGCAAATCAATCAGTTTTTGCCAGAAACTGAACGTTATTTACAACACTATTAGCGTGAACACCAAAGCAGGAAGCGCGCTTTCCGTTCGAGGCGATCTCTTCCACTGGTGGCGTTTGGTGGCTGTTGGCTATGGATGTTCTTCTTCTTCTTCTTCTTTAGAGTTTAACTGGCGGTTGGCAACCAACTTATAGGAGCATTACCGCCACCGACTGGACTGGAGTGTGGATGAAGATATACATACTTAAAAAAAAAAAAATTCCTCTCTATATTCTCTTATTTAATTCACATTCTTTAATAAACTTAATAACATAATCATATATATTGTTTGCTGTTTTCCCTAATATTCCTGATAATGTAAAATCAAAGTGTTTAACTTTCTGCAATGACTGAATAAGGCGATTCCTCTCCTCATTGTATTTTACACATTGAAATAAAACATGCTCAACTGTCTCTTGCTGGTTGCAATGTATACATTCTCCAGTTGGGTGCTTTCCAATTCTATATAGTGTACCGTTAAGTCCAGAATGTCCAAGTCTAAGGCGAGTAATGATATTCCCCTCCCTTCGTTTCCTATTCTCCTCTCTCCCAGCATCAACTGTTTCTTGTATATTATATAAGTGTCTTCCTGTATCATGTTCATTCCAGTATCTCTGCCAAGCTGCTTGTGTATATATTCTAATGTATAATTTTGCTTCTGCTCTACTTAATATTAGGGTTGTGCCGATAGACGATAGTATCGTGTATCGACGATCTTCAGACATATCGCCAATGGCAGGCTTTCATGGCAATAGTCATGACGATTTGGCTATTATTATCATCATAGTTTAATATTAACATCAACATTGCATGTTTTTCCTCGCATGAGGGTTTGTGGGCTTCACTTTACGCGGAGAGCTTGTAAATAGAGAATTCCTTCTTGCACGTACCTGCACTCGATGTGCGCGTCTTGGACTCCTCCTGATCCAGCGCGCCGCGTCATGAGCAGCTGCGCTTCTCTCTGTCTCGTGTGCACGCGCTCTCGCATCTGTCCGAAGTCTAAACATAAACTAAATTAGTAGTCCTTATGTATTTGTTCAGTTTAATGCGTTTCATGTGAGCTGATGCAAACTTTACTTTTTGTTTAAAATATGACCCGCTGCATATTGGCGCCTCTCTCACTCTCGCGGACGTGCAGAGAGCTGCGCTCTCTCCGAAGTCAGATCACTATTAATCCTGTATATGATATGCATTTCAAGGAGTTGTAGCAACACGTTCCCTGTGTTTAAAATATGATTGTGTTTAAAATATAATCGCGTTCCGCTGGAACAATGTGTTTAAAAAGGAACCTCTGAGAGCACCACTGCTTGACACGTGTAGTCTTCTGCAACAGCATTAAACAAATGGATTGAATTGTTTGTATGTGCGCGCATATGTGTATGTGTGCGCAGATGCATGTTTTTACAGTTATTAATGGATACAGCTTATACAGCTTACAGAATATTTCGTAAACAATGTCCATCCTAATTGAGGGGCTATGGATGTTGGTCTCTCTGCGCCATCTATAGAGCGGGAGCATGAAGCGCACTTCCTGCTTGGCAAAAGCTCTGCATTAACGCTGTAAAATATTTATATTATATTCGAATCTCAAAACTGAAAATCGAATGTCAACCCACGGAACGAATATTCGAATATTCTGGTCCAGCCCTAGTACTGACTAAGCTAATGATGTTCTGAAGTTTACAAGAAGATGATAACAGATTTGTTTCCAAAACTTGCACTTTGTTTTTAAGACTTACACTTTATTAACCTATATTATCATGTAAAAAATCGTCCAGAAAGAATTAAAATTTTTCAGTTTTTTTTGTTGAAAACTGTGCCGTGTTAGCTTTTAAGTTAATCATTTTTAAAATGGATATGAATCCATAGCAAACTTACGCTGAAATAATAGTTTTTTCTTCTCGAACTACTGTACAGCCAAACCAATCTCTGTTCTATTAATTTCCTATTCTCACTGTAAACCTGCTTTGAAACAATCTGTATTGTAAAAGCACTATATAAATGAAGATGACTTGACTTTTAGAAGATGAGGTGGAGGTGCCCAGATAGCATACAACCATTGAAACAATGTTACAAATCGTTGATTTGTCAATGTTAATACCATTGAATCAATATCACGTTTGCACCCTTTATTAATATTGAAAAATATTGAAATGTCAATAAATCAACATTATCGTGATCAGTGTTTGCTTTAGTTGGGCCCTTGACTCTTGTGTTTTAATGGTAAGTTTTCTTTGGCTGTTAAAGCAGTGTTTTAAAATACATCTGCTATTGCAAAGAAAACAAAAATCTAATATTATCAAGTAGTTTATTCTTGTAGATATACCTAAATGATATTAATGAAATACTGTTAAAGTTATGCAAAAAATGGATTTTATAGTAATAGTTGAAAACAGTGTCAGGTCTGTTATTTTGAGGATTATATAAACACATTTAAAGCTAAACTACTGAATCTATCTCTGACATCATGAATCGGTCTATGAATCTCATCAATGGTGACCATCAACAAAAGAAAGCTTCATGCTGCAATGCATGCTGGGTATCATCGTAGTACTAAACTAATTTATAACTCCCAGCATGCATTGCAGTTGATCGTTTTATATGAATTTGTTTGATGATTTTCACCATTGTTGAGATTTGTAGGATGAGTAATGATGTCTGAATGTGTCAGCAATTTTTCTGTTTGTCTTGTCACAGTGTATTTACAAACCAAAACAATTATAAATGTCAAAAATGTATCAACATAATCATGTAAAGCAGCTTAATTTTATATCATTTTGACATCTTCAGAAAAAGCAGTCAGGTTCAACTTAAGTTTGAAACACATCTTTCTTTTCCAATGCACATGTGCTTCTACATATACACATACAAACACTAAAAAAAAAAGAAAAGAAAGATTTAACTTAGTGAATAATAAGAGTCAAGGACCCAACTAAAGCAAACACTGATCACGATAATGGTGGTTTGTTGAAATCTCAATATTTTTTCAATATTAATGGAGGGTGCAAACCTGATATTGATTCAATGCAGTTACCATTGACAAATCAACTGTTTTTAACATTGTTTCAATGGTTTGCATGCTATCTGGGTGGTGTAGTGCCTCGATTGTTCCCCAGTCCTTTTACTAGAAGCCTTTTTGGGGGTGGTGGAGCGGTTCACTGTCTGAGTGGGTATCAACAACTCTCAGTCTAAAAAACAGGGAAAAAATGTTACCGTCACAACATATGAACCAAGAAGCATAAGAGTTGACATAAAATCAAAATAAAAACTGGTTTTGAGGTGAATTGTGGGACCGCATATTTCAGTGCATTAGAAGAATTTTGTAATTGAAATTGCCTGGTAAGACTTTACAATCATGTGTTAATGTATGACTCATGAAGAACTAAACAATTAATTAATGATTACTGCATCAGCAACTAATAAAGATTCTGTAGGATTAATAGATTAAGTAAATATATTAATTGTTATTTATTAAATGTGTTAATGTATTAATAAATTCCTTAATAACATTTTATTAACTGATAGTGTAAATTAATGTGTTAATTACCACAATGGGTTGAAGCCATGCACGTTTTTAACTTGAGTTTACTGTACACATACAGTATTGCAGAACATTTAATGATGAAAGGGCAATAATAATGAAATGCATCTCTATTACATTATATATTTCGGGAAGCCTCTTTTCTTAGTTTCAGGTAACTAAAGCTTCTGGTTGCAAAGCTGTTGAAGTTTTTGACTGAATCAATTTAGCACACATTTGGCTTTATTCCCCAATATTAGCTCTCAGTGTCTTGATCAAAAGCAATGATTTCGTCCAGGAATCGTAAAATCAAAATGCTTAAAAAATGGGTTACATCACTCGACAGAACTGCCCTGCGTATTCTTTTGCCTCGTCCATTAATTGTATATAGCAATTATATCAATTTATATCTTACTTTCAGTGTGAGAAATACAAGGTGTGGCGCGTGAACCCACTGAAATGAGCCCAGGCATTACATTCGGGGCTGAAGCCCCTGCAAAATCGGCTGGGGATGCCCCTGATCGAACCCTATCAGATCCACTGTGGATTTTATTCTTATCAACAATTAATTGAAGATCGGAATCGGAAGTTTGTTAGTGAATGTTCTCTCCGCCATCGAACTGCGTTCAAACCAAAACACCTATAACTTCAGGCGGATGCACATGATATTGTAACGCGCGCAAGGGGGATCTGTGGCGCGTGCAGGTACTGTGATTGACAGGCAGATTTTACACAGCCCTGCGCTGATTGGACCAAATGAACCAGCCTGCGCTGATTGGACCAAATGCCGGGAGCGGTGGATTTTTTTGCAAAACAAATAACAGGTCCTAGGTGGAGCTAGAAGCGCTGGGGTTTTTCTTAAACAGTCTAATTTATGTTGTTCTATCGGGCATAGTGTTGGTTTCAGTGAATATTATCAAAACATATGATCAAATAAGTTGCGAAATAAGTCGCAGCTTTAAATTTAGCTGTAATGATTCCGAAATCTCTAGTTTTAAAAATATTAAGTAAAACTAAGTTAATACAAAATAAAACATATAAATATCTTACCTTGGTGGAGTTAAACAGGAGATATTGACTGTGATGTTCTGAGAACTTTTTGTCAGGAGAGAGGAGACCGTTGGTGTGGGTTTTTTTTTAAATGAAAAGGCGGGAGGAGGCAATCCGTATATGGGGGAGGGGACAGCGTCATGCAAGTGCTTTTTCTCTTTTAGATATATTCTTAGAAAACATTGTTTTTTGCACATATATACATAAAAAAATAAGGCCATGACATTTACACAAAAAATCTTATTTGACAAACATGCTGTGCATTTTGTATAACATAAACTTAGTAAAAAATGAAATGTTTTTTTTTTTTTCAAATCAAACCAAATTTAATAATTAAAGTTAAGACTAATATAGCCCACTTGGGCCCCAATCAAGACCCGCAAATAGATAATAATGGGCAGCCTAACTGGAGCCCACCACCTAAACAAAACTGGGGCCCATAATAACCCCATCAAAGTGCCCACTCTGAGCCCATGCCCACATGACACCCATATAACCCTGAGAAAACCCATGTGGGGCCCACATGGACATGTGTGCTACATGTCTTTCCCATTTTGAGAAAAAGATTAACACAAGGCTACTACAGCTATATATATATAAGGGCTGTTTTCGAGTTTTCGACTAAGGATTTTCATAGTCGAATCTGATTCGTTAGATTTTGCCATAGTCGACTGATAGTCGAACCTTTTTTTTTAGATAGCAGCTAGGGCTGTCAGTGAAGGAATTTAAATACAAACAAAGCAGTGTCTAAAAGAAATTAAAATTAAGACACTATTAATGAACCGGTACAGAAGGCAATTAATATTTATTTATGACATTTTCAATAGTATATTGGTTGATAAATTAATGTGTATCTATAAAGTATGAAAACGAATGAATGCTTTAATTATGTGGATAGATCCTTTTTATTCAGAAAGATTTTTCATCATTTCAGAACAAATTAAAAATGAACTTGCATTACAAAACAACTTACATTATATCCGAGTGTTACTTGGTCAAAAATATGTAAAAATATAGCCTATGCGAGTAAAAAATTACAGAACATAAATGTTTAGCTCACGCGTTTTTGGCTGCAGCTCCCTTATTCACGGAGCGAATGCTGTATACAAAGAAAAAAAACTATAAAGGTTTTAATGCTGGTAAGTTAAATGTAATTTTAATCTTTAAAACTTTTAATCTTTAAAAGCTCTACTCGATGCAGAAGACGCTACAATTATTCTGTCATCTTAGTTTCACTTTTGCATAGTATTACATTTTGAATAGAAATGTACATTACAAAACAACTTACATTATATCCGCACTGTAAAAAAATTCGGTAATTTTACGGTCTTTTACGGTAAATCTTACGGTAAATTACTGTATATGTAACTTCACGGTTAAACAACGTTATATGCAATGCATTGTGGGATATCATACAGTTTACAGTCCACAATTGTAAATTTACAATAAGACCATGGAGATTCCACAACATTGTCCCGTTATTTCCTGATTTGTCAGGATTTGTACACTGTCCACCGTTAAAGACTGCGTCCCAAATCACACCCTACACCCTCATTCACTATGGACACCTGCTGCTAATAAACAGAATCACTGAAGAAAAGATAAATAAAAAGAGAAGACATGAGCAAAAACACTTACAGACACAAAGACTTTGATGAACATCAACTGAAAACAGCAGAACACAATAAATCTCTCCATATATCACCAGAGGAGAATTAAAAATTTCCACAAACACCATTACCAGCTTCACTTATAAACCACTTTGACTTTATTTCTGTTATACATTTACAAAAGTTCTTACTGAGAACAAACATGTGTTTACTAGACTTTACAAGCATTTTCTTTAAAGTCACCATTATGGTGATCACTGATTTCATTAGTTGGGCTCTTGACTTGGTTTTCAGTCTGGTTGCTATAACTGTGTCTCTATGATGCATGTTTGTTATGGCAAAGAAAACCAAGAGATGATAGACACTTGTGAGGTTGGATGTCTGATTATTGATCAGTAGTTTGTCTTACCATCCTTAAGAAGCTGAATCATAACAATTAGTAGTATGTAGGGTTATTCATAGTATTAACATGTTTGAATGAGAATCATTACAACAATTATTATTACAGTAATCTGATATATTGATAGTTGCATACATATGGACTTTTGCAAACTTGAAACCAGTCCTCAGATGACACTCACAGACATCAAGAATCAGCCTATGATTCTCAACTAGGGTGACAAAAGAAAATGGAAAAACACTTCATCGGCCTAATGAGTTTTGTACTATGCTGATACCCAGCATGCATTGCAGCATGAAGCTTTTCATTTGATAGTCACCATTGTTGAGATTCATAGCCTGATTCTTGATGTCTGTGTATGTATTTCGCTTCTGTTTTTTATTTCATTTATTCCCAATGTTTTTAAGATTTCTCTGGCTATATCAACACCGTCACATTATTAGACTACTATAAGGGGTTGCCTACCATCTTATCACTTATGTACGGTGGCCCTGAGGTGCAATTTTATTTACAAGATTTAAAACAAATTTACAAGTTTTTTAACAAATTTACAAGTTTTTTTTAACAAATTTACAACTTTTTAAATAAATGTACAAGTTTTTCAACAAATTTACAATGAGTGAACACATTTACAAGTTTAACAAATTAACAAGTGTTTAAACAAATTTACAATGAGTGAATAAATTTACAAGTTTTTTAAACAAATTTACAATGAGCAAACAAAATGACAAGTTTTTTTAACAAATTTACAATTTTTTAAATAAATGTACAAGTTTTTCAACAAATTTACAAGTGTTTAAACAAATTTACAATGAGCGAACAAAATTACATGTTGTAAAACAAATTTACGTTTATTACGGAAAGGGTAGGTACAATACGCTGACGTCACGCATCCGAGACTCCGGTCACGTGGGAAGAAACCCGGAAGTATCGCCGTGAATCACATGAGAGTTGCAAATGCGATGTTGTGTATTAGGCTGTACATCATATTAACGTAAAGAGAGTGATAATATATATCCTTTCATCTATTCCCGAGTGACTCAAAGGGATATTGGACCTTATTTTCAGGTAAGTGAAATAGCTTTAGTTAGCTAACGCTAGCTTTCCAAGTTGCACACGTTTCGGATGGCAGTTATCAAAATAATTCACTGACTTTCTCATTAGATTACAGACAACACGAGAGGGTGCTCCAAACTTTTTAATCAGGACTGCATTGTTTGTTCGCTCCCGGGGTTACATAGACTGAAAAGGGGAAGCGTGGCGAGTTTGTTTACATGGTGCTGTAAACTCCAACTACAGGAGGACACTTCAGAGGAATCACAGGGATAACATGGTGTGATTTTTTTTTGTCAAAACCAGAACTGACTTCCGAATCCACCTGGAACGCATTTACTTTGATGGAGACAAATGGAAGTCAGTAAAAATTAAGTTGGACTTGTTTTTTTTAACTAATGGCTGCCCAACAGCTTATAAAGCCAGGAACAACACACACACACTTCTAACAAACATGTAACGCACACATTAGAGACGTGTTAAGTAAATAACTGTACATTATTAGAACAACTATTTTACATTAAAGAAACTGCATTTCACTCATTGTTCAAAATATAGTTTTATTTATAAATGAAGTATGAAAAAAAAATATATGTACATTTTTAGAACCAATCATATTTACATTAAAAGCCAATGGGTACTAATACACTTTTTTACACAGGGCCATGTAGTTTAGATTTTTTTTCCCTTAATAATAAAAGCCTTCATTTAAAAACTGCATGATGTGTTTACTTGTGTTATCTTCTTTGACTAATATTTAAATTTGTTTGATGATCTGAAACATAAAAGTGTGACATAAATATGCAATAACATGAGAAATCTGGATGGGGCTAACACTTTTTCACACCACTGTTTATAAATTTGTTCCAATGTATATTTTCTATTTACTGTACAAATTGTAATAGTAAAGCAAAGTAAAAACATTTAAATGAAAAAAGTCTGTTTTTGGGATTAAAGGAATTTTTCACCCAATATATAGATGCATTTGCTTTTTCATTGGAACAGATTTGGAGAAATTCAGCATTACATTGCTTACAATTGGATCCTCTGCAGTGAATGGGTGCCGTGAGAATGAGAGTCCAAACTTTGCACCTCTTGTGAAGTGAAAAGATGTTTGGACATTAGCCCATGTTATGCATATTCGACTGACTGTTGCCTTGGACAGATTAAAAGTCCTGTTTTTCCTGTGTTTTTAAACTATGATTGTGTTTATGGTGTGCAATATAGCGTGTGTTCATGTTTTGTGTGTAAAAAAACACAGTATTTTTCACATAATTACTTATCTCTATAGCACTGTTTTCACTGTCCTAAAATCGGGCTGATTTCTTCCTTGTTCTATGAAGTCCCTCCTTCAGAAATATATATCGAGTTTTGATTGTGTAGTAGTTTGTTTATTGTGTTGTGATTTAACAGCAACTTAACTTAGCAGAGCCATTTGAGCTTTGCTTGCGACTGACGTATTCCTGTGGGTGAGAGTTAGTAAAAAAAAACTCTTCTTTGGATGTCATTCAATCGGGAAGTAGAGGGCTGTAGTCCAAACCGTCCGTTTGCTGTATGCTTTAAAAGGGAAATTCTATTAAAGAAAATATATCGCTTGGCATTGAATTTTGAGCTTTATAATTTACAGGTATTATTTATGCTCTAACAGCAACATTACACACTAACTAAAGTTTAAAAAATGGGATCAGGAAAAACTGGACCTTTAAACCTTACAGCTAAATCTGCGGAAAGAAGCCCCTGCCTCATACAGCAGAGAAACAAGAAAAACTGATCCAGGACACAAATGTTGCGAGCATGATGTTGTGCTCTTCCATAATAGGAGATGTTTCCAGGTAATCATGGTCTTGCAATGCCCCCAAACCACTGTTAGATCTGTGTATTGAGAAAGAGGAGAAAATTGCATGTAAAAAAAGAAATATCAAGGAGGTCATAAGATTTATTTACATGTTTTAATTTTCATCAATGAATTGCTTAATTTTTTTCTCACTCTTCTCTTGTGTTCTGATCAGGAAACAAATAGTGGTCCTCCTCTTCTTCCTTTAGTGTTTCAACATCACAGACACTGGAAATTAACAAAATCATGATTTCAGTCTTGGCTATCTATCTATCTATCTATCTATCTATCTATCTATCTATCTATCTATCTATCTATCTATCTATCTATCTATCTATCTATCTATCTGACATAAATGTCAGTTTGCTTAGGCACCATTCGAGTATTTGTAATATGATAAAACATTACAGTAGCCTACTATCACATTTAGAGAGGATTAAATGAAAATATAATTCATAGTATAAATTTTGGTAATTTTAACAAATCGTCTCATTACATAAAATCTTAATCTTTTAAAGATTATTCAGATTATATCATCGAACAAGTTAACGCACCCTTGATTCCTCTGAAGTGTCCTCCTGGGTTGGAGGTTACAGCACCATGTAAACAAACTCGTCACGCTTCCCCGTTTCAGTCTATGTAACCCCGGGAGCGAACAAACAATGCAGTCCTGATTAAAAAGTTTGGAGCACCCTCTCGTGTTGTCTGTAATCTAATGAGAAAGTCAGTGAATTATTTTGATAACTGCCATTCGAAACGTGTGCAACTTGGAAAGCTAGCGTTAGCTAACTAAAGCTATTTCACTTACCTGAAAATAAGGTCCAATATCCCTTTGAGTCACTCGGGAATAGATGAAAGGATATATATTATCACTCTCTTTACGTTAATATGATGTACAGCCTAATACACAACATCGCATTTGCAACTCTCATGTGATTCACGGCGATACTTCCGGGTTTCTTCCCACGTGACCGGAGTCCCGGATGCGTGACGTCAGCGTATTGTACCTACCCTTTCCGTAATAAACGTAAATTTGTTTTACAACATGTAATTTTGTTCGCTCATTGTAAATTTGTTTAAACACATGTAAATTTGTTGAAAAACTTGTACATTTATTTAAAAAATTGTAAATTTGTTAAAAAAAAAACTTGTACATTTGTTAAAAAAAACTTGTAAATTTGTTAAAAAACTTGTAAATTTGTTAAAAAACTTGTAAATTTGTTTTAAATCTTGTAAATAAAATTGCACCTCAGGGCCACTGTACTTATGAGCTTCTTTATGAAGTCAATACATTACTTTTAACTCATGACACTATCACCATAATAATCGTAAGTCAGTGACAATAAATTATTTATAGTTTTTTGCCATATTCAATGTCTTTCAAATCACATTGAAAAGCATGAATAAATATAACACCAAAAGGCAAACCCAAGGCTCAAGAGACCTACTAAAGCAAACACTGATCACGAGAATGGTAACTATTATTTAGGGATTACCCTATAAACTATAGACTAGAGCTGTCCAAACTCAAAACAACTTGCACTGACATATCTTAAAAAAACATCAGTGTCCTTCGTTTTGCCTGAAAATGCACAAGTAATGTTTTTAGTTAGGCATTTTTGTTAAAACTGGTTATATTTCCTAATTAAACTATTCCTGGTTTAAGATAATACCTGTCCAGGAAAACACCCCTTATGATTTACTTCTGAGCTAATGTACATATAATATAAAATCATACTGGTTTGTAATAAGTGAAGATGTTAACCCTCGTGTGGTGTTCATATTTTTGTTACTTAGACAATGTTTGTGGGTCTAGTGGACCCACGGCATTATTCGTATCCTAAAACAATCCAGTCATACAAATTTATGTATAACTGTTTACAGATGTTTATTTTAGCCTTATTGCAAGTAATATAGACAGAATTTATGGTTAATATTTGTCATTTACCACTAGTAGAGGACTATTTATAGATTAAAGTGCTATTCGTTTTTGTGATAATATGAAATAAGAGAAGAAAATTCTATTCTCTCCCAGATATTGGGGAAAAACATGTTTATCTTAAATAAGTATTAATCACTTTTTCATCTCAAATACGTTTTTTATCACTTTGATGTTTAAGTCTTTGAACTTAGTTTGAAATTGTACACATTTGTGTAAGTTTACATAGCACAAGCCCCATCTGGAAAGATGCTGTATCATAACACATCATCCACATTGAACACATAACCTGTTCATGCCAGCCTACACAACACATAAGAAGCAGATTTTTACTGTGTAGCTGTGTTGCATATGCATTTCTTGCATTTTATAGACATATACTGTGTCGTCCTGTCCATCTTATGTCCACACACACTGCAGTAAAATGTGTTGCTATTGGCTACAACCTAAAATAATAAAAATGCTTGGATATAAAATTTTACTTTCTCTATTTCTACTTCTCTATTTACTTTCTTTCTGTCACGCACTCATACACACACACACACACACACACACGTGCGCGCACACACCATAGGTTTTGTGGTAAACCCATGGTTTTACAAATGGTAATCAATACACCAATTTGCCATGATTACTACACTTTTACTATAATACAAGCATGAATATTTTTTGTAAGGGAGATAATGGGAAAATGTAGAATGGTTCCTGTTAGACAGAAGGTAAAGTGTTTGGGACAGTGGGGCCAGATGAGTGTTCATGCTTGATATATAACATGTTGTATCCTTGCAGCATTATAGCAAGTGCAGAAGGACAAAACTCTGACATGCATCCATCACATATGTACAGACATATATACAAACACACTCATGCACTCACAGGAGTCCCAGATAGAAGAAAAATAGAGTGAAGTTACATAGCACATTCAATTTTTACACTCTTATTAACCCCGGGTCCAGTGGACCCGAACACCACATATGTTATATAAATGCGTAGGGGGGTGAACAGTGTACAGTCATTATAAATTTGTTTATTTTTATGTTCTTTATAGAAAATGAGCCAAGGCCAATGAATCTGAGGTTAAAACAATAATTAATTGCATAATTTTTCTTTTAGTAAACATTAAAAACGGGTCCCACAGACCCGAACACCACACAAGGGTTAATATTGTTTGTGGAGTTGTTTGATGATCTTCTTGTGAGATCTTAGAGACTCTGAGTAAGTCTTGAGTCTCATCTAAGTCTGTAAGTCTTTCTGCTTGTTTTCTCTTTTATTCGGTTCTTGTTCATCTTTTATTCAGTGATTCTGTTTGTTAATAGCAGCTGTTCATCATTAACTCAATCATCACTTCATTATCTCATTAACTTCAACATTGGCTCTGTTTCTTTTACTCTTTGTAGTGTGGACACATTAGGCAGTGTTCTTTTGACACCAAGAATTTTGCGATGGGGTTTAAAGGGTTAAATATGTAAGATATAAAAACACAGAATGCTAATGTTTTTTAACAGTCCGAAGGAGACCGTAAAAAACATTATCTTACTGGCAACCAAGCTGCCAGTTGATTACTGTTATTCAGTGGGGAACCTTCAGGGCCTTCTACGCCTTCAGAGAAGGCCTTAAAAAATTAATAAAAAGATTTTTTATAAATAAATAATAAATAATATAGTATTCAATAAAAATATGTTTTTAAATTTTTTAATTTCTATTTTATTCAATTTAATACAATACATGTAATATATTTTCTCACATCTATGTTCTAACGTTAAGCTTACTGTCAGGTTCATGTCATGAAAACATCTAATCCAATCAGAATCGTCTGTCTCTATTAAGGCCCGGTTATCTGGCTCATTCATTGGTTAGGACTTCATGAATCCCAGGGAAGGCCAAGCTATGTGTTTTGGTGTGGAGAGTGACGGGCAAATTGACCAATCACGTTTTGATTTCAAGTGGGCGGGCAAAAAACAAAACATTGTAAGCCTTCATGAAGTCCTAAGCATGCAACAAACTGGATGCGAGCTGCCGTAAAACACTAAAGACGAAGATCATAGACCGTTAATATTAATACAGTCTAATGGCCCGAATCTCTGCGGTGAGAGTGGTTGAGGTAAATGGCGGAAAACGTGATTGACGTTGTGGCTAGCTTGATAGGGCTGAGGTAAAAACGAAATTACTTAAGCGCGTACTCGTGAAGAGCACAGCTGGAAAAAGCGCGTGAGAGGAGCCTGTGCATATGACGCGAACACGAGAAAAATAATGGGTTTAATTATACTTTTACTTCCTGACAGTTTCACTTGTTACGTGAGGATAGTAATGACTGACAGACGACGCCGAATTTCATACAATATAATTTCCTAACTAAATCTGAGAGAATGCGAAAACATTCAAATATTTTTTTCCTCGCTATACCCGATGGGCAGGGCGGAGATACATTTTGGTAGCCCGACAAGAATTTGCAATAGCCCCGGGACCTCGGGGCTCGGGCTAGCAATTTTGCGAGCCCTGGATATCTTATAACAACAGTTATAAGCCACAAGGAGGTGCACTGAGAACGCAGGGTGCTATATTTCCCCTTATGAAAAAGACTAACAAGGTATCCTACAGCTAAATATATATTTCCAAAAAATAAAAATAAATTAAAGAACATAATTTAAGCTTGTTAAATGCAAATTTACAGAGCCCCTGTCATTACAGAGCAGCAGAGTCTGTATTTGTGTTTATCAGTTAGATTAAAGTAATTTTAAACTTTAAAACTGCATTTAAAGGCAGACAATGCCCATTCTGTAATTTAACTTTGCGTGCTCAGAATTTTTACACGTTCACTGTATGATTTAACGAAATACGAATAGCCTAGTATTATGGATGGAGAGGCATTTGCACTTCATTGCCAACCCAGTCTCACCCCATGGCGTCAATATTTGACGACACTTGACCATGCGTCAATATGTTGACGCGGAGGGTATACCTTTCGCGTCACTTTTTGACGAACTGGGGACTTCAATACTATCAGGTACGCGAAATTCTCTTTCCTATTTTCTTACCATTTTCTACCATTTTCGCGTCGGTTTAGGGTTAGATTTACATAATGACATCCCTACCCAAACCTATCCCTAACCCCAATGTCAGTTGACAACTGTTTAATTTCGCGTACCTAATAGTATTGAAGTCCCCAGTTCGTCAAAAAGTGACGCGAAAGGTATACCCTCCGCGTCAACATATTGACGCATGGTCAAGTGTCGTCAAATATTGACGCCATGGGTGTGAGACTGTGTTGTCATTGCATATTTTGAAGGCCCAGCTGAAGTACCCACGGTTCGCCACTGCTGTTATTTAACAGAATGTGCTGTTAAAAAACAGAAAACCTAACAGTCAAATTTGCATACAGAAATATGTTAATTTCACACAGACATTATAGAAAAGTCCTTGTATTTTGTTTTTTAAATCATGTGAACTTAAAAACTGTTCAGGGGATTTACACAAGATGATAATGTGAGAGATCTCTTAGTGTTTAATGTTTTGTTTTGTTAGGATTTGACTCAGTTTTTGGGTTACCATTGTGCTGAAGAGTAGTGTGGTTGTTTAGGTCAAGGATGGGCAGTAGATCATTGATGTTATGCTGCCTGTTGTTTTATTTTAAAGCAGTAACTCTGTAGTTTGCTCGTGATGAACTACATGAATTAAGTTCATAATACTAACACCACCATATAAATATATATATTTATAAACTTGAATGGATCCTGCAATTGGTTTCCTAAATTAAGTGAGTTGCTTTCAGGGCATTATAACATTAACATACTGTTAAAATAGAGGAGCTGTAAATTAACGGAAGTAGAACCGTAAAATAACATTATCTTGCTGGCAACCAAGCTGCCAGTTGATTACTGTTATTTAACGGCACAATTTTTTACAGTGTAGTTTGTCTTACCATATGGGGGTAATATGATGCCAATATTGTTGAAAATGGACAGAGTAAAAGTCACAAATAGATATTACAACTTGTAAACACAAAGCGCAATCTACAAATAGATTAAAAATCCACAAACACAGTCTTTGTGATCCACAAATATAAAGCATGATTTACAAAAAGACATCAGTGACTTGTACTTGAAAACCAGAATTTGAATGAATGTAAAGTGACTTCTTTGCAGATGAATATCATTTTCTATTTGTAGATTGTGTCACATTTGTTTTCAGAATTCTGACACTATTGTTTCGCTTTGGTGACAAAATAATGCCATAATCGTTGAAAATGAAGAGACTACAATTTGTAAACACGAAACAAATCTGCAAATAGGTTCCAAATCTGCAAACAAACTCCTCATGATCCGCAAATGTAAAACGAGATCTACAAATATATAAAAATCCACGAACAGGCTCTTCATGACATACAAATATAAAATGCGATTTACAAATAGATTTAAAATCCGCAAACCAACTCTTTATGATTCACAAATAGAAATCATCGACTTGTACTTGACAACCACAATTTAATTGAATGCAAAGTGATTTGTCTGCGCATGAGGGTCATTATTTGTTTGTAGATTGTGTTGCATTTGTTTTCAGAATTTCGGCACAACTGTTTCGCTGTTTTCCATTAAAAAAATCTACAAATGCCCTCCTCACAATTTGCAAACAAACACAGTCTAACTTGTATTTTCCAACCATTGTAAAAAGACATTCTTACACATTCTGTGCAAAGTTCAGCATGCAAGTGTTGAATCTGTGTTTGCAAATCACAGGGCATTCACGAATCCTTCTGCACAAGTCTACAGATCTTTTTGGCACTATCTTTCCGCAGAGTTTGTCACTACGATCCACGCGTGTAGTCAGCCAATCAGGGGTATTGCTTCAAAGTAATGCCACGCCCCCTCAATAAGCTCTTTTCAAAATAAAAGCTGGGCTCACTGCCATTTACCGTTGCCGGTGTTACAGCGCTAAAAGGCGGCCAGACCGCATTATCGATATTATATTAATGATATTAAAGCATTTATGTATAGCATGGCAAATATGTAGCATTAACGTGAACTAGAACAACCCCTCGTTTAAGTTATTATCAGTGCCTGACAATTCAGCCGAGGTCATTAAATCGTTAAAAACACTGCATGAAGCGGTTTTATCCTTAAAACATCAGTGTCTCTTCAACGAACATTTGCCGAGCGTCAGCGAGCCAGCTGGATGGAGTGGAGCTGCTAAGGTGACGCAGCTAAAATAAAGCAAGCGGTTGCAACGATAATACTGGATGTAACTTGCCGTAATTAACAAAAACATGAGCCTTATTTAATAGCAGCATTAATTGAACTATTTGACCATATGCATTTGATATACATACCGTGACCGGAATGCACTTACAAATCGCGCTGTTATTAGAAACATTTAACTGTTTCCAGACTGAGCATGGAGACAAACAAGCACAAGCCGTTTATAGAAGCAGCTGCCTGTCAGCGTGTACGGAATGAAGTCAAAACGGTCTCGGTTTTTAGACCGGCAGTCTGCCTGTGCCATTCCACCCTAATCCGGACTGCAAATTACATGTTAATATTATATCCACCATTTACAATCCTTCCTTTAAGGTCTGTTCTGCTTTTAACAGCTCAAAGCTATTACTCTCTGTAGCTTTCGAGTCCGTTGTAGGCTACAGGTAAATTTTGCAGTTGTTTTAGTTAACTTTGCAGAGCATTTTATTGTCGGAAATGGTCCTGGGCTGGGTTTTGATTGAACTGGGATTGAACTGGCTGGGATTGAACTTAGCACTCAAGAGCGCTTTCTACAAGGTAAAGCGATCGCTCGCAGCTGGGTTTTAAGTGCTACTAACGAGTCGCTATCCCTTTGTCAAGTGCTGAAATGTCACATACTGAATGACTCGTAATTGTAGCAGAAGCTTGTTTAGTCTAATGATCTTCAGCCGATGTGCACTAATATTTTTTAAAATATTATTAATTATTTTTCAATGACTTATTAAATGTTTTAATAATTTGTGCATCATGAAATATTCTTTTTTCATATTTAGTTAGGACTCGTCCCACTGCCTTCTGCATTTTATAATATAGTTTAGATTTTTCTTTTTATTTGTTGTTTATTATCTATGTTTATTTATTATTAAAAATTATTGCATTGTACCGTAAATATTTATTTGGTTTCTTTAATCAGATGCCATACCCTTCAAAAAAATATTTTTTTGCTGTAGCCTAGATGAATTATAGCAGCAATTGGTAGGAACCATTTATCAATTTGCTAGTACCAACTTTTACCAAAATTGTACCAAATACGTTTTCCTTCTTAATTAATTTATGTTTAGTCATTTAAATTTCATTTCTCGTTTGAATTTTAAATATATTATATTAAAGTAATTTAAACAAATAAACAAAGAAAAAAAACCAATAAATAAATATAGCCTACATTTAAAACATTACATTATCGTTATTGCAGGAGTGCAATTTGCTGGTTGTCCTGCAGGTGACCTTGTAACACTGCCGTCTTACGATGCACTTATAAATTAACGATTACTCCAGAGCACTCGTAGATCTACGATGATTTTCGAGTGCTACTTAAGCTACAAAGCTTTTGGGAAACGGCCCATAATTCTAAGATGAATTTTAAGATTGTTTTTACGATCTACTTAGCGATGCTTTTGGCCCTGCTCGTTTGGAATTTGCCTGGCGCACAGCTCTAGTCAGAAAGATTAAAAGGCGGGCTTTGTTTTAAAAAAATGTAATGTATTTCTTTATATTACATCAATGAACAAGTCACCCATTTATCAAGTATCGATTCATTATTTTTCACTTAATCCTTTTTGCCTACTAAAAATTCCATGTAAAATTTACTTTAAAAAGTGGATGCAAAAATGATTCACTATATTTTTAAGTGAATACAGCCTATTATTTTTTTATAATTATTTAATTTCCTTCTCACAAATTTTACATGATAAAATTTAGGAATTAACTAAATAATGTGTTAATCTAGAATTACTCACATTTTTGCATTATTTGTACTCAAAAATAGTTTTTGTTTTAACCTATTTTTTTATATAATTGACTAATTTTATTTAGTTAAATTTACTAAGCCACAAAACATTTTTTACTGTGTAAAATAAGAAAAACGAAGTAGGTAAAACCGCATACCCAGCTAGACACTCAAATCGAGCTAGGCACTCAAATCGAGACAAAACAGTCTTGGTTTTTAGACCAGCAGTCTGCAATCCACCCTAACCCGGACTGCAGGTGACATAAAATTATTCCACCCGTTACATCAAATCAGTAGTGGTTCAAGCATATGTGCCGAACCCCCCCCCCTCCCCTTCATTGTCCCCCAACCCTACCACCAGTGAATAAATAAATACATTAAATAAAAACAAGCACTTTAAACAAAAAGCACACAGAATTCTTTTTTTGGTTTTTAACTGAATTCTAAACACTAAAGTTAATTCCTTAAAGTTAATTAAGGGTTAATCCCTAGTCCTCCCCTCGCGAGTTGTTTTTTGTTCAGGGCCTAAATGTGCATTGAAATATAGTTGAATGTATTTCATAAAATTAATAAAAGATATACAATATAAATTATTGTTGAATTATCCCTTTTTCCAAGTATGTCATTATGCACAATGTATCAAACTTTGAAAATGAAACAAAAACAATAACTTAAAAGTCCCTTTAAAAGCAGTAGTTATTAATGACATAACTGTATATACTGTACATTGTATATTTTGCAGGTTTCTCATCCTCTTTTTAATCCTGCTTGACTGAAGGCTTCCGTTAGAACGTTTCTCGTTTGTCGTAAGGTTTTTGTACATTAAAGCTGTTGAGTTTCTCCCGCGGACTTTTCCCCCTCGCGCTCGGGCACGCTGTCTGCACGCTGTATATGAACTTGAACGCACGCCTAAAGTCGAGGGCAGGGCGCACACTTCTAGTTCTAAACAGGTTAACTGAAAGCACAATGACATTAAATGAGCTGACGCCTATTTCGTTTTTTTTTTTTTTTTTCGCAGACGCGCACAGCTCCAGTCAGGACATATTAGCCAGTTTTGTATATCAGTAGGTTCCAAACTATTGCAACCCCATACGTATTTACAAGACCTACATTTTTTTATAGAAATATAGGGGAAAACACATTTGTTCCCTTTTAGTAGTTTTTTAACAAGTTTACTTAAATAATATTAAAATATAGGGCTGCACAAATTCAGTGGCGGCGTTTCACGAAAACCTAGGGTATGGCAAAAATTCTTCGTACAAGGCCATGTAAATAACGAATCTATAAAACCACATTATATCCATATGTGTACATACTCCTCCAACCTGTATAAAATCATACTATGATTGCACGGATGTACACTTACTGACAAAAATACGGAAGCAATACAAATGAAAAACAAAAATAGAAATCATGGTTGTTTAAAATGCTTTTGAAATGTTGTCATTCTTAACTAAGTGCAACTCTACTAACAGATAAACTAAAACAAGATAATATCAAAACTAACATCCCTTCACAAATCTTGTCATGACAGCCGCCATTAAACACTTATAAAAACACAATAAAGACTTTTAATGATGTGATAGAGCACACGTAGTTAACCCAGCCAGCTAATCAACTAAGACTAAAACACTAAATAAAACTCTTAGTAAAACAGGGCTAAATGCAAAAACAAGTCTTACCTTTTGTCATCGTGCAGTTTTTATTCCACAAGTCGCCATATTCAAAAACGCGCGCAAATAATTAATACAATTCACTTCGACTGCACTACAATTTCCCAGTGTAAGAGAACATGTTTATTTATTCACAGAGAACAAATCATATTACTTCTGGAATAATGTATGCAATATGCATTGCGCGAGTGTGGGGACAACCCGCAGTCTGTTTGGATGTTAAAACAAAAAAGGAGTTTACTTGCCAAAATAAAGATTATAACAACAGCGGTCATCATGAAACCTCCTGCACAATTCAAGCTGCGCTGCAAGAACGACATGTTGATGACATCAAAGTACCGCGAGGGTGAGGCGAGAAATCATCGGAAGAGTTTGCTTTCAAACCGCTCTCGCGGCACGTTGATGTCATCCACATGTTGGTTCCTGTATTATAGCATGAAGTCGAGCACACGCGTAAATTATCCATTTTAGTGATCTACCAATGTTCAGATATGTTCTACTGAAAATATTTAACATTATTTTTAATGAGCTTCATTATAGCCTTTTGATTTCTGGTGTTTTGTCTGAATGCTAGGGTATGGCAACTGCCATACCCTGCCATACGCAAACGCCGCCCCTGTGCACAATTATGGCAAAATCATAATTGTTTAGGCTACTGTATTTGCACTGAATTGGAAATGATATATTAGAAAAATACAATGAATTTTCAAGGCTGCAGAGAACAGTATGGCAGATATGGCTACTGAGGATTTAATTATATTATTTTAATAGTCAGCGAGTCCCACTCCGGCCCTCATTTTGAGTGTCTAGCTGGGTGCACATTTTTACCGACTTTCTTTTTCTTATTTTGGTAAAAAAATAACAAGTTCTTTTATACATATTATTATGTAGCATACATTGATTTTTTTATAACAAATATGACTGACTTATTCATTGGCAAATGCATAACAATGACGAGAAAGCAAAGGTAGGCTACACGCCTTTCTCCCTTATATGATTAAAGGCTTAAATGTCATTTTTAAAACGAAAGCACATGCTTGTCAAATTTATGCTGGCTGGATAAATGCAGAATCAACAATATCTTTTTTTTTTTTTTTTTGATTTATTTGTTCGTATTCATTGACCCTTTTTTTTTCTTGTGCCAATTAGCACGATTGTCTTTTTCCTGTCACTCAGCACGAATTTCTATAGCCTATATTGTTTTCCATGAACACAAATACATATATCAAATACTGCCTGACGAAATTTTGTGACCGAGCCAGCATAAATTTGACAAGCATAAACAGTCCGCTTTCGGTTTAAATTTGTTTTTAAATTAAATACATTTTAAAATTACATTTAGCTTATGTTCCCCATGATTAATCTTCTCATCGCAAGGTAGAGGCGTGTCGCCTATGTTCTACATGTTCCTTGTTGTTCTGCATTTGCCAATAAATAAATAAATAGGCTACTTAGTTTGTTTAAAACTGTCATATTTGCTAGATAATAATAGCAAAATAACTTATTTATTTATCACTAAAGGAAGGTTCCTTCAACGCCACAGTCATAATTTTGATTAAATTCAGAATATGCCTGCCTATTCTACTTTTTGTAAAATGCAAAAGGGATTAAGTGAAAATAATTAATCAATACTTGATAAATGGATAGCCTAATCAGTCCTGACTAGAGCTGTGTGCCAGTCACATTCCAAACGAACAGGGCTGGGTTTCCCGATAACGATTAAACTTAGCACTTAAGAGCGCTTTCTACGAGCTACTTAACGAACATTCGTTGTTCATTTACGTGCGATTCCCAAAGATGCACGTATAACGATCGCTCGCAACTGGGTAATGCAATAATCCTTAATAATAAATAAACATAGATAATAAACAACAAATAAAAAGAAAAATCTAAACTATATTATAAAATGCAGAAGGCATTGCACAGTGGGACGAGTCCTAACTAAATATGAAAAAAGAATATTTCATGATGCACAAATTATTAAAACATTTAATAAGTCATTGAAAAATAATTAATAATATTTTAAAAAATATTAATGCACATCGGCTGAAGATCATTAGCCTAAACAAGCTTCTGCTACAATTACGAGTCATTCAGTATGTGACATTTCAGCACTTGACAAAGGGATAGCGACTCGTTAGTAGCACTTAAAACCCAGCTGCGAGCGATCGCTTTACCTTGTAGAAAGCGCTCTTGAGTGCTAAGTTCAATTGTTATAGGAAAACCCAGCCCAGGACCATTTCCGACAATAAAATGCTCTGCAAAGTTAACTAAAACAACTGCAAAATTTACCTGTAGCCTACAACGGACTCGAAAGCTACAGAGAGTAATAGCTTTGAGCTGTTAAAAGCAGAACAGACCTTAAAGGAAGGATTGTAAATGGTGGATATAATATTAACATGTAATTTGCAGTCCGGATTAGGGTGGAATGGCACAGGCAGACTGCCGGTCTAAAAACCGAGACCGTTTTGACTTCATTCCGTACACGCTGACAGGCAGCTGCTTCTATAAACGGCTTGTGCTTGTTTGTCTCCATGCTCAGTCTGGAAACAGTTAAATGTTTCTAATAACAGCGCGATTTGTAAGTGCATTCCGGTCACGGTATGTATATCAAATGCATATGGTCAAATAGTTCAATTAGTGCTGCTGTCAAATAAGGCTCATGTTTTTGTTAATTACGGCAAGTTACATCCAATGTTCGTTGAAGAGACACTGATGTTTTAAGGATAAAACCGCTTCATGCAGTGTTCTTAACAATTTAATGACCTCGGCTGAATTGTCTGGCACTGATAATAACTTAAACGAGGGGTTGTTCTAGTTCACGTTAATGCTACATATTTGCCATGCTATACATAAATGCTTTAATATCTTTAATATAATATCGATGACGCGGTCTGGCCGCCTTTCAGCGCTGTAACACCGGCAACGGTAAATGGCAGTGAGCCCAGCTTTTATTTTGAAAAGAGCTTATTGAGGGGGCGTGGCATTACTTTGAAGCAATACCCCTGATTGGCTGACTACACGCGTGGATCGTAGTGACAAACTCTGCGGAAAGATAGTGCCAAAAAGATCTGTAGACTTGTGCAGAAGGATTCGTGAATGCCCTGTGATGTGCAAACACAGATTCAACACTTGCATGCTGAACTTTGCACAGAATGTGTAAGAATGTCTTTTTACAATGGTTGGAAAATACAAGTTAGACTGTGTTTGTTTGCAAATTGTGAGGAGGGCATTTGTAGATTTTTTTAATGGAAAACAGCGAAACAGTTGTGCCAAAATTCTGAAAACAAATGCAACACAATCAACAAACAAATAATGATCCTCATGCGCAGACAAATGCATTCATTTAAATTCTTTTTGTCAAGTACAAGTCAATGATTTCTATTTGTGAATCATAAAGAGTTGGTTTGCGGATTTTAAATCTATTTGTAAATCGCATTTTATATTTGTATGTCATGAAGAGCCTGTTCGTGGATTTTTATATATTTGTAGATCTCGTTTTACATTTGCGGATCATGAGGAGTTTGTTTGCAGATTTGGAACCTATTTGCAGATTTGTTTCGTGTTTACAAATTGTAGTCTCTTCATTTTCAACGATTATGGCATTATTTTGTCACCAAAGCGAAACAATAGTGTCAGAATTCTGAAAACAAATGTGACACAATCTACAAATAGAAAATGATATTCATCTGCAAAGAAGTCACTTTACATTCATTCAAATTCTGGTTTTCAAGTACAAGTCACTGATGTCTTTTTGTAAATCATGCTTTATATTTGTGGATCACAAAGACGATTCGTAGATCTTGTTTTACATTTGCGGATCACGAGGACTGTGTTTGTGGATTTTTAATCTATTTGTAGATTGCGTTTTGTGTTTACAAGTTGTAATATCTATTTGTGACTTTTACTCTGTCCATTTTCAATAATATTGGCATCAAATTACCCCCATATTACCAGCCTTGTTATACTGCATCATAACAGTTAGTAGTATTTAGGGGTGTTCATGACTAAGTATTAACATGTTTGAATCAGAATCATTAATCAACAAATACCAGTAGGCTATTACTGTAATTTGATATCTTGATAGAGTTGCATACACATGGCCTTTTGCAAGTTTGAAACTAGCCCTCAGCTGACACACACAGACATCAAGAATCAGCCTATGATTCTCAACTATGGTGACAAAAGAAAATGGGAAAACACTTCATCTGCATAATTTATTAATGCCGCAATGCATGCTGGGAGTCATGAATGAGTTTTTTACTATGCTGATACCCAGCATGCATTGCAGCATGAAGCTTTTCATTTGATGGTCACCATTGTTGAGATTCATAGACTGATTCTTGATGTCTGTGTGTGTAGTTTGCATATGTTTTTTTATTTAAGATTGTATACTTTAACACTGAGTTTCTGTCACATTATTAGACTACTATAAGGGGTTGCCACCCATCTAATCACTTACAGTATGAGCTTCTGTATAAAGTCAGTAAATTCCGTTTAACTTATGAAACTAAAACCATAATGGTTATTAGTCAGTGATTATAACTTCTTTATACTCTTTTTTATTATACCCAATGTCTTTAAAATCACATTGAAGTAACCAGATAAATTTAACACCAAAGGGCCAAGGATCAAGAGTCCTACTAAAGCAACCGCTGATCACGAGAATGGTAACTATTATTTTCAACAAAAAACCAACTGTCTGGGATGGTTTCCCAGACAGGGAGAGTCCTAGACTAGAGCTGTCCAAACTCAAAACAACTTAGACTGACATATCCTAAAATACATCAGTGCCCTTTGTTTTGTTTTGTAATGTTTTTAGTTAGGCATGTTTGTTAAAACTAGTTATATTTCCTAATTAAACTAAGGCCTATTCCTGGTTTAAGATTATCCCTTTCCAGGAAAACATCCCTTAATGAATTACTTCTCAGTAAGAGTTAATGTACATATAAAATAAAATCTAACTGGTTTGTAATAAGTGAAGATGTTAATGCTGTTTGTGGAGTTGTTTGATGCTCTTCTTGTGATATGAACCGCGCTTTTCACGTTAAATTCATATATGCCTATATGTCTATAACACCTTCTTGTTTTTCACATCATATTCATAATAAAGGCAAAATAGATTGTTAAGAGTTAAGAGACTAACTTGTTTTTCGTACATTTCTATTCAAAATGTAATACTATGCAAAAGTGAAACTAAGGTGACAGAATAACTGTAGCTTAAATTAAATTACTTTAATTTAACTGATCAACACAAATACAAAGCGGCATAATATAACTGATTGCTTACCAGCATTAAAACCACTTAATATAAAAACCTTTATAGGTTTTTTCTTTGTATACAGCGTCCGCTCCGTGAATAAGGTATGGAATTAGATTTGTGTCAAATAAAACAAACACAACTTTTTAACATCCAAAGCCTGCATCTGGGCGCTTTTTGCGCTCTCTCAAATTAAAATGAATTTAACACAAACTTAATTACAGAAAATATGTGGCCTCTTTACGTGAAAAAAAATGTAAATCACTCAAGACTTGCAGAGCACATGTGTACAACAAATGTGAAAAAACAACAGTAGTTTGTTGATGCTTTTGTGTTTTTCTTATAAGAAAAGTGTCTAATCATGCGATTAAAGCTTACAACAATGAATGTTGAATGTTTTTTAGGAGCTTCTCACATTCATCAATATTTTTTTATTCTGGCTAACAGTTTAACTTTCTACTTGCTTGTCTTTTGCAACTACTTGATTTTATATTTTTATTTATTCATTTATTTAAGCAGGAAGGTCCCCTTGAGATACAGTTTCTCTTCTTTCAGGGATTCCTGGTTGTGATTTATATAACATTAAACACAGAGGTGTAAAAAGTACTCAAAAATTTTACTCAAGTGAAAGTACAAGTACTGAGTGTAAATTTTACTCAATTAAAAGTAAAAGTATCTGGCCAGAATTATACTTGAGTAAAAGTAAAAAGTACCACATTAAAATTGTACTTGAGTATTAAAAAAGTAAAAGTAACCGGAAAAAGGAAAACGAGAGATTCATGTTTAAGCTTTCTCTAAAAACATGAAGTGAATGAACCACATAAAAGATTTTATCCTTTACAACTGTTTGTATTTAATTGTATTTCATTATCAAACTATAAGACTACTACATAATTTCCAACATGATCTCACAAAGTTCAGTGGTATAGTCACAGAATTTTTTGCTCATTTATCCGTGTCATTGTCACGGATCTCCGCATTTTTCCCTGTCTGTCCCACGGACTTTCTTTTACGTGTCAGTTTCACGTATTGATTACTCAATTGTTTTTCCTATTTTTAAACCATTTTCACGTGGGTTTGGGGTTAGATTTGGGGTTAGATTTGGGGTTTGGGTTAGGATGTCACTTTAACTATTGGTTTATACTATTTTTTCCATACTTTTAAACAATTGTCGCCTGACGTTAGGGTTAGGAGTTGGGTTTGGATGTCATTTTATGTTACAGAAAGTCGTTCTAAACCCAAACCCACGGGAAAATGGTAAGAAAATAGGAAAAACAATTGAGTAACCAATACGTGAAACTGTCACGGAAAAGAAAGTCTGTGGTACAGACACAGAAAAATGCAGAGATCCGTGACAATGAATTTTAGTATGCAACATGCTACTCAAAATTGTAAAACCTCGAACTTAACTTAAATTTCAAGCTCTATCCAGCCGATGCAGGATAAGGTGTATTAGACCTTTTTCACACTGTAAGTCCAAATCCCATTTTGGTGCATATTCAATAGGAATCCAATCACATTTAGAACGATAAACGGCTAAAAACCACATGAAATCTGTTTTTCTAATCCGTTTCAGGCTACATCCAGAGGTGGTTTGAAATCCATTTCAGTCTTACCATCCTGATCGCATTTGTGTAGCTTTTCGGTTATGTCATGCTGTCATGTCACATAAAACACGTCAGACGTCGAGGCAGATTGTCATGCCAGTGTGACGTCATTGCCATAGAAACAGTGCAGATAATCCGGAAAACGGCTACAGGACGCACAGATCGAATCTGAACAGTTGTGATACACAATGTGGACAGTGAGTCTGTCAAATTAGATATGCACCAAAATTTGGACTGACAGTGTGAACAAGGTCTTGATAGAGAGGCTGCAAACAGCAGGATACGTGTCACACTTCATGTGTTGTCGATTTCAAAGAAGCAAAAAATCTTCATCATTAGATGAACTGTTGGCCAGTTCCTTAGTGTGGTCCAAAGGCTCCAGAATAATGTCAATTAAACTGACCATCAGCGCAATTCATTTGGTTTGACAGAGCAAGCAAAAATAGATCTCTAAACTAGAAGTACTTTTTGACTGTAAATAAAATTGTAAGGAGTAAAAAGTTCTTTTTTTCTTTAAAAAATGTAATTAAGTAAAAGTAAAAGTACAAATTTTTAATTGTACTCAAGTAAAGTAAAAATCCCCAAAAATAATACTTAAGTACAGTAATCAAGTAAAATTACTCAAGTACTTTACACCTCTGATTAAACATGATTAAATACACCAGCTAACTTGAGATCAAGCAGGTCAGATTTAAAAGAAAAACATTTAGGTTTTATTCAAATTAATGTACATCATTGTTCTCTTGTGCAGGATTTTACGTTTGAATCTCTAATATATGCTTACATTTACATTATACTTTGTTACAAATGTCAATAATATTTCATATTTATTTTCAGTGTCCATAACATTTGATAACTTGAAGGTAACCTGCAGAAGGAATATTTGTGCTGCGAGGGGGTACAGGATGATAGTGAGGTGCTCTTACTCAAAAATCAACATCACAACTGGGTTCTGGTTCAGTAAGAAACAGAGAACAAACTGGAGAGACAAAAATGAACCTGAAGATTTGACTTTAGATTCAGATTACTCAGGACGAGTGAATCAGAGGATTACTAAAGAATACTCACAACTCAGAATATCAGATCTGAGAGAGAGAGACAGTGGAGAATATCAGTTCATGATCATTATGAAGGATGGAGTTAAACATCTCAGCTCAGTCACAGTCAATCTAAAAGTCTCAGGTACATTTACATTCTCATCAGTCCAGTTCAACTCTTTTCATTTCTCATCTAATATAAGGTTTTGATTATTTAGGTTTACAGGTGAAGATGAATCCTGAATCTACAGGACAGCGAGTAAAACTGAGCTGTGATTCCTCCTGCCCAAAAACATCTGAAGCTCAATACTTCTGGTACAAAAATGGAAAATATTTAACACTTAACCACAGCATATTTGTGTCATCCAGAGGAAACAATGACAGATATTCCTGCTCTAAGGAGTCTTCTTCATCTGTGTGTGAGTCTGACATGTACACAATATTTAAATTGAAATGTAAGAACAAAATTTGCAGTTTTCTTGTTGATTCATACTGTATTCGCAGAGGCGGATAGAGTACACAGCTTCATTACTTGAGTAAAAGTACAGATACCCCTTCCTAAATTTTACTCAAGTACAAGTAAAAGTACTACAGTCAGATGACTACTTAAGTAAAAGTACTGAAGTAATTGTTTTTGAAAGTACTTGAGTATCAAGAGTACAAGAGTACATTTTTTAAATATTGCATTACTACTGCCACAGTGCACATTGAGCCACGTGAGATGATTGAGAGCTGTACAGCAAATGATAAAGCTCTGAGGTCAAATCTGACGCAAATCAGGAAGAGGGCACACATCTCGCTCCGTTCGCTGTTTGAGCTCTACAGATCGCATAATTAATTGGAAAATTAATAGAAATGTTATTCTGTATGACTAACGTGATAATTAATCATTATTTCTACAAATATGCGCACCATTGTACTAATAGCCCTAACGGTTTCTGTATATTTTATGTATTTGAACACAAATAAACCAGAGAAGACGAGAATGAATGTTTTACGAGTGATGATTTCTATTCAAAATAACGAACATTACAGATTAATTATTTTGCACTCCTGGCATAAATCAAGAAATTAATGTCACTGCACACCAGTTTAATCACAAACAGTGGTCAAATGTCGAAGCTGGAGTCTTTAACCTTTCTTGTGATGTTGAGTTTGTCCAGATCAAGTAAGAGTAGGGGTGTCACGATACTCCAAATCCTTGATTCGATTACATTTTCGGTTCTAAGGCCACGATTCGATTCTCGATTGTTTTTTATTTTGAAAGACAAAAAATGATATGCCTTTTTTATTATTATTATTATTATTATAGTTTCACATTAACATGCACATTGCGTGCTTTTCCTCGCATGAGGGTTTGTGGGCTTTACTTTACACGTGAGATCTTGTAGAGAGAGGATTCCTTCTTGCATGCACATGGACTTAATGCGCGCGTCTTGGACTCCTAACATCTGAAATAAAACCAGTGCGTCATAAGCAGCTGCGCTTCTCTCTGTCTCAGGTGCACGCGCTCTCGCATCTGTCCGAAGTCTAAACATAAACTAAAGTAGTAATCCTTACGTATTTGTTCAGTTTTATGCGTTTCATGCGAGCTGAGGCAAACTATCCCTTTTGTTTAAAATATAACCCGCTGCAGAGAGCTGCGCTCTGTCCGAAGTCAGATCACTAGGTAGTAATCCTGTTTATGATATGCATTACAAGGAGTTGTAGCAATACATCCCTCGTGTTGAAAATATAAATCGCGTTCCACTGGACCGATGTTTTTAAAGGCACCTCTGAGAGGTTTATTTCCCCCCCTTGACAAGCCGACCAGTCGTGACATGGGGGCGTGGCAGCTCGATGATCACATTCTTTAATTCGAAGTTCGAGGTTGTGACTTAATTTCGATCGATTTCGATTTAAAATCGTTAAGTGTTATTTTATGCATTTTTAGTTAAAGAGAAAGACTTAATAGTGTTTAATGTCTGTTTATCTTATTGATTTAGAAGCGTTTGTGTTATATTTTTTTCAAATTGTTTGGTTACCATCGTGCAGAAAAGTGGCACTTGTGGTTAGGTTTTGGATGTGACATATTTCTCTCAATGAGCACCGTGTTAATGCCTGTTTGGAGAGCAGTCTCTTTTCACATGCTCATCCAAAGTATCATATGTTATTATTATTAGAATGCTAACATGTGCTTATGCTAATTAGTATGATATAAAAGGGCTTTATGTAAAATAACAGAATTGAGTTCTTCAGACTACACTACATTGAGTAATTCAAACTACGCTAAATTGAGTTGAGGCAACTAATTGAGTATTGCCATTTACTTTAAATTGAGTTGGACTAACTCAATATATTTTTATTGTGTAAAGCAGTTTTTTATGAGTTAGGGGTACACATTCATATTGGATGGAAATCCTGCCCACAATTTTATTGAGTTAATCCAATGAATCATTTTTTTGAATGCATTAATCCGGGATCACCAGGGGCGGCAGTGGCTCAGTGGTTCATGTAGGTTGTCTACAAACCGGAAGGTTGGTGGTTCAATCCCCGGCTCCACTGGGCCAAGTGTCGAAGTGTCCTTGAGCAAGACACCTAACCCCAGCTGCTCCCGACGAGCTGGCTGGCGCCTTGCATGGCTGACACCACCGTCGGTGTATGAATGTGCGCCTGAATGGGTGAATGTGAGGCTAATTGTAAAGCGCTTTGGATGGCCATAGGTCTGTTAAAAGCGCTATATAAATGCAGTCCATTTACCATTATCATTTACCATCCCTGCCGCTCAAGGGGTTGAAGTTTTGTAGGCAGTGATGAAGTTTTGTTTTGGTAAACACAGCAAACACTTGAAGCGAAAACTATCATTAACTTGTTCAGAAATAATTGAAATAGAAATTGAAATAGTCTGGCGAGGTGGGGCCATGGGTTGTCACATTCTTGGGATAGACCTGCTTCGTCTTCATCCATTGTTTCGTCCATAGTTTCGTCTCTTATCTAAATCTGACCATGGTGACTTTGGCGAAAGCTGAAGGTGATTGCTGATAGACTGTCCCAATCAGTGGCGCATGCACAATTCAATCATGTTTTGATAGGGAAACAACAAATTGAGGGTTTCCAAAATTTTTCTTTTTGCTTTCTTTTTTTTAGAAGTAACGGGTACTTACGGTTATGGATAGAAATGTAGTGGAGTAAAGAGTACAATATTTGCCTCTCAAATGTACTGAAGTAAAATCAGGAGTACTCCTCAACAAATAATACTTGAGTAAAGTACAGATCCCTCAAAATTGTACTTAAGTACTGTACTCAAGTAAATGTACTCCATTACTGTCCGGCTCTGAGTATGAGTATATTTGTGATTGATTGTGAATGTTACAGCAGTATTTTGTGACTCTTTCAGGTCTTTCTAACAGTAGCTGTTGGGTTGTGAATTACACCTCTACAAGAGTTTGTGCTTTAGTGGGATCAACAGTAGATATTCACCCTTCATACTCACATCCCACTGGATATACAGTAGAGAAAACATCCTGGGATTACATTAATTCTGTGAGATATCCTATGTTGACATTTAATAATTCAGAATTCAGAGATCTGCCTGAGGATCATCACTTTGCTGGTCGTGTGGAGTATCTGGGAAACACACTGAGAATCAAAGACGTCAACACGAGTGACACTGGATTATATCGATTTAGGTTCATCACTAACACATTAGATGAAGTTTCTGGTTCTCCTGGAGTCTTTCTTATTGTTACAGGTAACTGCTCATAATAAACTCTCTGTAAAGCTGCCTTCACTGATCAGATTTAATGAATATATTTATGATACAGATTTAGGGTCCTTACAATTTTATTTATCTTTTTTTAAAGCTGCAGTCTGGCACTTATTTGGGTTTATATATATATATAACATAACATTTTTGATAAGATACATAACCAGACAGTGTTCAAAACTATCTGCTTGCCTTAGCTCGATTCAAAACGAAGCTTGTAATAAAGATTTTAATTCCAGTGGTACTGGTGGATTTCCGCAGGAAATTCAAGCACGTCTTTGGCTATAATGTACACACTGTTAAAAATGATTCAGTGGCTTTGTAAATATCTGTAAAATAAATTATTAAAGTAACTTAATAAAATCTCTTAATGCAGTTATGCGATTTTTTTTTAGTTGGAAAGTAATTTACTAAAATATTACTAACAGATATTTTGTGTAAAATGTACATATATTATTTGATACGCCTTAATAATATACACTGCAAAAAATGACTCTCTTACTTAGTATTTTTGTCTTGTTTTCAGTAGAATTATCTAAACATTCTTAAATTAAGATGTTTTTTCTTGATGAGCAAAATGACCTAAGTAAATAAGTCTAGTTTTAAGACAAATAATATACAATTTAAGTGAAATTGTCTTTAAAACAAGCAAAATTATCTGCCAATGGGGTGAGAAAAAAAAAAGTGAAATAAGATTTCGTTTTTCTTAAACACTTAATTCAAGTAAAATTTTCTCACCCTATTGGCAGATATTTTTGCTTGTTTTAAGCACAAATTCACTTAAATTGTATATTTTTGTCTAAAAACTAGTATTATTTTCTTCGGCCATTTTTCTCATCAAGAAAATACATCTTGATTTAAGAATTTTTAGATATTTCTACTGAAAACAAGACAAAAATACTAAGTAAGAAAGTCATTTTTTGCAGTGTAAGTATTACATTTACAGATTATTTTAATCAATATATTTAAGAAGGTCAGAGTTATATATTTAAGTTTTTAAAACTGTAATAATTGCATATTTCAAATTATTATTATTTCTATTTGACATCAAACATGTGTAAGTTTTACGCCTAACTTGAAGTATGATTTACTTATATTTTCACATTGATATTATTTGAGTAAATGTAGGCAAAAAATAAATTAATAATAAGAAGAACAAATGTTACATTTAAACAATCACGGTTTTTAATCAGCAACAAAGAAACTGCGCATTTTGCCGATGACAAACACCTCAGAAACTCCTCGAATTTATGAATATTTACAATCACAATATGATTTTATTTCCTTACTACAAAAGTATAACATATTATACAAATTCTCAGTGAAATGTATTAAACACCATTGCATACTTTTTATCGTGTTTCATACCATGTAAAGGGAAACATGATAATATAAAAAGTAGCCTACTGTTCAGTAATGAAGAAAAGCGCAACACAACCATGTTAAAGCTATTAAAACGTTCAGATGCAAAAATGAACTAAATGCAAAATTAGATAAACTAGTTAATGATATTGCGTAAATGCGCTCTGTCTCTTCAAAGGTCTTCGCGAATTATTTTGTTTTAAGACTCGATTATCATACATCACATCTCTTCTACTGTAAGTACAAGGAAAAAATAAGACAAATGATGCGCGTTTGAGTCGGATTTTTATGAAGAATATGTGACTGTTTATGTAACTGGCAAAAGAAAACTTCGCCAACGAAATGTTTGCCAAAAAGCATGCATTTGTATGACATCAAAGTCTATCGCCTAAACATCGATAATCCGTGTCATGTTACTTCAATATCATACAGTATACGCTCAGCATAAAGTCGAGCACACACATTGTCGTCAGTATGGCCTACATGAAACACGACTGCCCTCTACAGGTTTTTGTATTTCCTGCGTCCCCCACCAAACCCCCCTTCTGCGGGATCTCGCAGATTTTCGGAAGTGCTCGCGGCATTCTGCTCTCAGAGACGCACGTTTTTAAAGGCCACATCTGTACATCACTTCTGCACACATAAAGAAGGAGACCCGGCTAGTAGGTTATATTGCGTGTAAGGATGATGAGGTGGATATTTATAGCCTTTCTTACAGCACTTGGTAAACATTTACAGTGCTTAGTTATATAAAAAGCTGTTTTCAGCTGTAGTGCATCCTTACTATCAAATAAAACATAGTAGCGAATGTAATTCACAACATGTAAAGAAATACACACCACATGAGTAACGCCTCCTCATTTGTAAACAATACATACGCCGACATGTGTAACTTACCCACGTGACGTGTAATAAGAATATTACATGACAGCAAATATAAATGGAAATAAATGACTTCCTTCCAGATAAGATCTTCCATTGATCTGTAAAGTATCTAACTAAGATGAATCCTTCTTTACTTTTCCTCTTTGTGCAGACATAACTGAAGATCTTACTCACGTGTGTATATAAAGTTTATCATCCAAATACGCAGCATAAAGACCCTGTTCAGACTGCAGGCAAAAGTGGCCCAAATCTGATTTTTTTGGGGGGTCGAGTGACCAGGTCAGACTTCTTTAAGAGTAGTGTGAACACTCAAATCTTGAAATTTTTCAAATCAGATTGAGACCACTTCCATATGTGGTCCTAAATCAGACCCAAATCAGATTTTTTTTCCCATTGTGGCCGCAGTGTGAACTAAGGCGGATTTAATTCGACTTTTATGTCAATCTACCATCACATTCACACCACTCCTGGCTTTGTCTCCACATCAACACAGAATTCTGTAGTGAATTTGCAGCCATAACCCCGCAAAAGGCCAAAATAGCTAATTTTGCTCTCTTTCTCTTCATTATTCCCGTTCTAAGCACCTGCTCATTAATGTTATGGCTGCCATTACACAAACATTTTAAAGAAAAGTGAAAATCCTTACTTCCTCTATAACCTCGCCAACTTTAGCGCAACAGCGTGCTGCGTGTGCCGTCATTGTTCGTTTGTGCATGCGGGTCAGTTCCAAACAGCAAACAGTTCACACTGGTATCTTAATTAGCATTTACAGTTGAACTATGCAGTTTACCAGCCTGCATGTTTGTCAACCAGCCAGCCACTTACCAGTCTAATCCAGTATTAAAACTGAAGCTGGTATAATCTGGTTTTATGAGTTGTCACACGTTCTGTCTAAGTAGGCGATTTGTGGCAAACTTGAAAAGTCTATCAAGACTTTATGTTGATGTAGAGGACACTCATCACAGAGGTCTTCAGAATTGAGACAAATATTTATGCTGCACCTGTGTGTTTGACAGATGCTTTTAGCAATTTAAGCTGTGTTCACATCATAGTGAATTGAGCTGAATCAAACATTTCAGACCTAACTTTGAAAAGTAGTTGATGTGAACTCTGTTTTATAAAATCCAAGGTACACGTGTGAGAAGCAGCCCAGACCCTGTGATAGATGGAGAAAAAGTGATATTAAGCTGTTCAACTGAATGCCCTCTGGATAACAAACATACTTACATCTGGTATAAGAATGGACAACAGGTAACAGATGGATTGAGATTATTAAACAAGCTGTACCTGGACTCAATCAACAGTGAGGAGCTACAAGAGTATTCCTGTACTGTAAGAGGTAACACAACATCTCATCATACATCTGATGAAATTATATAAGAGTCCTTAAAGTTATATTCTGAATTTTCTGGGGTGTGTCTTTCTTCAGATACAATGAACAAAATCGAAACAACTGACAGAAACAATGAAGAAATGTACAGTTCAGTGTTTGTCTCTCTGTTGGTGTTTCTGCCTCAGTTTCTCATTATAGGAGCTGTATGGATCTGGTAAGTAAAAATATCAAGTAAAACTCAAAACTGCATAACATACAGTGAATATTCTGATATGAATTCAGATTGTAAGAGTGTGAATTTTGACCCTACAGGTTTTTCATCCGCATGAATAAATTGAACTCATCTAAAAACAAAACTGATGACAAACAAATAGAGGTGAGAAAATCTGTATATCTGTATGTTAAATAAACTAATGGTCAGATTTTATAACATTATCTCTTTCTGTGTGTTTGTCATTGTTAGATGTTGCAGGTCTGTGAGTAGATCAGCTGTCTGTCCATCAGAACTACTGGAGTGATGTCACACAAATTATCTAATGTTCAAAAACATGAATTATTAATTGAAGTATTGAGTTTATCATTCAACTGTCTTGTGTCAGTGTCAGATCAACTGTAACATCACAATGCATAAATCCTGTAAAAACTTTGCTATAGTGCATCTTTATGTAGATGATACTGTGATCTACTTTCATCTTCACTATAAGTCAGACTGTTATTCAACTCAATGCTGTTTTTAGTTTGGTTAGGATTTTATTACAGGGCTGTGCTTTAATCTTGTAGTTAGAAAAGCATTTGCTTTTAAGGCTATTTTGGTTATTAAGGCTTTTTTAGGTAATCTTCTTTCACTTACAAATATTTGCTATGATTTTGTCTCTTCTAGATGTCGACTCTTCAGTGTACTTAGGTTTCATTCAGGACTCAGTAGAAAATCTTTTGTTTATTCTGCACTCTGATCATGAATTAATCTTCAGAATATAACAACAGCTTGATCATTTTATTATCATGGGAAAGTTTAAAGCACTTATTAAAAGTTTTAAGCTCATGAAGACGTTTATCTGTTATAAGAGTGTGTTATTGCTATTCTCAGGCTGGATTTTGTATAAATACATTTCAGTATTTATAAATAGTATTAAAAGTCCTTTATATTAGTGAATTTTAACTTTGTTCTCTTTATTGTTTTTAATTTCGTCTTTATGTAATAATGTGTCTTCTCCACAAGGTTTCACTCAAAAAGAGTTGGGAAACTTAGTTAAATAAAGATGAAATAAAAGTACATATAAAAGTTGATTTTGATTGGTCATTTACTGTTTTATCAGGATAGTTTGTTTAATCATAAAAGTGCTGTCATCATTTTCTCACCCTCATGTTGATCTAAACCTGTATGAGTTTCTTTATTCTGTTGAACACATGAGGCTTTATTAATGATGTAACCACACAGTTGACAGCAGAGGTGGACAATAACTTCATAAATTTACTTGAGTCTGTACCCAAGTAGTGGAGAGCAGGGGTGAAAGTACCATTTTTTAGATTAAAAAGTAAAAAGTCACAGAGTAAAAAGTAGTTAGGTTAGTAAGAGGGTTTTTTTCTTTTCTGTAACGTGATTGTTTTTTTAGCAGGAGACAAACAGTCTATCAGTAATCTCTCTTGAAGTGTCATGTGTCATGAAGTTCAGTGATTATTTTTAACCCACTTGCGGCATTCACAACAAAATGGATGAAGGCAGATCCTGAGTGCAGTGGGCGCATCCATGACCGTACTTAAAAGAGTATGAAATATGGTCAGGCAAATTATTTTTGTATGTATTTGCTCACCTATTTCAGGCAAATTCAACATCAATAAAGAACAATAAAGAAAATATTAAGATGAAGTAATTTTCTTGAAACATCACACTAACCGTGTACATGCCTGTGTTTAGTTGACTACTTCATTTAGGTTAGATGTAATCAGTTCACCCAATACAGCCGAGTCAACTGCCTCTAGTGGACAAAAACAACACTGCACCAAATATACAAGAGTCTCTCTGTGGTGTACAGATCAAAAGGATTTCCAAAGTGAATTCACTAAATAACACAAAACAAAGTCATGTTTAATTTAAAGGGGTCACATCAACTTTATTAAAATAATGTTCCCAAAACTGTCACTGGGCCAGTACCCTTTGTAAAGACCCCATTTAGGTACAGATATGTGGTGTCAGTATGAACCTCGAGGTATTAATATGAACTCTTTTTGTGCACAGGTGTACTGTTTAAAAGGGTACCGCCCCAGTGACAGCGACAGCTAGAGATCATTTATAACATTTGTTTCTGACAGTGTATGGATTATATTATTACTGGGAAACATGAAGACATGATGCACTGCTGTAAATCTACCACATAAAGACTTCAAGTTTATCCCAGGAGAGGGCGACACACAACAGAGTCTAATGTACTACAACATACACAAAACAATGAATCTATAAGAAGCTATAATGCCGAGTACAATATTTGTGTGTTCTCCTTTAAGAGCGTTCAGTCTGCCTTTGTCCCGTCCACTTCTGTGATTTACAGCTTACACGCTGCTGCTATTACTGCAGCTTCACTACAGATACAGCTTCTCAAACTGTCTTTTAAGCACATTGTGTATTTATTTATGTCAAACAATCTCGCAGGCACAACATTAACCAAGAAGCATATAAATGAATCACAGGTGAACACAGACATATTATTCTCAACTAGTCTGTACAAACACTGCAATAGCTTAATGTAAAACACTTCAGCACATGTGCTTTACTTGATGGTTTAAAATGTGATAAACCAAACTACTGGACTTACTGACCAAAGGCAATAAGCTTTGCAACTGATAAGTATTCTAACTTTGCCATCTCATCGTGTTTAAAATGTTAGGTTTCTTCAACCCATATAAAGGTAATGAAGCTGTTGAGACTCACTTCTGAGTCTGCATCGATAAAAGAAACACCAGCAACACAAGCACTGCCATGTCAACCAAGGATATGACCCTCTACAATACTGGCCAACATTTACCCGTTACACATTTATGTTTTCAAGGTTCATCTGTCCTTGGGTCTTTTCCTTGCATTATTCCCTCACATCATAGAAAAGTGGAGTTAAGACGCAAGGACAAGACAAACAATGATACACAAATAAGAACTGAGAGACTGTGAAGAGCGAGCAGTAAATGAAAACCCGGATTGGATCTCTAGTGGACTGATGACAGAATGATTTCAGTGAATTGGGAATCAAATCCACTCATACATACTGAGTTTTTTTGTGCCCTAAAGGGGAGCCTGTGAGAGAAGACGAGCAGTGGCTCAAAACCCGAAAACACCCCAACCTGTGCACGTCCCTTGCATTTAACAAAGTTATTGTAAGAGATTTATAAATAATATTTTCTCTGTAATTTAAAGAAAACATCAATTCAAAACTAACTAACTTCATAAGCTGGCTATAACCTCTATTAAGATAAACATGAAGATAAATGAAGTCAAAATCTGTTGTTAAACAGCTTTATAATGTTTAGTTTGACAGGCTGAAGTCAACAATTATCATTTTCTGAAAGTTGAACTCACTCACATTTACTAAAAAACAAGAAATAGACACACTATTCTCGGAAGGGTGCTGGCAGGAACTGAACTGAGATTTTTCTTCACAATGACAGGAACTGAGATCAGCAGATCATTTAATAAGAGCTAAAACTGACAGCTAAAAACCACTGATGCATGGACAGAGAACTGCACAACAACGTGTTTGTATGCATGTTTTTATTGTTTTATTATATGCAACTTGAAAATAAAATATTTTAATTTTAATTATTGTTAGTGTGTTACTGATTTTACTGTAAAGAGGCAGATCTGAAAAATGAATTTAGTGTCACAGTCAAACTAATTGTGTTTTTTATCAGCAATAAGAAAAGTTCTCGTTTAATGTTTTGTAGCTGGTATATGTGAGTTTCTACAAAGAGAAATCATGAACTTCAGACTCTCATCACTGATCCTGCTGTTACACATTCAAGGTATGAAACACAGTTTTGTTGTTATACTGAAATACTTCAATTCATTATAGATTTGTTAAAAGTATGTCAGATTTTAAACTAGTTTAGTCTCATTTAATTTACATCGCTGTACTCCAAAGGCTGGATTCTCCGTTTGGATCAGTCTCTAAAATGCTTAAAGTGAGTTTTTATATTTAAAACTGAACTTAGAGATTTGTGTTTGAGAACAAAATTGATGAATCTGAGTTAATATCCTTACAGGACTGTCTGTAATTTTAATGAAGTTACCAACAGTAAACTACATATTAATGTTACCGTTTCTTCTTCAGGGTTCCTAACATTGGATAACTTTAATGTAAACTGTAATAAACAGAATATTTGTGCTGCGATGGGGACATGGGTGAAAGTGAGGTGCGTTTACTCAAACATCAACATCAAAACTGTGTTCTGGTTCAGTCAGAAACAGAGAACAAACTGGAGAAACAAAGATGAACCTGAAGATTTGACTTTAGATTCAGATTACTCAGGACGAGTGAATCAAGAAATCACTGAAGATTACTTAGAGCTAATAATATCAGATGTGATAGAGAGAGACAGTGGAGAATATCAGCTCATGATCATTATGAAGGATGGAGTTAAACATCTCAGCTCAGTCACAGTCAATCTAACAGTCTCAGGTACATTTACATTCTCATCAGTCCAGTTAAACTCTTTTCATTTCTCATCTAATGTAAGGTTTTGATTATTTAGTTTTACAGGTGAAGATGAATCCTGAATCTACAGGACAGCGAGTAAAACTGAGCTGTGATTCCTCCTGCCCTTTAACATCTGAAAATAATTACTACTGGTTCAAGAATGGACAACATTCAACATATGACCAAAGCATATTTGTGTCATCCAGTGGAAACACTGACAGTTATTCCTGCTCTGAGTCTGATTCAGATCCCTCTTCATCTATTTGTGAGTTTGACATTTATAAAATATTTAAATTAAAATGGAAGAACAAACTTTGCAGTTTTCTTGTTGATTCATATACAGTATGAGTGTGTTTGTAATTGATTGTGAATGTTACAGCAGTATTTTGTGACTCTTTCAGGTCTTTCTAACAGTAGCTGCTGGGGTGTGACGTACACCTCTAGAAGAGTTTGTGCTTTAGTGGGATCAACAGTAGATATTCACTCTTCATACTCACATCCCACTGGAGATACAGTAGACAAAACAAACTGGCATTACTATCATCATGGGGAACTCAGTGATCTGCGTGAGGATCTTCAGTTTTCTGGTCGTGTGGAGTTTGTGGGAAACACACTGAGAGTCAAAGACGTCAGCATAAATGACACTGGAATATATCGATTCAGCATCATCACTAACACATCAGATGAAGTTTTTGGTTCACATGGAGTCGATCTTACTGTAACAGGTAACTGCTCATAATAAACTCTTTGTAAGGCTGCTTTCACTGATCAGATTTGATGAATATATTTATGCTACTGTTTTAGAGTCTGTATTTTTGTTTCATTTATGTTTTATTAAACAACGAGTAGATTATGTTTCAAATATTAAAATATTCAATACTGTCAATCATTTAAGATATACATCTAAAATTCATCTTGTAGATAATGATGTGGTGATAAAATAATATGATGTGTTTTGATTACTGCATATATGACGCTGCTGCATCTCAATGGCTTCATTACCAGTTGAACTATGCAGTTTACCAGCTTGCAAGCATGGTTGACCAAATTTAGCTGGTGAGTGTGAAAATGTTGGTCAAGCAGCAAACCAGCACTTAGCAGTCTAATCCTTTAATAAACCTGAAGCTGGTATAAACTGGTTTCATGAGTTGTCACACAGTCTCGTCCTGTTTAAGTGGGTGGTTTGTGGCAAACTTGCAAAATCACTCAAGACTTTATGTTGATGTTGAGGACACTCATCACAGAGGACTTCAGAATTGAGATAAATATTTATGTTGCAATCGTGCATTTGACAGATGTTTTTATTTAAAGCAATTTAGGCTCTGTTCACATTATATATTTTATTTGTATCATACCTGTCAACCCTACTGTTTTTCCCGGGAGTCTCCCGTATTTTACACATCTCCCGCACCTCTCCCGTTTTGTTATTTCTCCCAGAAAACTCCGGTAAATTAAACAGCCCTAAATCTTTATATGAATAATCAAATACATAAGGTTGTCCAGCTGCCAGATCTTGTATGAAACGTATCCTACTCACACAATAGACACATCATACAAATGTGAACCTATTTTTGATCTTAACATGGCAACCTACAATTCGGTTGCATTGTTGATTTTTGCACAGGTAAACAGGGGCAAGTTGAATCAAGCATCACTTTTAGCATCAAAGTTTAAAAAATATATATAGTGCTGCAAATTTAATAACAGCTGGACAGAAGAGAATAATATATTACTTGGTGCGAATCAACATCGGCAATTCCCATGCTTTTTACAAAGTATGTCGCACTGATTTTTGTATCGGACAAGGTGGGAAAAACGATTTAACGGAGCTCAATAAATCACAACGAGACAATTGCACTGTAGAAGCAAAGAGCATAGACATTAAAGAAATAACTAGACCACGCGTTGGCTGCTGGATCGTGGGTCAACAGTGCCGCCATATATTGGTGGCAACTTCTCCATTAATCTCATAGCAACTGAAGGTAAAATGCATTCGTCGTGTGCAATTTGGAGGTGTACAAACAGCCCACAAAACTCAAAAAGAGTCTCGGGGAATTATCTTTCACAAGTAAGACTGAACAGTTGTTTCTGGTTGTGTTAGATCATTAGATCACAATCCTTATAACATTATTTTGATAGACTCGAGGCACAATATTAATAGCTAGAGATATCCCTTTTAGCAACGAATGTTGATACAAGTTAGGCTATATTAAATTGTCTGTCTTACAATAGTTTACTAAAGTGAAACATATTGGGAGGTTGCTGAAAGTAGAGAAGGGTTTTGCATGTTATAATTTTAGCGCTATAAAAACAAATGCAGACTATCACTCTTTGCTAACCCCCCATACCCCCCTCCCCCCATTTTTGAGGTTTCAAGGATTTTGGAATCCAAATGGTGACAGGTATGATCTGTATGAGTGCATGACTTTACCATTGCTCATCACACTGAATTGAGCTGAATCAAACGTTCTGTTTTATGAAATCTCAGGTACACGAGTGATAAGCAGCCCAAACACTGTGATAGATGGAGAAAAAGTGATATTAAGCTGTTCAACCAGATGCACTCTGGATAACAAACATACTTACATCTGGTATAAGAATGGACAACAGGTAACAGATGGATTGAGATTATTAAACAAGCTGTACCTGGACTCAATCAACAGTGAGGAGCTACAAGAGTATTCCTGTACTGTAAGAGGTAACACAACATCTCATCATACATCTGACTTTACTGTTACACTGTAAAAAGTAGGATCAACAGTTGGATCAACTTAAAAAATAACTTCAGTTCGTTATACCTACAATTTAAGTTGTTTCTTATTGTGAAATTCAAGTGAAAATTTAAGTTGAACAAAACTAGTTTTAGTTACCAACTGAAGTAACTCTTTAAAGCTACAGTCGGCAACTCTGGAGGATTGAGATGATTTTGAATGTTTTCAATTTTTATGCCCCTCCCACACTACCACCGAGCAACCTCATATCGAGCTCGTCCTCATCAGTGTGTGTTCAATCATACAGGAAAATTTTATGTGGGTTTCAGGTTCTGAGTGAGGCTGTCAATGTATGGCTCCATGACCTATTAACATTAGATGTGAGAGAAAATTAATAATATTTAAGAGAATGTTTATTCATTCTTGAGCTTGCTTACTTGTGTCTGAAAATGTGCCCATAAGGTGAGATTGGAAAGAGGCGCCACACATCCCCCTCTCTTCTTCGGCGTCGATATTAAGATGGGTCACCTTCTCTTTAACCTGACCTAGAAAGGAGCCCTCAGGTTGCTGTTCACCTGCTGCTTTAATTTTCCTTAATGTCTCAATCTTAACAGGAACCTAAATAGACATACAAATTAAACATGATTTTATATTTTATATAAATAAAAATCATTGTGACATCACAACTTACATGGTTTTTGATTGCCATGAAATTAATATCTTCCTTCTGGAACAATTTGGAAAGCTGTGTCAGGTAGGTCAGGATGTCTGCCTGCATGTGAACAGCTGCAACAAATCTGTAAGTTGCACAGTTATGTGTACAACCCTCATGCCGCTGGGTCCTTCTTTATATTCGCCTCCTCAGCAAGTGTAGCAAGCACTGCAGGCAAATTTCTCTGAAGATTTGAAATGGCCTTCTCTTGTGATAGCCACCTTGTGCAAAATCCATTTTTCTATAAGGAATTTGGTTTAGCCTACAATGTTAGTCCTCAGATATTTTTATATCATGACCACCTGCTTCACAGCCTCTGCAATAGTTGTGGCCGTGCCATCTGAAATGGATACAAGATCCAAAAATTGACAGAACAGCTGTCCTTTCTTGTCTGTATATCTGAAATATTTACGAAAAACAAATAGTCTAATCCTGTTTTTGTTACACCTTTGTAAAGGCCTTTGAGAGGGGCCACGTTATGCCCTTTGTCTGCAAAACATCCTTAGGAATAATGCAATAACTCATTTAATATAGCAATACTTTCAACATTTAGTATAAAATAAATAATAAATAATAATCTACTCACCGTTTTCTGTGTGGTACAGCCACCCTGCATATGGTTCCACCCACTACGTCGGTGTTTAGACTGTAAGACGCCACCCAATTGGCCCAACGTCGAAGTCCAATGCGTGGTGAAGGGAATCACGTGTCCTTTCCCTCCGTAGCGCTTCTAGAAGCGTAATTCCATTTATTTAATTTGTTTCTTTGACCTCTGTGGTTAAATTATAATCTGACTCCAATTTCTTAGTTACCAATACTATTCTGATGCTGATCATAATTTATAAAATTATTATTATATTTATTTAGAGTGAATTATATTCACATAGGGAATAAGGTGTAATTCTGAAGGTGCTAAGGCAGTTCCATACAGCTGGGCATAGAGGCATTCTCCTTCTAACTTAAGTTAAAGTTAGAGGTTTCTCCAAACACATTGAAAATAAGAGGATCCATCTATGTTTTAGGTTGAGGTTACTCCATCTAACCTTAAAACGGGGAGGCAATTACTCCAGTAATATTTTCAATAGAGGCAATTCTCCTAATCTATGCCCCCTTCAATACATTTAACTTAAACCCTGAAAATATAATAAAGATTTGACAAGTTTTTAGAATGAATAAAGATTAACAATTTATTTTGCCAGGTAGGCTACACTTAAATCAATCATTTGGTTATTCAAATATCAAAACATTTACTAAAAGATCAGCATAAATCAATCAATTACAAGTATATCACAATATTTACTAAAAGATCAGCATAGGAAAATAAACATTACATATAAAATAAAATCATACCTGGCAACTCAAGACACACAAAGTGGTCTAGGAAGATTCTTGTTAAAGATTTCTTCCATTATGTTTTAATACACACACAAAGTGTGGAAGCTCCTGGTTACAGGATCCTCCATAAGGTTTGAATACACACATAGTGTGGGAGCTTCTGGGTACAGAATGGCTCCCCGAACATCTAGCCAGGCCACCTTTTATACACAGCGTGAGACAAAGACATCGTAAAACTACAAAGTCCAGTTTGACCTGCACCAAATGATCCTAAAGAACATCTGGTCAAAATAGCCAGAGGTGTCCTGGCAAAAACCCCACCTCTCAAAGAAATGCATCTTCTATCTAAACCCTTGAACCATCTTATTTTAGATATATAGAAATGAGACCATTTTACTCATCGCACCATGACCTTTAAAATAATATTACACATGAATACGTATGTAAAACACAATCTTAGAACCACATAATATGTATACATTACATTTCAGCAGATACTCAGTGATGTGAGCCAAAAGGCTAGCAGTTCAAAAACCTTTGTGATAAATAGATTAACACATCAAAGAGTTGTATATCTGAAGACCTCTTTCATCTACGGGTCAAATTTGGGTTACCAACACCCCCTGAGGTTTAATTGTTTTACAGTGTCTTTTCATAAATAAACTTAGTTTATTGTGTTAACAACACCACCTGTTTACAGTGTCTCTTCCTGAATAAACTTAAAGTTGATGAATTATAATCCAGTACTACAAGACGTTTGCGGGGGATCCACCGTTGGAGGTGGGGGCTGTGGGGGTGATGAAGGCTGTATGGTGAGGTAGGTCTGTTGCATCGTACGAAGAATGCAGCAATTTTAGGTTGTGTTTTTCAGTCCATTTGGCTGTGTACAATGCGACAGAAAACACGTGTAATCATCAAACGTATAAGACCTGTAAACTCAACTAGCCTTGATAAGAAAACATTACACCTATTATAATAATTGCAGATGCTTAGAGGGAACAGTTGACAGATTATTATAGTATTTAAAGTCTTTAGATCATTTAGAAAAATTATCTTACCTTGATGGCTATCCATATGCTAGACTCTATTCTATTATAACGCTATTCTCCGAGATGCACTTGACGGTAGCAGATTTTTTTCATTTTGTTATTTTTCTTTTTTTTTTTGGACGACCTTGTTAAGGCGGTAGGATTTCCAAGCTTAGGCGGGCCGCCTTAACTATAAAGTGCTGCGGGAAACCCTGAGCATACTTACATTACTTACATAACACTCAGAAATACAATAAATGGTTGATAAAGCACAATTACCTGTCAAGAAGAAATGTGACAAGCTCTGCATCCAGCTAGAACCCTTTAAAAGCTCATAGATCCCTCCACCTTTCAAATGTTGGTCCGATATTGATCCTAGTTTTATTACAGGCACAGTCACTTTCTATCTTCTTTTCCTTCTTTTCCTTGGTTGTTTTCTTTTCATTGGTTGTTCTCCTAGCTCTGGTTGTTAGCCAAGAAATCGGAAGTTTGTTAGTGAATGTTCTCTCCGCCATCACGCTGCGTTCAATATAAGGTGGCTTCATGTGATATTAGGCTTGTTTGACTTCAAGCAGCACCACAAGAACCGATCTTGCCGACTGCAACTTTAAGTAGATCCAACTTTTCACTTGTTACAGTGTAAATGATAAAATAGATAGTTTCAGTCCTTGATGCTGATTGGTTTATTCTCAGCTATGACATCATCACTGAGCTACTTTCAGTCTCACTGTGCAGCACTCATAGCTGATCATTAATATTGAAGTGAGATGCTACAAAATTACAGAAATGTTCAAGTACAAGAACAAATATTGGTTATTTATTGCCTAATAAGTCAAATAAGTCACTGGCGCAACTTCTGCAGGTTTCAAAGTCAGGTGTCAGTGTGCCGCGTTGTTTTGCGTACCATCATTACTGGAGAAACCCCTAAAAAAGAAGATGAGGAAACGCAATCAAGGTGTAATTATTATTTTCTTATGCAAGCTGTACTTGACACAACCAAAAGTGAAAGTGTTTTAGCGCTGCCAGTGGCACTGAACGTCATAGCGCATCACTCAGAACTTTTGTGTTATTTTGAAAATATGTACACAGCTGTCATGATGGTTATTTGCTGAGTAGCGCTGTGATACCGGCTGTAGTGAGACTGAAATCTGAGAATCACAGAAAAGTCAAATTCTGAATCTTCTGCCTTTTCTGAATATAACTGAGTTTGTGTCTTTTTTTTTCAGATCCAATGGACAAAACAAATGCTTAAATACATAAAACTGTAGGATACTGATTAAAACAAGGCTTGGCTTTCTGAAGGTTTGCTACTGTAAATGTTTTAATAAAGCTTTTTGGTACCTGCCTTTCTGAGATATTTATCCACATATTATATTTGTATTAAGACATTCATAATCGTCAGATAAATGTTATCTTTTGAATATATTTCTCTGCTTTCTGTTTTGACTGCATTATGAAGCCTGTGTTTATAATGCATTATTGCAGGTATGTTCAATACATTATTTGTGGTTGTACCATTTATGAGTATGTTGATTTATAATACATGACTCCACATTGTTATCTTGCATTATAAGTACACGTTTATTTACGTAAGTAAATAAACCATAAGTCTTCTCATCAACATCCACAAAATAACTGAAACAAACAGAAAGCTACAGATTGGGCTTTAATGTTCTTTAAAAGGAAAAACTCGTGTCAGAAATGTCCAACATATGTTTGTTAGCAGTCTTACTCCTCTATAGTGGGTCAATATTTATACCCAATCATTAAAATGGCACTCATAATACTGGCAAAGGCTTTAGTGGATCTTTTGTAGCCCATCGATGAGCAGTGTACTGGCGATGTCTTGTAAACTCAACTATATCTTTAGTCAAACCTGGCCAGAAAAAAATGCTTACTAATTCTGTGACACATTTTGAGTCGTACCAGATGACCTGCCCAAAGTTTAGTTTGTCCCATTGTTAAACCTGTCCTCCATACACTAAAAGAAAGAACCATTTGCTGATTTCGATACAAAAGATTATTATGACAAAAAGTATCTAAAATAAAAGCCTATAAAAGAGACGTCTCTCAGCCTCCTCTGCTTCTTTTGTAACTCTAGCATATATTTGAGTGATTTCTGAGTTCCCCAAAACTTGTTTAATCTTCTTTCTATCTTGGATTTAATAGAAGTGGTTTCACAGAAGGGGTTGGCAAATCACAATGATAAAATGAAAGCACAGTCAAAGGGTTCTCTTCGTTCACTTCATGACCAATTTTGGTTTCAGCGCATGTTAACACCACATTACAGATGTTACTAAAAAGCAGTTTAGGGACCCTTGTCCACAACGGTGCATCAGAGTCGTATTTTGGGACGTACTCGAGTGTCACATCGATAATAAGAAGAGAAGTTGCCCATCAGTGAGAACTTCTCCCATCCGTTGTCTGATTGGTCTGAAGGTCTGATTGCTCTTTCGTAAGGACTTCTGGGTAGGTAAAATGCATGAAGCCTGCGGCAGTGTGAACTTCAGAGCATAAAAATGACAGATGGGACACCATACGGACTCGTAGACTAAGCGAGCATGCGTTTAAGGCCACGAGACCGAAACTTCACATGAAGTGCGCTATTTGGGACAGGACCTTAGTGGAGTAATGTTGAAGTTTTATGTCTTGTAGCTGTTGGGGTGTGAATTACACCTCTACAAGAGTTTGTGTTTTAGTGGGATCAACAGTAGATATTCACTCTTCATACTCACATCCCACTGGATATACAGTAGAGAAAACATACTGGGATTTGTTAAACATTAATGCTTGGAAACTAAAGGATCTGTGTGATGTTCATCAGTTTGCTGGTCGTGTGGAGTATAAAACATTATGCAGATTATTAGCTCAGTTTATTAGTAACGAAAGTAAAAGGTTAATAAAAATATAAAACATAATCTGTCCTGTGAATGGAGTTGAGACTGTTGCTCAAGAATAAGAGCACTAGCAGAAAAAAATGAAGATTAATGATTAGATTTTTTTCTGCTGGAGACATAAAAGATGAAGTACAGATAAGAGACATCTTTTACAGGACTCAGCAATAATTAACAGCTATAAATTAACTTTTAATATAATAGTATGTAATAGTTGTCAAAATATGTAAAGTCCAAGCATGTTATGAAATGCTTTCCTTCTTCTTATGCTATGAAAAGTGTCAAAAAGAGTTTCTTTAACATCCGCTTGAGTACGTGAAAATTAGATAAGATCATTAAACGATCTACTACAACTTCAACTGCTAATAATAATGCTGTATTTACTAAACACATTTATAAAGACTAAAGTGATGCTATTGATCATAAGAGCCTTTACTATTTTTGTTTTCTTTATCTTTTGTTAAACAATAATTGGATAACATTTTGAAATTAAAAAGCCCTGTAATGAACTGATGTTTATGTTGTGAATTTTACACTTTTGAGGTTGTCTCTGATATGATGTGTTTATTTTACCAGTCTAATCTAGTATTAAACTGAAGCTGGTATAAACTGGTTTTCAGGGCAGAGATGTCTATCACACAGTTTCATCCTGTTTAAGTGGGTGGTTTGTGGCAAAGCCGATCAAGTTTTTATGCTGATTCAAGATCAGGACACCCATTTTTAATCTGTCTTTAGAATTCAAAAAATATATATTTGTTCAATGTTTTTGCGTTTGATAGATAGTTTCATGTAAATTGCTTTAATTTAAACTAAACCGATCAGAGACCCCATAGTATTATTTTTTTCTGATTTTGGAAGTCAATGGGGCCTCTGATCGGTTTGGTTTCATCATGACTCAAACTATCTTCCTTCGTGTTTATCAAAAAAAGAAGACATTAATACAGTTTTGTAACAACATGATAGTGTGTAAGTGATGACACCTTTTGTGTTCACAGTGTACAATTTATCAGTATGTGTGCATTACATTCGACAGTAAGTGAACTTGACACGATATTCCACCATCTTAAGTGAGATTACAATCAGAAGGGAGTGAATGTGTGCATAGTTAATAAATGAACATCAGTACATCAATTCACCAGAAGTAGAGACGGTTAATCTGTCATCAATTAGAAGAAACTATTGAGTTTTTGTATTGGCTGCATGCGAGTATACACAAATGTTATTATTATTATTATATCATTAACTTTTACCTCAGTGAATGTTAGCTACAGTAGTTTATCAAACATATCAAAATATGTATTCAGACATACTACTCGCCTCGCCTGCTGCTTTCGCCTACAATAAAGTATGGAAGAAGGCGGTTTTGCATGCAGCACAAGACAATTTCCTTGTACATGTTAACCTGCAGTACTTTAGACTAAATGTGATTCTGACATCATTTAAAAATAAACACACATCCAACAGCAAGAAGTTCATATAGAAGATGGAGTTGTATGTTGTTCATTTTTAACTCTTTAAGGACCAGAGAGATGTTGTTTTGGCTTTACATTACAGACAGAAAGAGAAAGGAAATACATTTCTTAGTTAAATCTTTAAATGGACATAATAACCTGATTTTAAACAGATTTTTGGGAGATTTTCAAATATAACTAGTTGTCCTGGACCTTAAGCTCCTTTGCACCCTGCTTATTTGTAGGATCCACATGAGTTGCATTGTAAAGTCTGAAAGGAAGTTTGCACAAACTTCACTCCTTACACGTGCATTACATATTTAAATTTCTGAGCTCCATTAACACTTTTTACAGGTTTTAAAACAATTACATTCATTTCTTAATGGTTTCCCCAAATTCCAATGTAGAAAATATAAAACATGCAGATTATTAGTAAGGAAATGAACAGGTTTATAAAAATATAAAACATAATCTGTCCTGTGAATGGAGTTGAGACTGTTGCTCAAGAATAAGAGCACTAGCAGTAAAAAGATGAAGATTAATGATTAGATTTTTTTCTGCTGGAGACATAAAAGATGAAGTAAAGATAAGAGACATCTTTTACAGAACTCAGCAATAATTAACAGCTAATTAACTTTTAAAATAATAGTATGTAATAGTTGTCAAAATATGAAAAGTCCAAGCATGTTATGAAATGCTTTCCTTCTTCTTATGCTATGAAAAGTGTTTAAAAGTGAAGGAGAGTCTTTCTTTAACATCCGCTTGAGTACGATAATCAGATCATTAAATGATCTACCACAACTTCAGATATTGACACAACTTTACAGACTGGTTGAAGTCAGAGATCTCCACGAGCACGTATGTATACACATGTATATGTATTGAATCTTTGAAATGTTATGAAAAACAAGCATGTTAGTTGTGTTTTATTTTACTGTAATAACTGTCTGATGAATTGAGCGTCACAATGATGTTTTGTTTTGGTAACGCTTTAGATTACAGCCCGGAAAGTACTGCGTAAGTACAGCGAATTTACAGCGTATGTTTCTGTAACTATAGTGTACTTATGAAGTAGGTATGTGTAATTATAAGGGAACAATTTATAATATTGGGGAATAAAGGGGTAACAACCAGGATATATGCAGTAAAGTACTGCGTAAGTACAGCGAATTTACAGCATACATTTCTGTAATTATAGTTTACTTATGAAGTACATACGTGTAATTATAAGGGATCAATTTATAATATTTTTGGAATAAAGGGGTAACAACCAGGATATATGCAGTAAAGTACTGCGTAAGTACAGCGAATTTACTGGGTAAGTTTCTGTAATTATAGTTTACTTATGAAGTACGTACGTGTAATTATAAGGGAACAATTTATAATATTCGGGGAATAAAGGGGTAACAACCAGGATATATGCAGTAAAGTACTGCGTAAGTTCAGCGAATTTACAGCATACATTTCTGTAATTATAGTATACTTATAAAGTACATACGTGTAATTTTAAAAGAACAATTTATAATATTTGGGGAACAAAGGGGTAACAACCAGGAAAAATACAAATAATATATGCAGTATGTTATAACTAAGGGCTAATTATTTTAATATTACATGGCATTATGTAATATTACATATTATGCTAAAGACGTGGGAAATTACAAATTATTTATACAGTAAGTAACCTCTGGCTAACGATTCAAATATTAGGCCTACGTGATATGGTGTAGGCTACATGCAAAACAATTTTATGTTTGAGAGTAATTTAGCGAGAAAACACATTCACTGAATTGGCTCGATCATACTCTTTTCCACATATAGCTGGTGCGTGGTGATCACACTGGCGTCATCTGCTTTCACATGGATTCCACAAACTGCGCTGATTCAGAAGAGACCTCTGAGATGGTTGTAACGTACGCTGGGTCTTCATTCAATCATAGTCATACACCACATATATTTTTGAAATAATATAGGTATAAAATATATTTAGGCCAAGTATTTTTTTAACCACGGGGTACCATATTTTTTCATTTCATGATGCATGTGATGGAGATTACTGAACAACAAAACTTGAAATTCAGTTAATGTGTTTATGCTATTTATTAGTACGATACAATTTATTTAGAATTTTCAATAAAGGTGTAAGGGTGGATTCACTACAGTGGTTCAGTCTGTAGGAATGCCAAAATGACTGAGAAATGTTAACAGCATGATATTATAAAACTGTGTAGTTCTGGTCAATTATCACCCTTCTGCAACCTACTAACGACGGAAATAAGTGCAGTTATAATAGCAAGATATGTGGGAGAGCATTGCTAGAATATAAATATATAAATTGGAATATCTAGCGTTTAAGTATTAACACTAAATCAAAACTTAACAACAGATTTGTAAATGAAAAGGTTTAGTAACAGTACTGACTTAAAGTAACAATTGAAATGATTACACTATAAATGCATGAAAGGGTACTTAATACAAACAATTAACTGTTTCCAATGTATGTGAGATATTACCTGATAAGATAGAGAACAGAGAAAGAAAGAAAGTTTAGATGAAAGAGAATCACCATTTAGAACTGGAATCTTAATGGCCTAAACCCAAGAACTCAGGTAAAGAAGAAAAGCAGAGGGAAGCAAGCAAAAGGCAAATGCCAAAAGGCAAAAGCCCAGAGCTCATGAAAACCAAGACCTTTATTCTCTATCCCTTGACCATGTGACTAAACCTAACATGATACATTTAAACTGACCAATCAGAAGACCACACCTTTAACCCCCACTGTATTGAATAAACAGCTGTGACAATAGTCTGCGATCACTATCAGTAAGCACAGGAATGCAGATGGTAGAGTATGGAAATGGGGATTGTGACGAAGTTATAAATTCCTATATTTTTAATATTACAAAGGTTACTTACCTTAAGAAAAAGAGTACAGGAATTTTTTGGGTCATCAAGCAAAATTAAAAATAGGCAAGGCAACTATAGTGAAAGCAAAGCAAGCAAAACTAGAACTATTTTCTGTAGTTACTGTGTAAATATACAATATTTTGTGTTGTTACAGTCTAAGTCAAACTTGTTACCCCCTTGTTTCATGTAGTTACATAGTAAATACGGCATCTGCGGGCTGTAAATTAAAGTGGCACTTGTTACCCCTTTGTTTCACGTAGTTACAGAGTAAGTACAGCATCTGCGGGCTGTAAATTAAAGTGGCACTTGTTACACCTTTGTTTCCTGTAGTTACAGAGTAAGTACAGCATCTGCGGGCTGTAAATTAAAGTGGCACTTGTTACCCCTTTGTTTCATGTAGTTACAGAGTAAGTACAGCATCTGCGGGCTGTAAATTAAAGTGGCTCTTGTTACACCTTTGTTTCCTGTAGTTACAGAGTAAGTACAGCATCTGCGGGCTGTAAATTAAAGTGGCACTTGTTACACCTTTGTTTCAGGTAGTTACAGAGTAAGTACGACAACTGCGGGCTGTAAATTAAAGTGCCACTTGTTACACCTTTGTTTCACGTAGTTACAGAGTAAGTATGACAACTGCGGGCTGTAAATTAAAGTGGCACTTGTTACACCTTTGTTTCACGTAGTTACAGAGTAAGTACGACATCTGCGGGCTGTAAATTAAAGTGGCACTTGTTACCCCCTTGTTCTGTGTAGTTATAGGGTAAATTCAATACTAGAGTACTGGTGTAGATAAACCTAATTTCAGCCAAAGTTATCAACAAAAAACTAAATTACAAATTTAAAAGCATAGTAGAAACACCTTAATTTAACCCAAAACAAGTTTATTTAAAACAAAAATATTTATCCAAACTATAACATATTAAATACTAACAATTTTAAAAGAATAACAAGAAACTGTCAAAACAACTAACGATGAATGAACAATTTAACAAAAGAACATCAATTTAATTATTTGAAAATAATTAACCCCTAAATTTGTTTTTTTTATAGGCAACCGCTTGTTTCCTGCCTTCATTTTTTCAATTTTCGATTTCAGCTGGGGGCAGGATGAAAGAAATTTCAGCAAATCCTTTGCATATGACTGCAAGGTTGTCCCTGCAGTATAGATAGATTTCAGTCATGTGACCTTTTACGTCATGCCGCCATCTTGAGGACCTACCGAGTACCAGTAGGCTATTGACAAGCATTGGCTACCTTGCTACGACTTACGGATTTCTTATCTTTTACTGTCTATGATTCTTATGGATACAGTAAAAAGCTACGAAAGACAACATGTCGCATCTTGACTGTCATGAAAATAAACGCTACTTTAAAAAAATATATCTTGGTTAGGGTGTTATGCCTTCTCGATCCCTGATGCGTTCTTCCAGCCGCTGTCCGCTGCTACCGAACTACCACTATTTTACAACATAAGAAGGCGCGACACAACATGAAACTTTGCTCGAAGTATCACCTGGATCTCTACACATGAACGCGGGCATTGAGAACATTGTTTTTGTACACAGAGTTTACTAAAAAGAAAGGTTTTGTACAACTGACTTTGGCTGTTATGGTGTCCGCTCGTCATCTCTGCCAGACGTAAATAATCGATTTCCGAATGCGAATGAATGAATCTCATATAAGGCTCCTTTTTCAACTAGAAGGTCATTATTGTTTTTCACTTGCAACAAAACAACGACTTATCCGTGCATTTTTAAGGAACTATGCTTTAGGAGATATCATCTTTACTCTCCTCCCTCCTTACGTCGCAATTGGAGATCGATACATCTTGACTGGGAAGAAAGCGGCGAGCGGACGCCAAATCATCCAAAGTGAGTTGTTCAAAACCTTCTTTTTAGTTAACTCTGTGTTCACAAACAATGTTCTCAATGCTCGAGTTCACGTGTAGAGACATAGGCGATACTTCGAGCAAAATATCATGTTGTGTTGAGCCTTCTTAGTGTTGTTAAAATAGCGATTTTGATGCTCACAGCATATTGAAGGCATAGCTTCTAGTTCTTTTGCGACCACTTCAGGTCCTCAAAATGGCGGAAGACAAGTGATTGACGTCAGCTGACATCCATGTATAGGGAGGCACTGTGAAGTCTTCTCCCTCTGATGCAATTGCCACCTGTAATCACACAAGTAGAGAAATATTTATATATTTAGCAGAATGTCAAAAAAGAAAAAACTTGTTACACTAGTACAATAATAGGAAATGAATGGGAAAATATGAAAAAAAAAATGTTTTTGTGTGTGTACAATTTACAAATCAGCCACGATATAAAAAAGTGCACAGCATGAATGAATGGGTGAAACTCTAAAGCATCAAGAGTGCAAGACAGACAGACAGACAGACACACCAACCCTATATCACGAAATTACGTGACTATTTCACGCATGGAGCAGCGTGAAAATGTCATGCTTTGCCGTGTTTGAGCAAGAGCATGTCACGCTTTTCTGTTTGTGTCACTGTCACGTATTGGTTACTCAACTTTTTTGTCCTATTTTCAAACCATTGTCGCTTTGGTTTAGGGTTAGATTTGGTGCTTGTGTTATATGTCACTTTAAGTATTTGTCACTTTAAGTATTGGTTTATAAAAAAAAGATACAAGGCTTATTCTTTTATATTTTCTAAACTTTAACCAGATTTCACCTGTTGGGGTTAGAGTTTGTTTAGGTAAGGATGTAATTTTATGTAAATCTAACCCTAAACCGAAGCGACAATGGTTAGAAATTAGGACAAAAAAGTTGAGTAACCAATACGTGACAGTCACACAAACAGAAAGCGTGACATGCTCACCCTCTGCACGCGACCCTCTGCACGCGCTTCTCCCGGCTTCACTCTTCACAAGCACCTGCCTGCTCTTGTGCTCAGCGCGAACTCAAGTCATTTAAAAAAAAAATTACCTCATAGAATAACATTGTTTTAGCGTTTCTTTTTTCTTTCTTCAGGTAGTAACTTAAATATATGAGAAGGAAAATATATTTGAGTGATTTCCGATCGATTTGACACGTCTATGCTATTAAGAGAATATAATGTTAGAAGCTTTTGATAGGTGACTAAACAGCAGTGGTAAGATATTACATTTACCTAAAGCGAATTGAATGTGTGTTTGTCATTTCGTTTTACCTCAGAGTCTAACATTATTCTAGTGAAAATAAACGGCTATGGTAAGATCTGTTAACCTAAAGGGAATTAAATGTTTATTCTTTTTTAATAAATATCTGTTTTAAGTCTTCTATATTGTGTTAAAGTCACTGGTTGTTTATATATTTGATAAAATACCATGTTATCTAAATATGTGTTGAGGTATTTTATTATATTAAATTAAATTAAAAATAACCTGTGTTATAATACATTCATATAATATAACATTCAGTAATATAACATTCAATAATTCTAACGTTAGGGGAATGTTAAAATAACCTAAAAATAACAGTAGGGGAATGTTTATTTTCTTTAAGAAAACATTCCTTGCTATTAAACAAAAACCTTGGAAAATAACATTCTAGAAACCAAAAACTAATGTTAGGGGAACGTTTGGGGTACCAAATTGTTAGCTGGGGATGGGCAGAAATAGTTGGCTTACATGGAAATCCAGGATTTATCAATATTCTACATTAAACAGTGTATTTTTTATTCGGGCTACTTGAATTCATTTCGGGCTACCAAAAATGAAAGAGTGCCTGCCCGAAGGGCTATCAGGGATTAAAAAATTTTGCAAGCCCTGGTATCTCTATGGCAAACGTGCGGGGGAGGGCTGAGCCCACTCGGAACTACGGGAGCACAGAGGGGAGTGTTAGCGGATGTTAAAGAGGAAACCGATTTAATTCAAACAAATCGATGTTAAACTACACATTCGAGTTAATCGATAAAATCGATTTATCGCCCAGCCCTATCTGATTGTGTAGTTTGTTTAGTGTGTTGTGATTCGATAGCAGCATAGCTTGCCGTTAGCTAAGCAGATGACTGACGTATTCCTGTGGGCGGAGTTTAGTAAAAAAAAAATTCTACTGAGGTCATTAAAGCGGGAAGTAGAGGGCTAAAGTCCAAACCGGCCGTTCGCTGTAGGCTTTGAGGTATTCAGAGGAATTCTGTTAAAGAAAATATATCACCTGGGAGTGAACTTTGAGCTTCATCATTTTACAAGTATTATTAATGCTATTATAGCAGGGCTCGAAATTGCGACTATTTTGGTCGCATATGCGACCGAAATTTAATCTGTGCCACCTTAAAATATATTTGGGAGCATTTGTGCGACTGCCCATTTTGTTGTGTGGTGCGACTTGATTTAGATTGTGATGCTGCGTGCTGCTGTTCCAGGTTCAGTGTTCTCCAACGTTACATAACCAATCAAATTTCACCATTAAGTTCTTGCGTTTAATGAAGACCGCAGATTGGCTAAAAATAGGCGTCAGTCATTCCTTGTTGCCGTGCTACGTTGGTACGTGAAGCGCGAAAATGTGAAAGACGAACCGTCCGCGAGCGTGACGAGAACGAGCCGACTACAGCCAATGTTACTACTGTAATTAATGACGACGATCCGGATTCAAATGCGACTCCACCACCGGAAGATAAGACTTGCCGTTAAACCTTTCAGAGAAAGTGGCTTCAAGATTACGAGTGGCTCCGCTATGAGAATGGCTCGATGTAACTTAACGTTACTGTGTTTACTGTAAATCCTTTAAAACGGCGTTGGTGGTGGAATCAAAACATTTTAAGCGCCTAACCTTGCTTAAACACCGACCTGTCTGTCAAAGAGTGTTTGATTGTGTATGTGCGCATGCGCTGGTGAATGGACATCCGACATACATCCTTGTGGTCCATGTTGATGTGGAACACGACAATGTTGATGGTATGTTTTTATAGTATTTTTTAAAACATTGCCTATTTAGTAGTAATAGCATCCTGGTATTGCAGTTATCAATACCAATATATATATATTAGCCTTCTTTATTAAGGTCACTTTTGTAATGTCCCAATTAATCAGTGTTTTACGTGTTTGCTAGATTTTCTATTGTAATCTTAATCATTTTACCTGTAATTGTTAAATTATTATTGCTATACTATTTCAACAACATTTGGGTATTAATTTTGGAATCTATGCAGCAAAAAATAAAATGAAATAAAATAAATAGAAGACCAAATTTTAAATGCTGGCCATGGTGGCGTTTTATTTTTTATAAAATAAATCTATTAACATATACATTGTAGTTTTGGTGCCTTTAATTTTTGGATGGATGCGCCTAAATTTTTGCTGGTGCTCCTAACTCTTTAAAGTTGGGAGCACCAGTGCTACCAAATAAAAAAGTTAATTTTGAGCCCTGTATAGCAACATTACAAACTAACTAGGGTTTAAAAAAAGGGATATAGAAGAACGTGACCTTTAACTAAAGGTGGCATAGGTATAACAGATATCACACTTTTAAAACCTGTGCTTTTAATATTGTCTGAACATTTGTAGATAAATAACATATATAACATATTTTGAGTTTATGCATGAGAGCGCCCTCTGGCTTTTGGATGTGGCAGCATTTGACCATAACTTATTGAGAAACGCTTAGGTTACTCACGTAACCCCGGTTTCCTGAAATAACGGGAACGAAGCATGGCGTCAATTTAGCTGACGCTATGGGGGGAAACTCCTGTTTACTCCGTGACTGAAGCCTATTGGTTAACGTCTGTACAAAGTACAGACCAATGACGTTTGAACCCGCGCGCGGGATGCACACGTCCTTATATAAGCGCGGTTCAATCGTTATTATTATTCGACTGAAGCGCGCAGCCGAATAACACTCGCTGAGTAGACGTTTGTAGCACGGCAAGAGACGCAATGCTTCGTTCCCGTTATTTCAGGGAAACGGGGTTACGTGAGTAACCTAAGCGTTCCCTTTCAATATGGTTCACTTCGCATTGCGTCAGTTTAGCTGACGCTATGGGGGAACGTAATCCCATCACGCCGTGCATACACAACGTACTGAAGTGCCTTACCGGAGAGACACTGCGTGTGGCCCTATACCCGGCATATTCACCGCTTTAAAGCAAATGTGTAAGCACCATATAAATTGTTGACGCGCACACAGTGGGGTTTTAAACGCACCGGGGGCACATAACATAGCACAAGACGGCGAGGTACCGAGCGCGCCGAGGCTGTGCGAGATAAGTAAATTCAGAGTCACGTTGGTGAGCTCGCTAAGCGCACCGTGGTGTACACATAAAACGCATGAGCGTGCATGATTGAGCCGAGAGAACCTGCGCTCGTAGGGCAGGGACGTCTAAGCTGTACAATCTGACAACGTAGACGGCGAAGACCAGCCGGCCGCATAGCAGATATCAAATATAGATACCCCTGTAGACCAAGTTCATGAAGAAGCCAAACTCGCACAGAGTGGGCTCTATATAGGACATAGCTCATAGAGGGGCGTGAGCCAGTGCGATGGTTTCAACGATACATCTAAATAACCACTGTTAGCAACAGACATACGTGTAGTGAGTGATCTGCGAAGCTCACGAACGGCCGATCTGACTATAATATGCGGCAGAACGGTTCGTAGCGTTGGATTATACAGATACCACAATAGTGTGAACCCAGGTGCGCCCTCGAGCGCATCGGGATGCATATAGGTAGTATTATAGTGCACAGATCGGTGAGCTTTCCAAGCGCGCCGTAAATGTGTATTGACTATAAATTGCACGGGCACAGGTGAACACTTGAATACATCGTGAATGCATATAGATGAATCAGAGTGTTATAATGCACAGGCCGGCAAGATTCTCGAGCGCGCCGTCATGTGTTCTGATAATAAATTGTGCGCACACGGGTGAAGTCTTCAGTGCACCGTGAATGCGTATAGATAAATCAGTGCACAGAACGCGCCGTGAATGTGTACAGATATGATTGATGAACATAACGGTGGGCACCCAACGCTTTTCCAAGCGCATCTTATTGTATACCAAAATGTTATAGCGTGTACATGTGAGCTTCTCTAAGCACACAGTGGACGCATATAACTAAAAACCATATCGTGCATACAGGTGAGCTAATGGGCGCACCTTTAATGCAACAAACCTCAGTAGTGCGCGAAGCAGGGATGTCGAAGCTGTAAACTGACAACGTGGACGGCGGGGACCAGCCGGCCATGTCACAATTGTCAAATGAGAAACCTCTAAGACCATGCCCATGCTCTAAGACAAGTGAGCATAATTGTCACAGAGGTGATAACGTCAAAGATCCATAAATAACCTGTATTGACAGGTGCTCTAGTGAGTGATCTGTGACGCAGATGAACAGCTGATCGTCTGATGTACGTCAGACGTATCTGTCATACAGGACCTTGGACAGTTCCAGAGCGCTGTGCCTCGGGCACCGTCCGCATCTGAGAAATGACAGGCTTATGAATAAAGTGAATGGCCAGCCGTAAAAGCATGGTTCGCTGTTACCGCCGCCGTCCGCATCTGAGAGATGACAGGCTTGTGAATTAAATGAATGGTCGGTCGTAAAAGCGTGGTTCGCTGTTATCACGGCCACATAGATATAGGTAGGGCAGAGAGCCGCCGTGCCTCTGTAGTGAGGAGAAAAGTGTTCCACCCACGATTCGCGGGGGGTTTAGACTTTCAATGTCACTAGACAGAATGAATCAGACTTTGCATAAGGACGCCTCGTGAAAGGGGTCCTAGCAGCTTGCGTCAATGTGTCATAAGGCAGGTTAATATTTTGAATCTTGGTAGTTTAAGCATGAGATGCGTATCACTCTGATTGAACATAGCTTATAAAGCGATGCAATGAGTTTATAAAGGAGATGACTCGTCAGCTTGTTCAGGGGGCGAGATCTCAGTCTGGTTCGGTAAATAATGAAACCACCGTAGTTTGCCCGACCGCATTATCACAATAACACGGTCGAGAGTGCTGCAGTGCTAAATCATCCCCTTAATGTACCGTATTCGCAGTACAAGGTGATTGATATGAGACAAACGGCGTTCCACGCGCCGAAGGCTGATTGCCGTCGTAAAGCGTGTTCAACCCACAGCAGATGCTGGGCTAGCTCGTAATGACAGCACTTCATGCAGCCGTGTGTAACTTAAGCATAAGCGTCCCGGCCGTCAGCTCGGGGCGGGACCTTTGCTTAGTCAAACTGAAGTGGACTTATGAACAGAATGCCACGATATTCAGCTTTCTGAGGCTCGTTAGAGGGGTACGTGTGTCCGTCCTAAACGAGATGCTGCGCGCGTCTGACTGTGCGCACGCTTTGAGCTTTGAAACTTATTGTGGCGGGTAGCAAGCTCACTTGAGGTTGATATTACCCTTAATATCTCCGAGTATTGGAGCGGAGGTGTGAGCGTCTTCGGATCCGCTAATATAAATCAGCTATATGGCCGAAAAACGTCATAAACCGCTTGGCTGTAAGCCTTTGAGTGGCCGTCCGGAGAGGGCGCGATTCAAACGCTTGGAGCCATGCAAAAGTCTGAGGCTGTCGTCTCTCTAGGAAGAGAGAATAACAGCCGTAAGACTGAGGCGGGCGAAACTGAGGCGGGCTGCGAGCGAAATTGGCAGAAAGGTGTTAGAGACACCGTACAGTCATGGGGTGTCAATACACAGTATATGGCCAAACCGGGGTTTTTTCGGCTGCGAGCGAATTTGGCAGAAAGGTGTTAGAGACACCGAACAGTCGTGGGGTGTCAATACACAGTATATGGGCAATCCGGGGGTTTTTCGGCAAGCGTCGATAGAATTATGGACAGCGGGCCATGTGTGCGTATTACTGATTGCTTGTCAGTAAGGCGATAAAGTGTTTAGAGACACCGTACAACCGTGGGTGTCAATACACAGTATACTAAGCACGGAAATTACTCTTTTTAGAGGAATTAAATACCGTTCGCCACTATAGTGAGGTCGCATAACCGACAGTATTACACAGTATGTTTTGATAAACAGCACACAGAAAACATTTCAGGGCAGTCCAGCCTTGGCGCGACTTAACCCTTTCTCCCAGACAGTTTCGTTCTCTGTTGATGCAGCTGTGCTGCGGAGACCAGAGCTCACCCGTTCAGGTGCACAAGCCTCAGTAGTGACGGTGACCGAACGGCTCACGGAGCAGAGCAGTATGTCTAGGTGGTTTAATGTCAGACTGAACCCATCGCAGAGAGGAAGTCTGCCGTGAGGCCCGCGGTTTTGCCGTTTATTAAAAGGGCAGAAAAACCGGGTATATAAGAATGTACTAATATTCAGCGCACTGATATAGGACGGGACTGAATAAAGGGAGGTATTCAGGCCTCAGTATATTATAAACAAATTCGTTCTGCCTCTGATTCCGTCTAAACCAGAGAGAAATGACCGGGCAGACGAACAGTGAGCTATCCGAAGTGAGACAGGCTCAGGCCAGTAAAGCTCTATAATAAGTGTTTTAGCGCTCCAATAGAGGCGTGTCCGCCTTATCGAGCAGACGAATGAGATTGTGCCGCTCCAGGAGGGGAGGGGCATGAAGCTCTCTTATAATAAGTGTTCTTGGTGCTCCAATAGCGGCGAATCCGCCCTATCGAGCAGACGAATGAGATCGCGCCGCTCCAGGAGGGGAGGGGCATGAAGCTCTGTAATCGTTGAACACTAGACAGCTGCATTTAGAGGCAGTGAGCCGTAATACCGCGTGCTAACTAAGCCGTTAAGAGACCTCACCACTGTGGGGAAAGGGGCGAGGGACTCCGCGAGCGTGGAGCACGAGTGGCTGTGCTATGACAGAGAACAGGGGCAGACCGCCCGTGTATGCTTGTCGTATGCATCCAGTTCTACGGTTCCCCGCTTGTTCATCTCAACAAGAGAGGAACGGCAGAGGGGAGCAGCAACACAGACAGAATAGCCATGCGTCGTATGAACGGTATCACCCGATGCACTCGGGGGATTAATATATGTGCCAGAGATCTCGCCACTGAATGTGAGAGGAGCGAAGGGACTCTGTAAGCATGAACGGTTGCGGTGTGACAGAACACAGGGGGGTTAGTCCGTGTGTGCTTGTCTATGCATCCATCTAGTCTCATGGCTCGCCGTGTGTTCATCTCGGCGAGAGAGGAACAGCAAGGGGAGCACGAAACATGGATAAGACAACCAAAGCATAAGCGCGGTCCTGGCGTGGGAGGTGCCAGACCGGTAACGCGCTCGGAGGAAATTCATAGCAGAGAGGCTCACCGAGCCGCTGTGCTGGACGCTATTACAACAGCGCCTGCTCTTTTAGCTTATAGCTTTATATTAAAAATATTGATCTTACCGGGCGGCCGCAGGGGAGACCTCGTCAGGCGTGTGTCCGCTGCACAGGGCTCGTACCACGGCAAGCAAAGGCTATCTTCGGTTCTCGGCCGGAAAGCGGCAGGGGAAGACGCTAGACCTGGACTCTGCTATCTTCGGTTCTCAGCCGGAAAACGGCAGGGGAAGATGCTAGGCCTGGACTCCGCTGCAGGGCTTTTGTCAACGGCGAGGTAAGGCTTCTTCTTTTCTTTGGAGCAGCGAGAGGTTCGCGCTGAAGGAGAAAATAATGAGCTCCTGACGATTGAACCGCGCTTATATAAGGACGTGTGCATCCCGCGCGCGGGTTCAAACGTCATTGGTCTGTACTTTGCACAGACGTTAACCAATAGGCTTCAGTCACGGAGTAAACAGGAGTTTCCCCCCCATAGCGTCAGCTAAACTGACGCAATGCGAAGTGAACCGTATTGAAAGGGAACTGGGCATAATAATTGTACAATTAATTATTACACCCCTACAGTATAGCCACTGTCCATCTGTGATGGATAAAAGTCTGCCGCACAATGGGTAACACTGAATAGACACACAACAGTACATCATCTAATCATACAAAAGAAGTAATGTAGTACCTATTATAACACAACATAGCCGTGTTTTTTAAAGGCCTTCTTCACCCCTGAACCATCCATGTACATTGTTGCCATCAATCTGTTTGTAAGAACTCTGATAAAAGAAAAAAGACAACCAATTATATACATGATAACAGTAATCGTATTTATGTGTTTGGTGAGGGGAAAGATGTGGAGCTAGGGCTGTCGTGGTGAAGGGATTTCCCTTGCAGTGATTTTGCGTGGCTCACTAGCGCGCTATGCGGTTTTAAATGTCTTTCCGTTATGAGAAAAAGATTAACAAGCTATACTATTATATAAATATATTTTTTGAAAAAACTAAAATAAATTGAAGAACAATTTCTTAACAAGAAGTTTTTTTAAGTGCAAATTTACATAGCATCGGCAAATACAAAACAAAGCAGTGTCTTAAAAATACATGTAAATTAGACCGTATTTATGCACCTGTAAATGTACAAAACGAATGCAATATAGAAGGCAATGAATATTTATTTTTGGCAATTTCAATAGTATATTAGTAGATAAATTAACTTGTATCTATTAAGTATGAAAACGAATAAATCATTGTTTTGGCTAATTTAATCTGGATAGATCATTTTTAGACTGATTTGTCATAATTTCAGATCAAGCTTAAATGCTATCTATAACAACTTAAATTATATTCCGAGTGTAACTTGGTCGAAAATATGTAGAAATATAGCCTATGCGAGAACAAATTACAGAACAAAAATGTTTAGCTCACGCGGACTGAACGAAAAGCCGTTAATTAAGCGAACTCTCTGTAAAATAGAGGACGTGCAGAAACAATCAGGTCGGCAGATGATCATCAATGTTTCTAATGTTTCAGGCAGAGACTGGTGACAAAAAACTTTAATATCTAAATGTCCAGGTAAGAGTCAAGTGTTCAGTCAGTTAATAATAAAGCAACCGGCATTAATGGCTGCAGTTTCCTCATCCACGGAGCGGACGCTGTAGATACACAAAGAAAAAAACTAAATGATTTTATTTTAAGTGGTTTTAATGCTGGTAAGCAATCAGTTATATTATGGTGCTTTGTATTTGTGTTGATCAGTTAAATTAAAGTAATTTTAATCTTTATAACTGCATCTAGATGCAGACGACGCAGCTATTCTGTCATCTTAGTTTCACTTCTTTCACACATTCACTGTATGATTTAACGAAATATGAATAGTATAGTATTACATTTTGAATTGAAATTTACGAAAAACAAGTTACTCTCTTAACTCTTGACAATCTATTTGGCCTTTATTATACATGTATGATGTGAAAAACAAGAAGGGCATAGCTATATATGAATTTAATGTGAAAAGCGCGGTTGTTGCGGTTACGTGTCATTCATGCGGTTAAGCTTCTCAGCAGTGCGGAAATACAGGATTGCGGTTACCGCGACAGCCCTATGTGGAACTCGGTCCATTGTTACACCAAACAGCACATATAGGCTAACAACATACAAGGGAGGAAAAAACCCTGGATAAGCAAATCACAGGGAAAGATTCAGAGCACCCACTCACCCTCGGGCCCCGGACAACATCACACGGTGAAAGATGCAAGAGTCACAACACTGGCACGGACAATCCGGATAGTAGTCTCTGGAGGAGCATGAAGGAACACAATGGCTGGAACAAACAGAGACTCCAAACAAACGATCTGACAAAGACAAGAGAGACAGGGTGTTAAATATCAGGTGGAATGAGCAGCAGCTTACATCTCCTAAAACTGACCTTAGACGAGTCATTTTACATTCATAAGGTTTATTTTCAGGGTTTTTCGTGGCATAAAACTAGGCGGAGGTGGTGTCATCCTGATCTTAACTTGTACACACACGTAGGCCTACCGTACCTTTAAGTGGCTTACCCAAAGTGACTTCAACTTATTATTTCTAATAAAATTTGATTAAAATGACAATTATTAAGTAAAAATGTATATAAAACATTAATTATTTTACCAAACAGGAATGTTTTTAATAAAATAAAGCTTTTTATCACCTTTAACTAACTTTTTAGCCCACAATGGCCAACTGATTTAACCAGTTTTACTAAATGATCAAAGCTCATTCACATCTTGCAATCTCTGTGGTTTATTTTAAATGATTCAATCAGGGTATATTCAGGAATCATAGAGATGAATTTACTACCTTTTTCACCACCTTCACAAGATTTTTTACTACCAACACGACATATGACTGAAAAGTTCAATAGCTTAAATGAAGCGGTTCAAATGTCATTCGTGTGCGAGAACGTCGTACTGGGGAACTCGCTGTGTACAGTTACAGTATAGCCTAACTTACCGATTCAACGATCCAACTGCACTGATAAAGCAAAACAATGATGTTGCCTACGCTACGTCATATTAATTTCGCATCCAACTTTAGTGGACAATTTTTTGAATCACTTTTATTACGAACAAAAACTGTAAAACTAACATTCCTCGCGACATTTCAAAATCGTAGACATTTAAAAAAAAACAAGTTATCTGCTTAATGGATCTAACTCTGTTAAATTACCTCAGAATCCTTCACAGTAATGTTACATTAACTAACGGGTAATTTCAATTCACAAAAAGAACAAATTAATCATTGCAACGTCAAATATTTAATCAAAACACAATCTTCTAAGTTTTTAAAGTCACCAAATTATGTTTTATTTCATGAGATGTTTATTACTCACCTGATAAAAGCGCCAACTTTCTCGACCTGCTTCGACTTCCCTCCATCACAGCTGGCCTGACGTGATGACGTGCGTTTCAACGGTCATCAACGTCATAAATCTTCCAAATATTTTTTATTTTATGTTTTTCCGTGTATACATGTATAACATTGTCATCCTAGGTTTGCATCAATTTACACACAAAAATAAATAAATAAATTGTTGAAGTCCATTCTTTAGCTGCAGAGAAACCCAAGAATGTCCAAAAGCTATGGCGCCATCTACAGGTGGTATTAGGAATAGAGAATATAAATAGGCATTGTAGGTCCTACATTTTTCATAATTAAAATAATTTTTTTTTAAACAAATATGATTTTTTTTAAGAACCCTAGCATTGCATCTATCAGTTAAAGACAAGAAAATTTAAATAATTTAAAAATATGTAGCATTTTCACTAACTAATGTAAATTTTCCATAAATTACCATGTAGTTGTAATACTTTATATGCTTACATTATAGGGTATTACAATTTCATTATCAATTACAGCAAATGTATTTTAATTTTAAAGTATATAATATCACTAAAAAAAAAAATGATAAAAAAAAAATAAGTACTTCATGTGGGGTTACAGCAAAAATGCTGCCCTTTTTTGTCAAATATAATAATTACTGTTCGCTTAATTATTTCATTAACAGTAATTCACATAAATAGTTTTTTTTTGTTTGTTATTTGTTTTACCCACAGAAGTTGCAGAAGTCCACTTTTATGCAGAATTCCAACAACATATGATTCAAAACATATGTGCCAAATGGATGCATTTTAAGGCCCCAGTTAATTATTTTATTATTTTAAATTTACATTGATATCAATTTGATGTCAATTTGACATCAACTGAACGCCTAACATGACGTTGATTTGACGTCAACTCAATGTCAAACATGTTGGCCCGTATACTTACATAATCAATTTCAGTATGGAATAAAACTCATATTTTCACAAATTAACCACCAGAAGGACTTAATGTATAATCTAACTTTGAAATGATGCTTTGCAGCATCTTGATCAAATCTTGCCTAATATTTGACGTCAAATTGACATCAAGGTTCCCGCTGGGAAGTATACTATAATTACAGAAATGTATGCTGTAAATTCGCTGAACTTACGCAGTACTTTACTGCATATATCCTGGTTGTTACCCCTTTATTTCCCAAATATTATAAATTGTTCCCTTATAATTACACGTACCTACTTCATAAGTACACTATAATTACAGAAACATACGCTGTAAATTCGCTGTACTTACGCAGTACTTTCCGGGCTGTAATCTAAAGCGTTACCTTTGTTTTCTCTCAGGAATAAGAAAAGAGTTTTGGGTCTTATGTGACTTTCTACAAAACTACATCATGAACTTCAGACTCTCATCATTGATCCTGCTGATACACATTCAAGGTATGAACACTTTTGAGTAGACGACAGTTTTGTGCTTGTTGGACATTTGGGAAAAGCATCAGTGTTGTTTACTGCATTAAGACAGTGATATAAGACAAGAGTCATACAAACCTTAATTATTCAAACAAGAAAATGTAGAAGCTGTCACCGGGGCAGTGCACTTTCAAAAGTAAACTTTATTTCTACCTAAACAGTGCATATAAGTATATCAAAGGTACATATTGATACATCTGAGGTATGTAAATAGTTCAAATGAAGAAATAATTTTTCTGACAGTGTAGTTAAAGACAAGCTGGAGAGCCCAGAATGTAACCACAAAGTTGTCTTCCCACAGACGCTTTACATGTAATTTACTGCTTTGTGTTTGTAAGGGTGGATTTACTACAGTGGTTCAGTCTGTAGGAACACTGAAATGACTGAGAAATGTTGACAGCAAGAACTTCTTGTCAATTATCACCCTTTTTAAATGGAAATAAGCGCAGTTATGATAGCAAAATATGTGGGAGAGCATTGCTAGAGTATATATATATTGTAATGCAATATGTAGAGTTTAAGTAGTAGCATTAAATCAAAACTAAACAACAGATTTGTAAATTAAATGCTTTAATAACAAAACTGTATTGGTTACACTATAAATGCATGAAATGTTAAATAATACAATGAACTGTTTCCAATGTGTATGAGATATTACCTGATACTATAGAGAACAGAGTAAGAAAGAAAGAGACACCACTAGATACGTCCGTTTGTAATCGTATTGAAAAGCCTTCATGTAGTTGGAGCTGATGGTGTGGTGGGCAGCGCTCCAACATGTGGTGCTTTTGCGCTTTCGGTGACCCGAGATTGATTCATCACTCGTGGTTATTTGCCGATCTCATACCCCTCTCTCCTCCCTGTACTTTTCATTCCTCTCCTAACCTCACTATTGATATAACAAAAAAGAAAAAAAGAAAAAAAAGAAAAGCCTTCATGTAAACACCTAAATCAACAAGATTGAGGTCGATTGGATGCAAATTTGTATCGTATTGAAGGGGGTGGTGTTCTTACCCATGTGTACTCTGCTAGTCTAGTAAGTTATTGTCAAGTTTATCATTCAAGTTTACTGTTAAGCATTCAAGTAGTTCCTGTCATAGTTTAGTGTAGTCTTATTCTGTTTATCATCTGTCTTTGTTGGTGCCTTTAGGTGTTTTAGGCACCAATTGGGTTTTCTTTTGTACCCAATAAACCTTGTATGTGTACATCCAAAGCCTGCTTCTGGGTTCTCTCTCTCTCTCTCTCTCTCTCTCTCTCTCTCTCTCTCTCTCTCTCTCTCTCTCTCTCTCTCTCTCTCTCTCTCTCTCTGTGTGTGTGTGCGCGTGCACGAGGATTGCAGAGTGGTTTGGCGTGAGTGAGAGCAATCTTGAGTGAGTTTCTATTTTCTTATTTCCTAAATCTTTATATGCTTTAAGTCAGATAAAAGGCATTTCGTTTGTGAGTGTTGTAAAGCGTTTAGCTGACTTTTAGTCGGCGTTCTCCGAGTAATGGAGACAAACGCGGGAGACTTTACAAGTATGTCTGTTAGAAATGGGTGCAAATGTATACCTGAACCCGCTGTTACGGTGGAAGAGTGTTTATTAGCCGTAAGCGCTGTGATCGGTGGGGCAAACATAAGTTCGGCATCTCGAATGAATAAGGCTGTTGTGTTTTTTCTAAAGGAAGTTCATATGGTGGACACTTTGATTGAGAATGGTTTAATAGTAAATGATACATTTTTGCCCGTTCTGCCCCTGTCAAGCCCAACTAAAAAAGTTGTTCTCTCAAATGTGCCGCCGTTTGTACGGAATGAAAAATTAGAAGAAATACTTCAAAGACATGGTAGGCTAATGAGTCCCATTAAAATGATTCCACTTGGCTGTAAAAATGCTGAACTTAAACATGTAATGTCGTTTAGACCAGGGGTTTTCAAACTTTTTGTGTGTGTGGACCACTATTTGTAATCAAGAATTTTCGCGGACCACCTCATAATACTTATTATAAAATATGTCTACACAAAGTCCTGAATTAATCTGCACATCAAAATAGGCTTACTAGCACTAAAACTATAACTGGTCATCACATCAGTACAACAGGTTTCTTAACCTTATATCATAATTATTTATATACATATTCTCAGTGTTGGGAAAGTTCACTTTCTACATGAACTAGTTTAGTTCACAGTTCACAAATTTTAAAATGAACTAGTTCAGTTCATAGTTCATATTTGAAAATGTTAAACTAGGTCACAGTTCCAAAAATGAACTAATTTATAGTTATTTTTTTCCCATATTATTATTTTTAAATGATTGCCATTATAGCCCATATAGAACCACCACAGACAGCAATTATTTGATCAGTTTTAACACTGAAGCTAAATGCGTCAGATTTCATCTTCATGTCCAACTTTAAATCCTTATCCAACCAGGGTTTACATTAGCATTGACTGTCTTTTAATTTTTGTATTTGCTTACACATACCTTGAAAGGCTAGCTGGGTGGGGGTCGCACCCCGGGCGAGAAGAGCTGCGAGGCATTGCGTGTATGACAACTCGCAGGTATTGCACACCACACGTGCACGTTAAATAGCGTGAGCTTAGTCAAAGTCTATTTCAAGATCCGGAATATGCGTTAGCAGCCTATGTTAATCGTTAACGATTTAGGACAAATATGATGTTATTTAATGTTAAACTATTTGAGTTGCGCGGCAGGAATTCCACCAGCGTCTGTGTTGTTGTGTTGACGCATGCAGCGTGACTGGTGAACACCGAGTGGTGGCGGTGTTGCCAGATTGGGTGTTTTTTCCGCTACACATTAAGGCCTGTTTACAGTGTGTTTGAGTCGGGTTTTCGCCTGGAAGAATATACAAATCTGGCACCCTATTGAACGACGTTAAACTGAGAGAGCGTGCCGTTCACAGGCACCAGAATGAATGAGTTCACAGTAACGTTTATTTGGCAGCAGTACACGTTCGCCCAAAATATGAACGAGTTTGTATATTAAAATATACATATTCTTATTTTGCCTTTTCACGGACCACCTGCAGTACTCTCACGGACCACTAGTGGTCCGCGGACCACAGTTTGGGAATGGCTGGTTTAGACGACAGGTGATTATGATTTTGAATTCACAGACTGAAGCTCTGAACTTCTCCGTTAAGATGAGTATTGACGGTAAAGATTATAATATTTTTTATTAGTTCTGAGACAATGAGATGTTTCACATGTGGAGGTTTTGGGCATGTTCGTCAGACTTGTCCTAATAAAAACAGAGTGAATGGAAATAGCGTAGCTGCCGCTGCTAATGCAGAGAACAACGGGCAGATACGCGGTAATGAATTAAATACGGCTGCGGTGTCGTCAGACCCGTCTGCTGTTGAAAACGCTGATTTGAATACCTCACGGGAAGACAGTGATGTGGCAGGCAGCTCAAAAAATGACTCTGGTGTGTCAGTTGATGAGACCGCTGCTAGCAGTGTCAAAAACAGGTTTTCACAGTCAGTGCCGGGCCCTAGTGGAGTACAGGCAGATAGTGATCACAATTCTCATAATGAGATAAAGCAAACACAGCCTCCCAATATCACAGAAGATACTGAGGAGCCAATAGAAGATGAAAGCTCTCAAGATGTAAGTGTTGATCCACAAACTGAGGAATCTGATAATGATTATGAGGATACTGAGAGCATTGTAGATGAGAATAATGAGACTGGTGCTAGTGTACAGGTGCAGACTACTGGTGATGAGAGTAAGTCAAAACTTTACTCACTTAAACAAATTAATGATTTTTTGGATTGTACTAAAGGCCTTCGCAAGCCTAAAATTGAGAGTTTTTTTCCTGATCTTAGTTTGTTTTTGGCATCTGGCACAACAGTAATGAGAAAAGCTTCATTTGATGAACTTGATAAACCAAAAAAATACCGTCTTAAGAAAATTCTGTGTAACGTGAGAAGTTCTCTGCATTCACGTGGTAAAAAATGAATATAGTACCATTAGAATTAATTTATTTTTGTTTTGTATTGATCCTTGTTATTTATAGCACCATGGCACCTTTGTTTTTTGGCTCTTTAAATATAAATGGATGCCGTGATGCTGTGAAAAGAACATCTCTTTTTGATTATATTACTTTGAAGAATAGTAGTGTTATGTTTTTACAAGAAACTCACACGGATGTTAATAATCAATTCCAGTGGCAGAGTGAGTGGAATGGGCAGACAATCCTAAGTCATGGTTCTAGTAATAGTGCAGGAGTTGCTATTCTTCTTGCAGTTGAATTTAAGGAACAAAATGCAAGTGTCTTTGATCTCATTCCAGGCAGAATGCTAAGAGTAGATGTCACTCTGCGTGGTCTTGATTTCTCTTTTTTTAATGTATATGCCCCTAATATTGGGACAGAGCGCACTTTTTTCTTTGATAAACTTAATACAGCTTTGGGCAATGTCCAACAGGGCAGAATTATTGTCTTGGCTGGTGATTTTAATTGTACGCTAGATCATACATTGGATAGGAATCATGAGGAACCCCATAGTTCGTCAGCAAATGTTTTAAGAAAAGTGATTATTTATCATGATTTTGTGGATGTTTGGAGGGAAGATTTTCCTAATATCAAACAATATACATGGATCAAAGTTAATTCTAACATGGTCTCTGCAGCAAGGCTTGATAGAATTTACGTACAAAGAAGTGTTAGAGAAAAGTTTTTTAAGTGCTGTATTACACCGACCCCTTTGTCAGATCATCACTACACATCTGTTAATGTCACTTCATCACAGAGCACTTTTAAATGTCCCTATTGGCGTTTTTCTAATAGGCTGTTGCAAGATCACAACTTTGTGCACTCTTTTACACTGTTTTGGGAGATGTTGAGAGAGAGAAAAGCCCAGTATAAGTCTCATAGCCAGTGGTGGGATATAAGTAAAGTGCAAGTGAAACTTTTTTGCTTGAAGTACTCTGCACATAACAAATCTGTTCTTGAAAACAAAATGAGACAACTTGAACAAGAAATTTTGCAGTTGAAAATCGAAGAGCATGATGAGAATATTGCTGGTGATCTAGAAATAAGGAAAACACTTCTTCAGAACTTACTAGAAGAGAGAGCTAAAGAGACCCTAATTCGTGCAAGGTTTACACGTTTCAACTGTATGGACGCTCCAACATCATTCTTTTTTAATTTGGAGAAGAAAGTTGTTAACAGAAAAACTTTAAGTCGTCTGAAACTTCCAGAAGGGGGTGAAACAATTGATGAACATGAAATAGCTACTCATGCGCTACGTTTTTATGAACATCTTTACACAGCAGAACCCTGCGATGAAGAAATATCAGAAAAACTGCTTCAGGATTTACCTCAGTTGACAAGAAATGATAAGCGTTCACTTGATAAACCATTGCGAATGGACGAATTGACTACGGCGATTAAAGATTTGTCTTCAGGCAAGGCCCCTGGCTTGGATGGCTTAACTACCGAATTTTATAGGAAGTTTTGGCCAGTTATTGGCGATGACCTGTTCTTAGTTTTTTTGGAGTGTCTTAAGAGAGGTACTCTTCCTGTCAGTTTACGGAGAGCAGTGATTACTTTGCTACCCAAGAAGGGTGATCTTGCGGACATTAAAAATTGGCGCCCCGTCTCTCTGCTCGGTGTAGACTACAAGATACTGTCCAAAGCATTAACCAATAGATTGAAGCTCTACATATCAGCAATTATCCATCCTGATCAGTCATATTGCATCCCAAAACGAACTATATTTGATAATCTGTTTTTAGTTCGTGACTTGATTGCATATGCTAAAGAAAATAAGTTGAATGTGGGATTTTTATCTTTGGATCAGGAAAAAGCCTTCGATCGAGTGGATCATGGGTTTCTTTTTCAATGTTTCGAAGCCTTTGGATTTGGATCCTCATTTGTTTCCTATCTTAAATTGTTGTACACGGATATATATAGTGTTTTAAAAATTAATAGCTCGCTCACAAGACCTTTTGCGGTAAGCAGAGGCATACGGCAAGGATGCAGTATGTCAGGCATTTTATATGCTATTGTCATTGAACCTTTGCTAACTGCACTGAGACAACACCTTCATGGGATTTCTATAGTGGAGCCTTCCTCCTCAGAGACTGTTACCACCAAACTCAGTGCTTACGCAGATGATGTCACTGTAATAATCAGATCAGATGATGATGTACACAATTTAGAAGCAGCTCTTAAGATGTATCAAAAAGCTTCCTCAGCCAGAATCAACTGGGCTAAAAGCGCTTCCTTCTTATTAGGCCGATGGGAGGTAGAAGGCATTCCAAAGCTTCCTCAGCACTGCCCTTGGAGTTCGGAGGGGTTTAAAGTGCTGGGTTTTTTTCTCGGTACAGAACAATATATGGAGAAAAACTGGGAAGGCTTATTTGAAAAGGTGGCTGGTCGTTTGAATAGATGGAGATGGACTCTCCCTCAATTGTCTTATAGAGGGAGGGTCCTTGTTGTTAATAATCTTGCAGCATCTATGCTATGGCATCGTTTGACTGTTATAAATCCCCCAAAGGATTTTTTACAAAGGCTACAAAAGGTGTTTGTTGACTTCTTTAGGGATGGCTTCCATTGGTTGCCTTCTGGAATTGTATACTTGCCTGTAAATGAAGGAGGGCAAGGACTGATCGAACTGTCAGCCAAAGTGAGAGCCATGAGATTAAAATCTGCACAGAGACTGCTTTATTCCATGGATTTTTTTCCGTGGGTGTCTTTTGGGCTAGCCTTGTTAAGATCTTTGTTTGGGGTTGGGCTTGATAAACAGTTATTTTTGATGTCATCCTTTAACAAAAATGTTATATCTGGTGGTAATTTTTATGCCTCTGTTTTAAATGCCTGGAATGTGTTTAAGTTGTCTAGGTCTGAAAATGATCATTATGGCTTAGACGAACCCTTATTTTTTAACCCCTTTCTAGGAAATATTTGCATGTCTAATTACATAGTAAAGATGTGCATGGAAAAAGGTCTCACTAAAGTGGGACATTTGATTAACCCAGCCACAAATGAATGGAGATCAGTAAAAGAAATTTCTAGTCAAGTTGAAATGAGATCTGTGAGGGTGGGGGAGCAGTTGATTTTTGGTCTAAAAGCTGCTCTTCCTCCTCCTCTCTTTCAGTTGGTCAATAATTCTTTGGAGAGTGAGCCTGTACAGGTAGCCTTTCCTGAGTTAACTGTATCACCTGAAGTTTGTCCCGAAGTGTTTCAGGAAGGAAAGTTGTTGAATTTTGAAAGACTTAAATGTCTACTTTTTCAAACAGCAGACAAGAAAAGTATTTACCAAGTCTGTGTAAAAACAGCATACTTTAATGATTTATGTGACAGACGGGAGACTAAATGGAGAGAAAGACTGTCAGTTGTTGATAATATTTCTCCTTCCTGGAGGCTTTTTTACAAAAGTCCCCTTCCAAAACGCTCAGGTGATTTACAGTGGAGAATATTACACTGTGTGTTAGCCACTAATGTTTTTGTCTCAAAATTCAACTCAACTGTATTGCCTTTTTGTAATTTTTGCAATGGGCCTGATACCGTGTTCCATGTTTTTAATGATTGTCCACGGTTAGAGCCACTTTTTGCATTGTTGGAAGGGATCTTGGTAGGGTTGGGCTTTGTTTTTAACAAAATGATTTTTATTTATGGATACAAGTATTCCAAAGCAAACAAAGAGCGTTGTACTTTTGCCAATTTCATAATTGGTCAGGCAAAATTGGCTATTTGGAAGACTTGTAGGCTTTCTAATGAAGGACGAACAGTTAATGTTTTGAAAATGTTCAAAGCATTGGTTGAATCGCGAATAAGGGTAGAATACTTATTTTTCAAAACTACAGACAATATGGTTGAATTTACATATAAATGGTGTGCAAATAGTGGCTTGTTTGCAGTTGGTGATGATGATTCTTTGATATTTGTTTGGTAATTTTTTGTGAGCAATTTTTGTATTACTGTGTAGAATGTGTAATTTAACTGATTAAAGATATATTTAAACCTCTCTCTCTCTCTCTCTCTCTCTCTCTCTCTCTCTCTCTCTCTCTCTCTCTCTCTCTCTCTCTCTCTCTCTCTCGTGTATGCGCGGGGTGGTGGAGCGTGGCTTTGAGAGCGGTTGTTTGTTTTCTTTCTTGATGGTTAGTGGTGCTTTTTCTAACACTTTTATACTTTCTCTTCACAAGGGTGATTTCTTTTTTTTCTTATTTTATAATCATAAGTGTTGTTAATAGTACTTAAGGAAAGTAGTGTTAGTTTGAACAGCTCACCCGAAGGCACAGGATTAAAGTGCCGGTCCTTGTGGAGTGTTCAGTGGAGGAGTGTAGTGAGGCGGTAGGGGAATTAGTCGGGTTTGATAGTATAAAGTCAGCGTCAAGGATGAACAGCGCTGTAGTAATTGTTTTGGATTCTGTAGACAACAGACACAAGAGAAGATAAGTATGATCTAGGAAAGTTTCAGAGCTTTCTGCAAGTAACAAAAGGGAAAAGAAATGTGGTTGTGTATGAATATTTCCCAGACAGAGCCAGGTTTATTGAAACTGCAAAAGTTTCGTCTAAAAAAAATTAGTGCAGAAAGTACGAGCAAAAAATACACAAGATGATGTGGAAGGATCACAAGAATAAGCCATGGACATCTTCTGAAGTGGGGTTTCTCTTGTTAACCATAATTTTTCTTATGGGTGATTTTAAGATTTCCTCACTAAATCTAAATGGAGCGAGAGATGCCAAGAAAAGAGCTTGCCTGTTTGATTTAATTAAGTTGAATAATGTTGATATTTCTTTTTAAAAGAAACACACTCATTTATTGATAATGAAGTGGATTGGCAAAGGGAATGGGATGGCACAGTAATATTGAGTCATGGTAGCACTAAAAGTGCTGGAGTGGGCATTTTATTTTCAAAATCCTTTTTGCCAGTGTCTTACAAAGTGGAAGAAGTGGAAGCAGGGAGGCTAATTAAAGTCATTGTAAAGTATGAAAAACAACATAGTTTTAATCAATGTATATGCTCCTGTTAGTGAAAGAGAAAGAATGCTTTTTTTAGAAAAATTGTCTAATACACTTTCAGAATGTGACTCTATAGAATTTATTTTTTTAGCTGGTGATTTTAATTGTACTGTGAGTAATTAAGATCGCAATCATGTTGAACCACATATGTCTTCACGAAATAAATTAACATGTATTATAGAAAACTTTGATTTATGGATGTATGGCGTGATAAACATGGAGATTTAAGGCAATACTCTTGGACACATTCTCGAGAAAATTATGTTTCAATGGCGAGAATTGATAGATTATATGGTTTTAAACATCATTCACAAATCTTTAAATCATGTGCTATATCCCCTGTTAGTTTTTTTTAGATCACTCTTTAGTTTGTACAGTAGTTTTTATTAACTCTCTTAAAGTTAAAAGTGCTGTTTCGCCGTTCAATGATGAGAGTTTTAAAAAAGGTTTTATGTTTTTTTTGGGAACAATGGAGATCCACATTGTATCAGTAAAATTCATGTAAACCATGGTGGGATATATCAAAAATTCAGATTCAACAATTTTGTAAACAATACACTCTTAATAACTCCAGGAATGTAGTTAAGTTGGTAAAAAATCTTGAATCTGAAATAACTGAACTTTAGATTTTATATGATTCCACACAAGATCAAAGTCATTTTCAAACTATTAAAAGAAAAAAAGATATTTTAGCTGATCTGTTAGGAATCAGATGACATGGAGCGTTGGTAAGATCACGTTTCCAAAATACATGAAATGGATGAACCAACTAGTTTCTTTTTTGGCCTTAAAAAAAATTGGACAGGGTAAATTAATTCATTCGTTGTGGAGTGCTGATGGGAAGGACTTGAAAGAGCCTGCAGATATTCGCAAGAGACCTGTAGATTTTTACTCAGCCCTATATACTTGTGAGTATCAGGAAAATACTGCATTGGCACAAGAATTTTATGATGGTCTTCCACGAGTGCCTGATGAGATTAATAGTGAACTGGAGCAACCGTTAACACTGGCTGAGGTGTACTCAGCTGTGATGAGTATGGCAAATGGTAAGGCTCCAGGAATTGACGGGATCCCTGTTGAATTTTATAAAAAGTTTTGGCATATAATTGGTCAAGATCTGCTAGCGGTTCTTAATGAGAGTCTTGCTGGAGGGCAACTCCGGTTAAGCTGCAGAAGATCAGTTCTGACCTTGCTTCCTAAAAAAGGGGATCTAAGAGATATAGGCAATTGGAGACCAGTCGCTTTACTCTGTGCAGATTACAAGGTTCTTTCTAAGGTTCTTGCAAATAGGTTAAGAAAAGCGATACATAATGACCAGTCCTACTGCGTTCCTGGCAGGTCTATTTTTGATAACATATATTTCATACGAGATTTGCTTAAAACTTCAAATGTGTTTGGTTTTAAATGTGGTTTAGTTTCCTTAGATCAAGAGAAGGATTTTGATTGTGTGGAGCATAAATATTTATGGAATACAATGGAAGCTTTTAATTTTTCTGCTAATTTTTAAAAAATTATTCAAGTTCTTTATGAAGATATTGAGAGTGTTTTGAAAGTCACTGGTGGTTTAAGTGCACCTCTTAATGTAAACAGAGGAATTAGACAAGGTTGTTCCTTGTCAGGTATGTAATACTCCCTTGCTATTGAACCTTTTTTAAAATAAAATTAGGAAAGATCTGATAAAATAACTGATAATTATATACCTGTTTGTGTTCTGCTCATGATGTTGTTGTCATTGTTAATGATCAAGATGATGTAAACAAAGCAACTTCAATAGTACATGATTTTGGTAGAGTTTCTTATGCAAGAGTAAATTGGAAAAAAGTTCTGGTTTATTAGTAGGTGACTGGGGGCATGAAGAACCTCAACTACCAGGAGGTTTAAGTTGGAGTAAAGGAGGCTTTAAATATTTAGAGGTTTATTTAGGTGATGACTTCACGGAAATGAAAAATTGGGAAGGTGTTTTGGAAATGGCTTCTTTCACGAATGTCTTATAGGGGTCGAACTCTAATTATTAATAATTTGGTTGTGTGTGCCCTATGGCATAAGTTAACAGTTTTAGAGTCTCCTGCTCGTATCTTAATAAAGGTTCAAAAAATTATTGTTGATTTTTATTGGGATAATTTACATTGGATTCCACAGAGTGTTTTATTTTTACCAAGGGAGTTTGGCGGTCAAGGTCTGGTTCATCTGGCAAGCAGAAAAGCTGCTTTTAGAATTCAGTTTGTACAGAAGTTGTTATATGGGAATTTAGAATCACTATGGCGTATGTTAGCTGGGCTTAATTTAAAAAAGTTAGATAATTTAGGATTGATGCGCACTTTTTTTCGGCTGAATGATGTAAGTGTAAGAGGAGCTCCTTCTGTTTATTGTAGTGTTTTTAAAGCCTGGGACATTTTAGAAAAACATAAATTATTAACAGCGAAATCCTCTTATTTTGGTTACTTGAAGAACCTGTTGTCTATGGATTAAGACTGGACTTTAAAAAAGCTGGCTTTTCTGGAATGACGGAAATATTCATTAAAGTCAGAGGTATCAAAGTGAAGAATTTGACAAGCCTAGTTGGCCCACTTTTGAATAATGTTGATGCCGTAGCTAATAGACTTGGTGTTCATTCACTACTGAAGGTTGGACAAATTGTACAGTTTTTTGGACTCTTTAACAGAACTGGGTTAAAAGAACTGGCTAAATGGGTGTGATGTTCCAGATATTACTGACCCCTTTCCGAGTATAGGTGTGAGGCCAAAGTTTGATGAAGAGGACTTTTGGTGTTTTAAAAATGATTTTCGTTTTACTTTTTTTAACTCTGTTGTGGGGGAAAAGTCTTTATACTTTTTGTGTTAAAGTTTTAAATAAAGAAAAGTTGAGAAATAGAGTGGATACGCCACGGAGATCTTTTTTAAAAGTAGGGGATGAAAAGAGGCCCGTTTGGGAAGCACTTTATAAACCACCATTGACTAAAGGGGTTGGAGATATTCAGTGGAGAGTATTACATGTTATCATCGCTGTCAATGCTTTTGTATCTGTTATAAATTCAGATGTTACAGATAAATGCCCTTTTTGTGATTGTAGAGAAACCATTTTCATTGCTTTCTTAAATTTGTACGGTTAGCTGCTCTGTTAATTATTCTTAAAGAATTGTTTGCTGCTTTTGATGAGGAATTTTCAGATGTGTGTTTTATTTTTGGAGTTAATTTTTGGAAAAATAAGAAAAATGTAAGCAAAATTTTGAATTTTTTAATCGGACAGGCTAAAATGGCAATTTACGTAACTTGAATGAGGAAAAAGATAACAATATTGAAGTTTGTATGTTTTTGAAAAGTCTTGTTAGAGATAGAATTTCCTTAGAACATGGATATTATAGTTGCTTGAATAATATAGAAGACTTTGAGGAAATCTGGAGCTATGATGGGATAATTTGTTCCATTGTTGAAGGAAATGTTTTGTTTTTCTTTTTTATGCATATTTGTATATATACATAAATATATGTGTGTTTAACATGTAGGGGCTTTTAGTGGGTTGTTTTCTGTGGTTTTTCTAATGATGTTAAAATAAAGCTTTGTTAAAATTCTCTATCTCTCTCTCTCTCTCTCTCTCTCTCTCTCTCTCTCTCTCTCTCTCTTCACTGGTGAACAGAGTAATACATTCCTATATCTTCTATTCTATTTTATATCAGCAACTCATTTGGAGAGTAATGTAATAACTTAGGTAACGCTGTTGGGTCAGTACAGGGTTTAGATTAATCCAGGACTAGGCCTTAGTTATATTAAGACATTTAAGTAACTTTAACAAGCATACCTTACACAAAAAATACTGGTGTGCATCTTGAGATAAACATTGGCAACAATAAGTTTAGATAGGTAACATGTTACAATAAAGTTTAATTTGTTAATATTATTAATACATCAGCTAACCTGAGATCAAGTAGGTCAGATTTAAAAGAGAAAAACTCATAAATAAACTGAGCTTTATTCAAATTAATTTACATCATTGTTCTCTATTGCAGGATTTTACATTTGTATCTCAAAAATAAGCTTACATTTACATTATACTGTGTTACGAATGTCAATAATATTTCATATTTATTTTCAGGGTCTCTAACATTGAATAACTTTAATGTAACCTGTGATGAACTGAATATTTGTGCTGTGAGTGGGACACTGATGACAGTGTGGTGCTCTTACTCAAACATCAACATCAAAACTGGGTTCTGGTTCAGTCAGAAACAGAGAACAAACTGGAGAAACAAAGATGAACCTGAAGATTTGACTTTAGATTCAGATTACTCAGGACGAGCGTATCAGGGGATCACTGAAGATCACTCGTATCTCATAATATCAGATCTGAGAGAGAGAGACAGTGGAGAATATCAGCTCATGATCATTATGAAGGATGGAGTTAAACATCTCAGCTCAATCACAGTCAATCTAACAGTCTCAGGTACATTTACATTCTCATCAGTCCAGTTAAACTCTTTTCATTTCTCATCTAATGTAAGGTTTTCATTATTTAGGTTTACAGGTGAAGATGAATCCTGAATCTACAGGACAGCGAGTAAAACTGAGCTGTGATTCCTCCTGCCCTTTCACATCTGAAAACAGATACCTCTGGTACAAGAATGGACAACTTTTAACACATAACCAAAGCATATTTGTGTCATCCAGTGGAAACACTGACAGTTATTCCTGCGTTGAGCCTGTTTTAGATCTCTCTTCATCTGTGTGTAAGTCTGACATTTACACAATATTTAAATTAAAATGGAAGAACAAACTTTGCAGTTTTCTTGTTGATTCATATACAGTATGAGTGTGTTTGTAATTGATTGTGAATGTTAAAACAGTATTTTGTGACTCTTTCAGGTCTTTCTAACAGTAGCTGTTGGGCTGTGACTTACACCTCTACAAGAGTTTGTGCTTTAGTGGGATCAACAGTAGATATTCACTCTTCATACTCACATCCCACTGGATATACAGTAGAGAAAACATACTGGGATTACAATCATTATCTTCACGGGGAATTCAGAGATCTGCGTGAGGTTGATAAGTTTGCTGGTCGTGTGGAGTATCTGGGAAACACACTGAGAATCAAAGATGTCAACGTGAATGACACTGGATTATATCAGTTCAGGTTCATCACTAACACATCAGATGAAGTTTCTGGTGTACCTGGAGTCCTTCTTACTGTTACAGGTAACTGCTCATAATAAACTCTCTGTAAAGCTGCTTTCACTGATCAGATTTGATGAATATATTTTTGCTACAGTTTTAGAGTCCTTATATATTTTTTTATATTTTGTTAAACGATGAGTAGATTACATTTTAAATATTAAAATGCTAATGCTATCAATAATTTGAGCCAATCATCTGAAATTTCATCTCATCTGAACACTGTATGGTGTTTATGTTGTGAATTTGTTTTTGAGGTTGTTGAAAATAATATGATGTGTTTTGATTACTGCATATATGATGCTGCTGTATCTCAATGGCTTCATTACCAGTTAGACTATGCAGTTTACCAGCTTGCAAGCATGGTTGACCAGATGCTGGTGAATAGTGTAATGTTGGTAAGCAGCCAGGCCAGCAGCAAACCAGCATTTACCAGTCTAATCCAGTATTAAAACTGAAACTGGTATAAACTGGTTTCATGAGTTGTCACACAGTCTCTTCCTGTTTAAGTGGGTGATTTGTGGCAAATTTCCAAAGTCGCTCAAGATTTTATGTTGATGTTGAGGACACTCATCACAGAAGTCTTCAGATTTAAAACAAATACACTAATCAACATTTAATGTTAATCAAAAAGTTAATTTTAGACAAAAACTATTGTATTGTTCAAAACACAAAAATAACTTTTATGAAAGGGTTTGATTCACTTTAAATGTTGACTGTATGTTTATGTTGCACTCTTGTGTTTGACAGATGTTTTTATTTAAAGAAATTTAAGCTGCGTTCACATTATACTGTATATTTTATCTGTATGTGTGTGTTTGACTGCATTATCTTGCTATTGTTCACATCATACTGAATTGAGCTGAATCAAACATTTCAGACCTAACTTTAAAAAGTAGTTGATGTGAACTCTGTTATATGAAGTTTCAGATACACGAGTGAGAAGCAGTCCAGACCCTGTGATAGATGGAGAAAAAGTGATATTAAGCTGTTCAACCAAATGCACTCTGGATAACAAACATACTTACATCTGGTATAAGAATGGACAACAGGTAACAGATGGATTGAGATTATTAAACAAGCTGTACCTGGACTCAATCAACAGTGAGGAGCTACAAGAGTATTCCTGTACTGTAAGAGGTAACACAACATTTCATCATACATCTGACTTTACTGTTAAAACATTACTTTAATTGGTTACACCTAAAAAATTAAGTTGTTTCAACTTAAAATTTTCTCCTAAAGTGAAACTCAAGTTTAAATTAGTTTTACGTGTTACCCATCAAAATAAATGTTTATGTTGATCCAACCTTTCAGTTTTTAGAGTTTTTTACTGCAGTGTCAGAAATGTATCATAATCTATGACCATCACTGAGTAGTAAATGAAAATGCAACATGAAATGATATATTGATCAACATGTCAAGTTAAATATGTTTTACTCTGTAAAACTCGATGTGAGACTGCTGAGCTTAACATTGCAATAGTCATGATGAATATTATTTCTTGTAAATACAGGCCAGGCTTATGTTTATTTAAACTACATGCAAGCTCCCTGTGCTAAAGTGTCATCAGTGATTCACCTTGCTGTGTTTGTTACAACCAGCGTATATACTGATGATGTTTACTAACTTGTGTCGTGACCTATGAACTGAAGGTGTCATCATTGTAAAGTCTACACACATGTCCTCCTCAAGTTTATTAGATCATAGTCTCAGCCTCAGACGTCACATTTAAAGTCATCCTCTGATTGGTTGAAATACACATGTAAGTTGTGATTTTTATGAGTTCGCTCGGAAACAACATAAAGCTGTCTGATTGAAGAAGAAAGTTGTCATGTTTACATCGATGACATTATTCTTCATCCCGATCGAAAAACGCTGTATTTTTAAAAGTATGTGAGATATTTTAAAGTGTTTTTATCTTGTTGTTATAAACTTTAGTTTGTAGTTTAGTTTGAAGTTTGTGGATAATGGTTGCAGAACGGTCTGTTATTGTGGTGAAAACTTAACAACCTAAACATGAGGTGGCACAAAGTGTAACGGTCAGGGTTCATGGATCTGTTTTCTCTCTCTGGATTGTGTGTGCGTGAGTTTACGCGTGTTTGCCCGGTTATCACCCTGATTGCTAAACCTGTAGATCACGAGCTGTATATATGTGGAGTCGATCATTCCTCTGTGTCGGATCATTGCGTTATTTATCTTGTTTTGCTTTGCCTGTCTTCTAGTTTACTCATTGCTATTCAGTGCTGTCCTGAGAGATTCTGTGCCACTGGATGATATTCACCTATGAAGAGTGAAGATTATTGAGATTATTATTTACTGTACTTGTGTCAATAAACTTCTACTTGCTATTGGATCTCTTGCCTGACAGTAACATGATTGGATGCTTTATGTGTCAGTCATATGGCCTCTCACACAGTCTGTATTAGGCTTAAGTCACGAGTCTCAGCAGACACTGAGAGCGGCCGAGAACGTCCAAAAATGTGTCCGCTTCTCAACTATTTACAAATATCATGAGAAAAATGCTGGCTGACAGCCAAACATTAAGAGAAGTTGGCAGGCCAAGATTTTAACATATGCTTTCAACTGTTTGTGTAACTGGAGGATTATTGAACTGAAATCATCTGTCATTTACTTTAAATGTGTGATTTATTTAGAGCTGTGTTGAACTTTAGGTGGTAATAAAGTTTATATTATCATTATTTTCAAAGGCATTAAATGTCCTAACATGACCCAAAGTAAAAGCGTTTTAGCACCGCCATCAGCACTGACCGCTGTAGTGGACAATGTAAAGCTTCACACAGAACTTGTTTTGTGTCCTGTTGAGTATTTGCACACAGCTGTCACGATCACACTTTACTGTGTAGCGCTGTGATAACGGCTGCAGTGAGACGGAAATATAAGAGGCAGAGCATTTATTTTCAGTTTATATTTTCTGCTTTTTTACTTTTGGCGGCCGTTGGTTTTGAAATCATCTTTGTGATGACGAAAAAGAGAAAAGTTCTGAATGTTCTGCCTTCTCTAAGTATAACTGAGTTTGTTTCTTTCTCTTCTGAAATAAAACCAATGGACAAAACCAATGAAAACAGTGCACAGTTCAGTGTTTGTCCGTCTGTTGGTGTTTCTGCCTCAGTTTCTCATTATAGGAGCTGTATGGATCTGGTAAGTAAAAATATCAAGTAAAACTCACAACTGCATAACATACAGTGAATATTCTGATATGAATTCAGATTGTAAGAGTGTGAATTTTGACCCTACAGGTTTTTCATCAGCATGAATAAATTGAGTTCATCTAAAAACAAAACTGATGACAAACAAATAGAGGTGAGAAAATCTGTATATCTGTATGTTAAATAAACTAATGCTCAGATTTTATAACATTATCTCTTTCTGTGTGTTTGTCATTGTTAGATGTTGCAGGTCTGTGAGTAGATCAGCTGTCTGTCCATCAGAACTACTGGAGTGATGTCACATCTCTCTCTCTCTGACATCATCACCTAGCAACAGTCTCTCAGCAGTGACATCAGTGATGCAGTGATGTCATATACAGTGACATATTAATGACAGCTCAGTGTAAATAATCTAATGGTCAAATACATGAATTATTCATTGAAGTATTGAGTTTATCATTCAACAGTCTTGTGTCAGTGTCAGATCAACTGTAACATCACAATGCATAAATCCTGTAAAAACTTTGCTATAGTTTTACTCTTCAGTGCACTTAGCTTTCATTCAGGACTCAGTAGAAAATCTACAAGATTGAAACAATAAATTGTCCATGTTGATTTGGGATTTTTAGTGTTTTTGACAAACTATAGGCCGATAAATGGAGAAGATGAAACGAAGCCGAGTTTTGGCTATTTGTTGATAGGGAGACTTTCATGTATTTCACATCTTTATTTATTGTGCTGTTCATTTACACTGAACCGTTTACTCCTAACAAAATGTGATTTTGTAACTATATCATAAATGTTTCATAAGTAAATTTTTTATATATAATTTGACCTGTAATATCACTGTTTTATTTTTTTTTATTCACCATTAAGGTATATTTATTTACCGTAATTTCCTCTTTATTTTCATGTTTTTAATGAAATAGTACAATTTTAAGTCTAATGGTGGGTGGTGATGGCGCAGTGGATAAGACACTCGCCTTTGGTGTTCGAATCCACTGTGACACACCATTGTGTCCCTGAGCAAGACACTTAACCCCTAGTTGCTCCAGAGGCGTGTGACCTCTGACATATTCAGCAATTGTAAGTCGCTTTGGATAAAAGCGTCAGCTAAATGAATAAATAAGTATATAATTCACTGTAAAGATTAAAATTTTTGCATTAAACCAGTCTGGTGAAAATGTTCTGCCATCTACTGGAAAAAAAAAACACCTAAATAACATGAACTTTCAGCTAAGTGAATACTGTCATATAAGGCCTGCATTACAATTAATTTATTATTTACTTGTCTTTGCATGTTAAGAGAAGTATTATAATATAGAAAACAATGACACTCAACAGATTTAAGGAAGATTATTGAATATTTTTAAGTTAAAAACTATATTAAACAACAATATAGTTGAAAGCATAACAAAAATAATCTCAGATTTTAGTGGGACTGTGAGCAGCAGTGTTTAGCATCAGATCACAGCGTACAACATCAACAGGATTTCTCCAGATCTGCAGGCACAACACTTCCATAGCCATTCATCTTTTTAAGACTGAGTTGGTCAGCGATAGCCAGGGGCTCTTTTTCAATTTCACGCCTATTTTTTAAGGCAAACATCTGACTGATCTCCACAAAAGTTTTGTTCTTTGTCTCAGGGACAACGAAGTAGACATAGAGCGCCACGCCAACACACACACCACAAAACACCAGATAACAGAAAGCACCAGCTGACATCTGGAAAAACATTGAACAATAAATCAGATAAATATGAAAGTGAGTGAATAGATCAATGAAATAATCTCATTTGTATCTCATATATGTAAATATATCAAATATGTTCATGTTCCCTGAGGAAGTCTTACCTGTAGGAATGGAAATACAAAGCCCACAGTGAAGTTTGATATCCAGTTGAGAAATCCTCCTACAATGTAGGCAGCAGGTCAATGAGACTGTTTAAAGAGCTCTCCTGTCAACAATAATGAGACACCGGCTGCACACAAGATGCATTTGATTATTAATTGTATTGAAAGTGAGTTATAAAATACTTTATTATTATGTGTTACACCTCATATTCATTTTAAAGCAGGACATTCATCTTTAAATAGCAGAGCTGTGATACTAATCTGCCCATAGGTGGCACTAGTTGCTCAATTTAATAAATTAGACTTTTAATTAGAGATCTTTTGGGGTTTGACAAAGTAATGCAAACACCCAAACTTTGCAATTATCTCTTGTTTATATTTTCTTTGTTTAAACATTAAGTTATATATAAAGTTATATTTAGCAGAGTTTATTTTTGAGCTCATAAATCAGTAAAATGTGTCGCTTGTCTGAAATTCTGTGAGCTCATTTAGTGCAATATCTGTAAACTTAACAGCTTCATTAAGTAAGCTCAAACTTGATCTTTTTAGACATTTTATGACTACTCTTCAGAGATAAATCCAGTAAATGAGCAGGCAAACAATGTGTAATGATGAGACCCAATGTGACGTCCTCACCAGGCCCTATACAGAATCCAGCAATAATCCCAACCACACAGATCACACTGATATAATGCATGAAGGACACATGAGTCTGACAACAGAAAAACACAAACACAAGTCACTATAAATCTGAAATTATAATTATGATTACAATTAAATTAAAGACAACTTAAAAGTAAAGGTAAATAGCACATAACCAACAAAGAGTTCAGAAATCATCAGAATTACCTGTAACTGAAGTGAAAAAGTAATTCCAGCACAGCAAATGCACATAAAACTAAAACCACCGATCATTAGCGGCCTCCTGCCAACACGCTCAATAGTGAAGCACTGAAGATTCAGAAAAACACTGTTAGACGCTTTAAACTCAAAGAGTTTATGATCATATTTTACAATGAAGAAAACAACAAACAAACAAAAATATAAAAAAACAGTTTTAGACGTTTCTGTGGAGTCATGTGAAAGCAGTTGGGCACAAAATGCTTATAAAGCAAAATCTGTTGTAGTAAAAGGTTAATTGAATATCTATTATAAAGTAATAAATAACTTTTTGTTTATTTATGATATTTGGTATTACTCTTCTATATATAATACCTGCATACAATATCAGATTTTACTGTAGAAACACAATCTGAAGAGTATAAATTGAGTTTCTGCATATATTGGCAGCCTATAGTTAGATCAATCATGCCCAAGAGCACCGCTTACTCGTGATTAAATCATGATAATGCACGAGATCTTAAACTGTTTTAACATTCAATGTAATCTTACACCTATGAGTCCAGCGATGACTTCTATGGCTCCTGTGCCTACTGTTGTATACTGGATCTGATGAGCAGGAATGCCGGTGTAACCCCTTTAATTTTTATCCCAAACGAACACTTAGTAAGCACTACTTTAAAAATGTGTACTGCCCCTTTAAGTGTGAGCTTGCGCAGAGAGTGCGGGCACGCTGCAAGGCAGAGCGTATGTGTAAACAGCAGGGAGAGAACGCATGCAATGTGAGTAATGCTGATTTGTTCGATTAAAATGAGCTGTATATTGCAAATTTAAGTTAAATAGCTGGTTTATTGTTTTACATGCTTGCTGTGAAGTTGAATTGAAACACTGTGGAAGAGTGCTGAAGTTGAAAAGCACTTGTTGCTTTCTGTGATTGGTTACTGAGACATTCTGGTGAGTGTATTTTATGTATATGATTATTTTGTCGTCATATCTTGTTATTATTTGAGCAAAACCAGTCAGAATGTATAAATGTCAACAAAATGTGCTTAAATTGTTAATGTGAAGAGTTAAATATGCTAAGATGAGCCATGTAGCATCACGATGCTAGTTTTGCTAATCGTGTAAAGCCTCGTGCAATGCTCATGTTGTTGTTGTTTATTTCACATGTAGAGTGTAATTGCTAAAGTGTAAAATGAAACTGTGCCAATTTAAATGATGTAAAAGTGTGTAAGCAGTGTCCAAACTGTTAAAGGTTGTTAAAAGATAAGGTTTTGTTTTATAAACTTTATCAAAGAAAGAAAAAGTAAAAGAACATTACAGTTAAAGACATGAAATCTCTCTTTTTAGGGATTGGTTTAAGTGTTATAATGTGTTGATTTAATCAATTTAAAATGTATGTTGTGCAGACTGGTTTTTGGTTCCTGGACAAATTGTTGGATGATGTGATTGACCCCTGAATCATCTGAGTGGATTCTTCTGGATATCTCTTTGTCATCTTGCCTTGTGTTTCAACTCTTCCGCTCTTGTTCTTCTGTTCTTGAGAACCTGGAGTGTTATTTCTGGGAAGCGGTAGGACTGAGACATTTTTTTTCTTACATAGTCTTCTGCATCCTAAGGAGAAGAAAAAACTGAACATTTAAATATTGGGGATACGCTTTTTGACATACCTGGGTTATAATTATACTGTTTATATTTGTTTCAATCTAATTGTCAATTTATTTTCTTTACTTGAGTGTTTTTGAAGTGCCAGAACAAAACAAAGAAAAGGGGAAAAACATTCACCTAAATTTGCCACAAAATATATATTCCTGGCTAATTGTTCTTCGTGTGTGCCATTGATTTTTTTTATATTTCCATTTATGGTGTTTTTTCGTGTTCTTTGAGAATCAGAGTATTTGACTTGATTGACACGTGCCCTAAAAGCTCCTTGAACGAACTTAGAGGAACAGACATTTAGATTTAGATAAGCCCTGAGACAGGGGTTACACCGGCATTCTCAAAGATTGAATTGGTGTAGAACCAGATCTAAAAATAGAGAAGTCAAATCAGTCCTGTTTTTATCTACGACAACATTATTGTCTTTTTCACACAACATTCACACCGCATCGATTCCCGACAGCTGCATTCCCGCATTGACCACAATGATGGTGATAAGTTGCCAGCGCACGGACGAATCCTTGAAGAGCTGAAATACTGAGACCGTCTTCACTGAGGTCAAAGTTCGCTGCTCTTCCTGCATCTCCTCCACCTCAGCCTGGATGTTACACTTAGCACGATACCACTTCAATGCTACGTCAAGCAGGACAGAAAAGCATCATAACACAAAAGAATCAGACGACAAGATCACACGATATCATATAATGACAGAGAATCAAAACACAGATTATGATATTTATTGATCTGCTCATTCACCAGGAACAAGGAGCATCTTTAAACAAAAACAAACACAGGGTTGGTACAAAAAACCACAATGTGCACAGGCAAAGCTTACACGTATTTATACAAGACAAGAACCGATGAATTAAATATCAACAAACAAAGAGACGAAGCAACACAGGAACAAGACGAAACAAGGCACTAAAACCACAGAAGACACAGACCAGGATGTCACAATCTTTGAATCTGAAAGTCTTTACCTGTGATTGTGGCATGAATGTTCTGCTTTTCTATCAAAAGATATCTTGGACTCTCTGGGAACCATGGCAAGAAGACGAGCTGTATGAATGTGGGCAATATGACAAGAGAGAGGAACAGAGGCCAGAACTCTTCCTGTGTAGAGACACCAGATCAAAAATACAACAACACTTTACAATAAAGTTCATATTAGTAAATACATCAACTAAAAATGAACAGCAGTTTTTAACATAAAAATAGTTTTAAATGATTTCAGTAAAGGATTGAGGACTTTCAATCGAGACTCACCTTGCCTAAGATCTCATGAAGCCCCAGAACCTGAGCAATAAATACACCCAAACAGATGAAAATGCTGGGCATGAGTCCCAGGAATCCACGGAGATTCTTTGGAGCAATTTCTCCAAGAAACATGGGCACCACGCTGAGAGATATCCCTACAACAGCACGACAGACAGAGGACACATCAGTAAAGCAGATAAATGCATGAAGAGACATCACAACATAAGATTACTAATAGCACGAGAAATGCGAGGCAAAAGATTGTTTTTTAGAAAAAGATTGTAAATTTTTAAGACATTGCTTTACCTGAATGTATTCCTGTAATGAAGCGACCGATAATAATCATTTCTGGTGAGCCACATAACCGACTGAAGCCCATCAACCCTCCACCTACAAACACCAGAACTGTGCTGCGTATCAGCGTCCCTTTCCTACAAATTAGACAAACGCACAAAGTTGCTTTGGATAAAAGTGTCTTCCTATTACATTCATGTAAATATATTTGTACACATTTGAGATTGAATAAATGAGTCTTTAATAACTGTGATGAAGATCATAGCCTGTATGCATTTATTTCTAACATTAAACCATTAGCTTTTTATCTTTCATTACAAAAATAAATTAATTCTGGGATCTGAAGCTTCGTTTTCTACCTTCCAAATTTGGTAACCTGTATTCCTACTGTGAGAGAGCCCAGCAAGCCTCCAATGGCAAATATAGACACAGTGATTGAATAGAAAAGCGTAAGATGCTCTTCATCCACTCCTGACCCATAACGTCTCACAATGGTTTGGTTATAAAAGTCCTTAATGTACTAATCAAGAACAAGAACAATGAAAAACATCATCATTTATACTGAGGAGTTTTTCCTCTGTGAGCAAACAAACACAAAATGTCTTGGCATTGCCGATAATGATTGAACATCTCTTTTCTTTCTTTCTATGTAGTCTGCCATCATAATATTCATTTATATTTTATAAAATGAATAATCTAAAAGTTAATTTAAATAATGTGATGATCAGCATTTGAGCCTGAGTCTAAACAGTGAGTCCTGTAACACAAAACAGTATTAGTTTCACTCATATTATTCATATTTAGGTCACTTACTAGTGCAGGAGAATTAACCACAGCCAGGTTATAACCATAAAGCAGAGAGCTTCCCAATGACGAGAGCAGCGCTACTGCCAACAGGGACAAGGTAAGATGCTGTTAAAAAAGTGACAAATAATCATTCAAGCACTTAAAATAACATTCATTAAAGAGATTGTTTATCTAACAATAAAAAAAAAAGATTTTATTATCACCACAATAATCACCTCTATAGGGCTTTCTTCTACTAAACCAAATCTTTTTTTTGTGAACAGTGCCTTTATCTTCGTAAACTTTGAGAGGAAAAAAAGATTACTGAATGGATATATTTCTTTATATTTCTTATATTTAATATAAAATAAAACAGTCTATTGCTGTTTAAGAGACAAACCTCTCTTGAGAAAAGTAAACATTAAACCTAAATTAAAGCTACATACCCTTGTACATGTCCTGTTAGGATCTTTCAAAACCTCCTCTGCCATTTGTAGGACTGAATGTACAAATAAAACTAAAACAGCAAGCGGGTGTTGTGTATCCCATTAAACTTTTAGCTAGAAAAATCCCATTGCTGATTATTTTGGGAAGAAGGTGCGCTGTTTATGGTGGAGCTTTGCCCATTTAACACTGGTGAGGGAGAGATCCTGACTTATGAAGAGTTCAAAATGTTAAACCCACTGTCACATGCTAGCACTCGCATGATTTAACACTTTATTCACATTATATCCACTTGAACGAATGCTTGAGTAACCATTCAACATATGAGTGTTTGTTTCACGTTTAATTGATATAACATTTGTACAAGTATAAAGTAATATAATAAAATAATCAAGATTAAACAAGGAAAAATGAATATCATTTATGAAACGAGAAAAAAAACTATTTAATATTTAATTTTTTAAGAGCTGCAAGGACCAGATGACTTTAATGTCCTGATATATAAAACTATGGTGTACTTTCTGTTTTACATGACTGTAAGTCACATTCTGTATGTTAACCATAATGAAAAAATGATCAATGCTATGCTGTATATACTGTATAGAGATGATAGAAATAAAGAACAAATGACTGATTTATATCATTGATTTAAACTCATGTGGGAGAAGATAAATGAACACTAATGTTTCTGTTTTCACATTTATTGTTTTATGACTGCAAACTCTTTCAAATCACTAAACCATTAGTTATGTGTATAACAGAACAATAAGTGCTCTTTATTCTGTCATCTTTGCATCATGCTCAGGGAAATACTTTTAAACCGGTTCATGTTATGAGTATAAATTAAGGTCAATAAATAGTCATATTCATTTTCACTATGGAAATGAATTAAAACAGTTAATTTGCTCTGTGACCTTTGACTTTATTAAAATAAGAGTTTTGTGTTTTGTTTGTGGCATCATCGTATTAAACAGCCTCTGGCATCCTTTACTGGTCCTCACATGACTCTGTGCTGATGCTTCACTGTACAAACATCAGTATTTAGAAAAAGAAGTCTTGAATATCACAGATGCATGTTTATACATTAATCCCAATCTGCATCAAGTACACTTAATAAACTGTTAGCATGTCATGTATGATGTGTTTTGTTTTATGTTTGAAGAAATGATTTTAACAGTGAAGGACTGGAGTTGAGTTGTGTTCATGTGCTGTTTTTAGGTTAAATATGTTAAGTTCATATGACTCTCAGTGTTGAGTAATGTCTGTAAAATCAGGCAGCTTTTGTAGAGAATCAATTACTGTCTCACATGCTGGATTATTCATGCTAACAGAGTTTTCCTTTAATCTACTTGCTTCACATTAAAGATGCTATTGGAAAATGCTATAAATGCATAAATTAAGTGAGATTTGTTTGCCCCAAGCCTATTTTCAGCAACAGAGTGATATAACACAAGTAAAAACGAAATACATATGCAGTGATAAGTATATTAAATCATTAATTTATTAAATCTCTTGAGGTAAAATTAACTCCACCGAAGGCAGCACGCGCCAGGCGTTGTTCTTAAAATGGCCGCTTGAGGGCGCTTAAGCGCTTATGTGCTTTGGTTGCTATTATACAAACCTCCGCGGTTCTTTCTTATAAATATCAGATTTTGCAGATATTTTTTTTTTAATCAAATGCCTATTCATATTGTATGGAAGGTATTTTTGGACTTATATTATTAAAACATTATATTAAATTACTTCATTTTCATTTTTAACGTGATAAAGCATCGGACCATTTCGATTTCATTTTCTATATAATCTTGAGGCAAGACTGACAATATTAAAATAAAAAGGCAAGCTTGAAAAGGAATCTGTAAATACATTTCTTATAAGGATTTTTATTCATGCCCAAGCTATAGGGACAAAATTAAATTGTAAAGTTCAGTTTTAATTTTATGTTCTCTTTTATTGGTTTTCATTTTGATTTTCGGTCAGGGGATAATCCGTAATTCGTTTGTAATTATAAAACGAAAATACCGTTTTTCTGTAGAAAGGAAATAAACGCTTTTTGTGTCAGATTAAAAAAACGAAAAACCAATTAGAAAAAGCATGTTTTTCGTTTTTGGCGATTATTTTATCGGTATTCCTTTTTAAAAAAAGAATAAAGAGAGTCTTTGAACTTCAGTCAATTCGTTTTTTCGTTTATAAACCAAAAACAGAAGTCACGTGGTCTATTTCTTTTTTGAAAGCGAAAGTAAAACCAGTTTCAAAATAAAAGTCACTATAGTTCGCGAGGTGATTGTAGACTAAAACTGAACTAATATAACGTTTTTTTTTGTACAACTAAAGTAGCACTGGGTGTGAAAAAATATACAAAAAATAACAACTCTGGCTGTTAGGGAGAATTAAACATTTGTAAGAGCATTTGTGATCTTTAACTTTAAATTTAGACAAGTGAACTCATTTTATATGTAGCTTAGGACAGCAGGTAGCCTAATTATTTATAAGTTTATATTATTTAATTCTCATTTTAGTTTTGTAACATATTTATAGCTCTTCTTGCTATGTGGAAGCTCAACCAGCAGAGGTCACTCTACCCCCTTCTGTTTGAAGGGTGTGCAGAACTTCACCTGCCTTCCAGCTCCTCTTTCTATGGCACTATAGCTGCTAAAAACTCTCAGCATCCACCATCTACTGTTACCCCTTCTGTGTCAAAACAAAACTCTTCCAAAACAAATCTATAAAGTTGTATACTTTTTATTTTCCTTTGCCTTTTTCTCCAGTGTAATATACTTATTATGTTAGTAAAGTAGATGAAATATTTTTATGCAGCTTGTAGTTCTCATTAGTTATGTAGACCTGTGTGTGAAACCTAGCCTTACTCAGTCAAAAATGATCTCTAGCTCTGGGACTTTCAGATCTTTTAGTGCTTTTTTTAGTTTAATGTTTGATGAACCACCAGGGAAAGGCAGTGCTCTGCACTCTTGGTACTTGTGTAAAGTAAAATAAAAGTGAAGTTAAATCATTTAGTTTTTCTCCCTGGTCCTCGTGTCAGAGCCACCCAGAGTTTCCCCAATACCTGGAGGATGTGAGCCGGTGCACTGTGTGCAGGGTTTAAGGACTAAGACTGGACCCAGTCACCTAACATCACTCTCTCTTCAAATAAATGCTGGACTGGCAGGACAAAGCAGCACACCACTCCTTCCTCCAGCACCATAAAAGGGCCTTGTTGTCCCTTCTCAGATATTTACATCAGTCATAGGATAATTAATCATGCTAATGATTGGAAGTCTTTGCCGTTCACATGATATATAACTATGAAAATATAGTTTAAAAAAAGTAAAAAAAAAAATCGTTTCATATTAAAGAGAAGAGTTCACACCACAACTAAAGATAAAGTTACAATGAACGATATCGTTGAGATCACTTTCTGATCAATTTTTTTCCCAACTGATTAACGATAAACCATTGACAGCCAATAAAATCTATTATTTCAAGTGCACGCGCATTTGAATGACAGATGACACTATGGAGAAGCTGAGTTCCATTACATAAAATTACCGTCTGAAAGAATTAGCATAAAGTTATAGTATGTTGCGTGTGTGATATAAATGTAGCCTATATAGTTATAATGTGAACGTGCCTAAAGATTTTTCTCAGTAAGAACTGAGAAACAAAATAGAAAAATGTAGCCTATCAATTCCTAGTTTTCTTTTTTTTTAATTTCATAAATCGAAACGATAAATGAAAATACAACTGGTTGATCGTTTTCCATTTTTGATTTTAAAACAGATATGGAATGGACGGAAGATACCCAGGGGCACGTTCAAGCTCACACAGGTGCAACATTTTGCTACGGTTTCCGGGTTGAACGACATGTTTCTTGGAAACGGTGTGCAACAGGTTTTAGATGCATTTTCTCTTGTTTGGTGGGTGTGTCAGAAATGTCGGCCTAATCAGCGGCAAGATTTATAAAACCACGCGGTAGTAAAGAGACAGCTCGCAAAATGGGTTCAAGTTGGAATGTTGCCTTTCATTCAGGTCAGTGACTGTAACATCGAGGGTATTTTACAGTATTAAACACACATTTATAATGATTTCATCAGGCTTCAGAAACATTTTAAAAAGAACACAAAGAATGGCCTCTCAGCTACCGTAGTTGCAACTCTTGCGTCATCACAACAGAGTGTTCAACGCATCACTGTTTCCGTTAAATAAACGTTGTGCAACGTTTTGTCGGGGCAGATTTTCCCCTGACCCTGCAGGCACCATCTCGTGATCATCCACCATCTAGACTTTTGTTAAGAGTTACTAAGGTAAACTTAAAACAGCTTTTATAATGTTTAGTTTGACAATTAAGCTAAGTTGACAATTAAAATTTTCCTAAAAGTTTATCTCACTGACCATTTACTGATAACTAGATATATATACACTTTTCTGGGGAGGTTGCTAGCTAGTTCTAGATATTTTTTTCACAATGGCTATGTTTACATGCACAAAATTTGTCAATCCGACTAAATTTAATACGATTGAAATCGTTATAAATGTGTGTTTTGATTATGCCTGCACTTCATGGTACACAACCATTCCTAAAATTTTCAAACAGAAGTTGCAGACATCACAAAACAAATTAGTGAGGCTTATTTTAAAACTACACCCGCACACACACCTCAACCCAGCTCATTTTAGTAGCCTTAAGTGGCTTAAAGAAGAAGAAAGAGTAACATATATAAAAATGTGTATGGTACATAGAATAGTTAAAAATCAAATACCTACATATCTTTGTAACTATTTTTCTAGGGTAAATGCTGTACACAGCTATTCAACAAGGGGTAGTACCACTGATTTTGTTTTATGCAGATTTAAAAGTTGAAAGGGCAAGGGATCTTTTATGTATTCAGTAGCAGTCATATGGAATGCGTTACCAGCAGCTAAAGTTAACAGACAATACTTATCATTTTAAGTCAACCCTAAAGCACTGGCTGAGTAGTAGACAGTAGTAGTGTTATTGTATGTACTGTATTTTCCATTTTTGTTTTATGTGGTACGTTTCTGGGGATGTTTTGTCCACGTTTTATGGTTTTATTTTTTGTTTTAATCATCCGCATATTCAAAATATATAATAACATTTAACTTACAAATGCTTAACCCATATCCCTACATTTTTAAACATTTACACGCATCTTGTAATGCACACATTTTGGAGGACCACAATGGAAATAAGCCTAATGGATTATTGTGTCTATCCTTTTGACTGATAATTGTACAAAGTCATTTTATGTATTTATTTATTTATTCATTCTTTGTACAATATATATTATGTCAATAAAGATCACTCACTCACGACGATACAGTTTGCATGCACCCTAAACATTGCAATCTGATTTAAATGTTCGTTTACATGTACATTATATAGAATCTGAACCGAAAGTCTGCGCAAGCAAAGCCAGGGTTGCCAGACTCACGTTTCAAAACCATCCGACTGGACGTTCAAAACTAGCCCAAAAGCATCACAATGACTATTCACAGACCAAATACCAATAACTTATCAACGAAATCATTTAATCTTTAACCCGCTGAAAAAAAACAACTGGTGGAAATAGTTTAAACAGTATCCCAAAACTAAACTCGAAAAAAAGCAGAGGACTTGTCAACGCTACGCTCGCGACAGCATCTCTCGTTGGAGTTCACGCTTTACTCTGTATAAAGTCAAAACTGAGTTGTTCTTAAGAAGTTTTCAGATATAGGTAATGAAAACAAACTTTTCAAAAGTCACAACGCTATTTTATTGCTTTAAGTAGTCTAATGTTTTAAAAGTATACACAAACGCTGCAGAATTTAGTACAGCGCGTGACCCCATTAATGTGTTGTTGTTGTTGCGTGTTTCTGTGACGAGATTCATAAATATAATACGTGAACTTGGAGCGCAAATGTTCTGCGCATGTGCACAACGTATTTTTGCATCCGATTGAGAAAGTCACAGTCAAACTAACATTGTGTTTTTCATTAGCAATAAGAAAAGTTCTTGTTTAATGTTTTGTAGCTGGTGTGAGTTTCTACAAAGAGAAATCATGAACTTCAGACTCTCATCACTGATCCTGCTGTTACACATTCAAGGTATGAAACACAGTTTTGTTGTTATACTGAAATACTTCAATTCATTATAGATTTGTTAAAAGTATGTCAGATTTTAAACTAGTTTAGTCTAATTTATTTTACATCGCTGTACTCCAAAGGCTGGATTCTCCTTTTGGATCAGTCTCTAAAATGTTTAATGTGAGTTTGTGTATTTAAAACCGAACTTAGAGATTTGTATTTGAGAACAAAATTGATGAATCTGAGTTAATATCCTTACAGGACTGTCTGAATCTCTCATCTCGCTCTGTAATTTTAATGAAGTTACATACAGTAAACTACAAATATTAATAATGTTGCCGTTTCTTCTTCAGGGTTCCTTACATTGGATAACTTTAATGTAACCTGTAATAAACAGAATATTTGTGCTCTGAGGGGGGGAGACATGACAGTGAAGTGCTTTTACTCAAACATCAACATCACAACTGGGTTTTGGTTCAGTCAGAAACAGAGAACAAACTGGAGAAACAAAGATGAACCTGAAGATTTGACTTTAGATTCAGATTACTCAGGACGAGTGGATCAGGGGAGCACTGAAAACTACTCAATACTCACAATAACAGATCTGAGAGAGAGAGACAGTGGAGAATATCAGCTCATGTTCATTATGAAGGATGGAGTTAAACATCTCAGCTCAGTCACAGTCAATCTAACAGTCACAGGTACATTTACATTCTCATCAGTCCAGTTAAACTCTTTTCATTTCTCATCTAATGTAAGGTTTTGATTATTTAGTTTTACAGGTGAAGATGAATCCTGGACCTAGAGGACTACGAGTAAAACTGAGCTGTGATTCCTCCTGCCCTTTGACATCTGAATATTATTACGAATGGTAGAAGAATGGAAAATATGGCCAAAATAGACATGGCCAAAGCATATTTGTGCCATCCAGTGGAAACACTGACAGTTATTCCTGCTCTAAGTCTCGTTCAGAGTACTCTTCACCTGTGTGTGAGTCTGACATTTATAAAATATTTAAATTAAAATGGAAGAACAAACTTTGCAGTTTTCTTGTTGATTCATATACAGTATGAGTGTGTTTGTAATTGATTGTGAATGTTACAGCAGTATTTTGTGACTCTTTCAGGTCTTTCTAACAGTAGCTGTTGGCGTGTGACTTACACCTCTACAAGAGTTTGTGCTTTAGTGGGATCAACAGTAGATATTCACTCTTCATACTCACATCCCACTGGAGATACAGCAGAGAAAACATCTTGGTATTACATTCATAGTGGGAAACTTAGTAATCTGCGTGAGGATCATCAGTTTGCTGGTCATGTGGAGTTTGTGGGAAACACACTGAGAATAAAAAATGCCAGCATGAGTGACACTGGACGATATCACTTCAACATCTTCACTACCACATCAGATCAAATTTCTAGTTATCCTGCAGTCTCTCTTACTGTTACAGGTAACTGCTCATAATAAACTCTCTGTAGTGCAGCACTCATTATACTGAAGCATTATAGCTCGAGTAGAAGTCTGATATCAACACAACTGTGATTAGAGGTTGCTTTATCAATCGAGCTAAATCAAAAATATGAGGCCCAACTTGGAAAATTAGTTTATGTGAACTCTGTTATATGAAATCTCAGGTACACAGATGAGAAGCAGTCCAGACCCTGTGATAGATGGAGAAAAAGTGATATTAAGCTGTTCAACCAATTGCACTCTGGATAACAAACATACTTACATCTGGTATAAGAATGGACAACAGGTAACAGATGGATTGAGATTATTAAACAAGCTGTACCTGGACTCAATCAACAGTGAGGAGCTACAAGAGTATTCCTGTACTGTAAGAGGTAACACAACATGTCATCATACATCTGACTTTACTGTTAAACTGTAAAAAATAAACAGTTGGATCAACTTAAAAAATAACCTCAGTTGGTAATACCTAAAAAATTTAGTTGTTTCTTATTGTGAAATTCAAGTGAAAGTTTAAAGAGCACCTATTATGCTAATAAATTAGCACGTTAGCACGTTATTGTAATATCCCATAGTACATACATGTTATTAAAACTTGAACTAATGCATTGTGAGTCTTATAAATTGCTTACATACCTCACCGAATTCTCCCTGTCTGGAAAACTCTCGGATTTAGTTCCTGTCTCCGCCTCCCAAAATGTCTAGTGTACTCGGATTGGTCAGATGACTACTCAACTGTTATTGGTCAACTGGGTTCGGCGTGTGTTTGAAAGGTTACGCCCCTGACTACGCGTGGGTTTTCCGGTTCTGACTGAGAGTCACAGGCAACGTAAACAAGCGCTATATTTCTCTATAAACGATGGTGTCTGTACTGCCTTACCACTTCGAGCTCGATCCAGAGAGTTCAGAAGGCCGTTACGATATAAACGATCTCCGTCAATGAACGCAATTGGATTTAACTTTTTTAGGTGTCCTTAGCTCTGCCAGAATGCTAAACGAAGAAGAAAATGTGTTGCAAAGACATCCAAAAGGTAATTATAACGTACTACATTACTTTGCAAACTATATGGAAACACCAAATGTAGCACATAGAAAGTATTTGTTGAAATGATTATAAAACTATTTCACTTGTTAACATTATTTTACTATAGTAAACTTTATTATAAAAGACTGCTTACATACTATTTTACTGTGCAAACTATATGGAAACACCAAATGTAGCACAAAGAAAGTATTAATTGAAATGAATGTTCTACATTATTTCACTATGGTAAACTTTATTATGAAAGACTGCTTACTTATAAGTGCTATGTTTTTACTTATTAGGTTTTAAGGAGAATGCAACAGGTTCCAGGGCCTCTTACCTGCGTGATTCATCATCCAGGTTTTGCACAAATTGTCTAAATCCCTACACACAGAACATTTATTGTACCGACTATAAGCCTTTGAGGCGCAGGACTAGAGTAAGTTTTATTACATTTTTAAACCAATAACACTAAAGTATCATTATAGTAACAAAGTACCCAAAAGATCAAAAGATGTAACTTTAAAGAAAATATAGTAGTCAGTCAAAAGTTTTTTATTTATTACAAATATATATTTAAATGTTAAACAATATACAAATAAACATACTTTAGTAACCATATTGTGCTCTTGTTTCAAAAATTGTTCAATTCATTTCTTACAGCTATCTATTCAGATAAATGGCATATCAAAGCTTTGTAAGCTGGTGCTATTTAAGACGACACTACACTATAAGGTTATCATCCTGTCGTGTGTTGTTCTCCAGATACGCTTGGAGCTTCCTGATCAGACTCGTCAGAATGTTGGCTTTCGACGACCCCTGCACTGAAGATGGCATGCAATCACGTCCTCCTTTGAAGGTATCTCAAACTGTGATGCCAGGTCCATTGGAATCAGGGTTTCCTTCAGCTTATCTTCAAATACCTCATCAAACACAAGCCTGATCACATCATCCACATAACTGTACAAATATTGCAGTCAATAAATATTTTGTTTTGATCATTTATTTCCCTGCTTCATACATTAAGTTTTTATTTATGAATATATTTGAAATAAAAACATTACTGCTTACAGTATGTCACTTGTGTGTTTTGGGAACATAGCCTTGTACTTTCCCTCTCCTGCTTTTGTTAAGGCTTGGTGACATTGTAATGGATTTATTGCTACATCAAGCAATACATTTATTGTAAAAGTAAATACTACTTTATTTAACACAGTTACTAAAATACTTAAATACCTGCACAGCATTCCAATAAATGGGAAAATCTAATTTTTTGCTGCAAATCTGAAATCTCAGGCTACGGACGGCAAAGGCATCCACTGATGATGGTGATGGAAACATTGTGAAACGATGCTACTGCCTGGATTCCTATGATTATGCAGAGAAAAAAAACTTTGTCATCATCAGTTATACATCTAAGACTGGTAGTGGTTTCACTAGCTAAATACATCATATGTGTTACACACCTTTGCTCCTCATATGCCAGTCTGACTCCTTGTACTGTGTGTTATGATGTTGCATGTTTGCATACAGTGTAGAAGGATGTGTCCAGCTGCGAATCTAGGATATAGACAAATAAAACAAACATGTATTCAGTCAAAAAGACATATTATAACAATAGAGTACCATGACTATAAATCGTTAGACTATTCATTAAAACGTTAATGTATTACATATTACATGGCCCAACATTAGCAACACACATTACGTGTTTACTTCGTTTCAAAATCTAAGAAAGCTTCAAGTAAATACAACAGTAAAATACATATAACTTTAAACAAATCATCTGTACTTAGAGTTTCTTGAGTTTGATCATGAGAACAAATTTTACCTGTAACAGTTTAGCTGGCATTTGTATTTGTATTTAGCTTAGTAACTTAGCAAGTTTGTAAACATGTCTAAACCAACATCGATAAAACGATAGTCTGCATAATTCAACATACACGTGTGTAAATATGGTACGTTGTTTATGAAATACAGTATTACAACACAAAACAATTAGCTTGCAAGCTTAGCTCTACACGCACATTATGTTAATCTCCGGTTACCGGTTACGTAACTTACAGTAAAAGGCAAATAATAAACATGAATACTTACAGCCTGTGATCCAGAAGTGCACAGTAATCCAACTTTCAGGAGGAGACGTCGCGCAAATCCAGCTTCGGTTCATGAGAAGCAGTTATTGTGAAAACTCCGTGAACAACTTCTGACTGGATTTTTCCGGAACCATATTAAACCTGATGTCATCTGTGGAAGTCCATAAAGTGCTATTTTGCCCTCGCATCTAAAGAGACAGCATCTACTCGAGAGATTTAATCGCTTAAATGATGAAACAAGAGTTTGCAAACAGAGTCAAAGCAGGGACTCCCAACCTCCGCCATTTTAGCTCTCTTCTGACTCGGCGCTCCCCACCCTCGTCTTTGAGGGCGTACCCAAGCGAAGCAGAGAGGGCTGAACTATGATAATGTTGGTCTTATCTACGTCACTAATCCCAGGGAGTAAACTGTTGCCTACAATCCGAGTGTTTTTTGTAGTCCTCGAACGTTAGAGACGATAACTCGCGTCATCGTTTTCTTTGAGGTATGTACTTTTTGAATATCGTTAGCATGTACTAATACACACTTACACACAAAAGGATGTTTAAAAATGTGTATCTCATAATAGGTGCTCTTTAAGTTGAACAAAACTAGTTTTAGTTACCAACTGAAGTAACTCTTTAAAGCTACGGTCGGCAACTCTGGAGGATTGAGATGATTTCGAATGTTTTCAATTTTTATGCCCCTCCCACACTTCCACCGAGCAACCTCATATCGAGCTCGTCCTCAGCAGTGCGTGTTTAAGCATACTTAGATTACTTACATAACACTCAGAAATACAATAAATGGTTTATAAAGCACAATTACCTGTCAAGAAGAAATGTGTCAAGCTCTGCATCCAGCTAGAACCCTTTAAAAGCTCATAGATCCCTCCACCTTTCAAATGCTGGTCCGATATTGATCCTAGTTTTATTACAGGCACGGTCGCTTTTTATCTTCGTTTCCTTCTTTTCCTTGGTTGTTTTCTTTTCATTTGTTGTTTTCCTAGCTCTGGTTGTTAGCCAAGGAATCGGAAGTTTGTTAGTGAATGTTCTCTCCGCCATCATGCTGTGTTCAATCCAAGGTGGATGCATGTGATATTAGGCTTGTTCGACTTCAAGCAGCACCACCATGACGTCATCGCTGAGCTACTTTCAGTCTCACTGTGCAGCACTCATAGCTGATCATTAATATTGAAGTGAGATGCTACAAAATTACAGAAATGTTCAAGTACAAGTACAAGAAATCTTAGTTAAATATTGCCTAATAAATCAAATAAGTCACTGGCGCAGCTTCTGCAGGTTTCAAATTCAGCTGCCGGTGTGCTGCGTTGTTTTGTGTACCATCATTACTGGGAAAACCCCTAAAAAAGAAGATGAGGTGGAATTACTATTTTCTGACGCAAGTTGTACTTTACATGTATTAACACAACCAAAAGTGAAAGTGTTTTAGCGCTACCAGTGGCACTGAACGGCATAGCGCATCACTCAGAACTTTTGTGTTATTTTGAAAATATGCACACAGCTGTCATGATGGTTATTTGCTGAGTAGCGCTGTGATAACGGCTGCAGTGAGACTGAAATCTGAGAATCACAGAAAAGTCAAATTCTGAATCTTCTGCCTTTTCTGAATATAACTGAGTTTGTGTCTTTTTTTTCAGATCCAATGGACAAAACAAAAGCTTAAATACATAAAACTGTAGGATACTGATTAAAACAAGGCTTGGCTTTCTGAAGGTTTGCTACTGTAAATGTTTTAATAAAGCTTTTTGGTACCTGCCTTTCTGAGATATTTATCCACATATTATATTTGTATTAAGACATTCATAATCGTCAGATAAATGTTATCTTTTGAATATATTTCTCTGTTTTCTGTTTTGACTGCAGTATGTTGTACACTCTCAGAAATAAAGGTACGAAACTGTACCTTTTCTGTCACTGGGGCTGTACTCTTTCAAAAAGTACAGCTTTGCACCTAAGGATTTCATTTTATTACCTCAGAAATACATTCTGGGACCAAAGAGAGCTTATTAGTACCTCAAAAATACATATTAGTATCTCAAAGGTACATATTGGTACTAAATATTTAGACATCTGTACCTAATGATCCATACAATTACCTTCTTAAAGGGTGCTGCCCCACTGACAGCTAGGGTACAAATTTTGACTTTTTTCTAACAATGTAGGTCCTTAAGGTACAGTAATCTACCCAAAATTGTATTCTGTTTTGTATTCCGGTAAAGGTATCAAACGGAAACTTAGGGTACAGCCCCAGTGACAGAAAAGGTACAGTTTTGTACCTTTATTTCTGACAGTGTAACACTTTCTATGAAGTCTGTGTTTATAATGCATTATTGCAGTTATATTCCCTTATAATAAACATTATTATACTGTATGTTGTATTGTCAAATAAATAATCATTACAACAGTTACAATACATTATTTGTGGTTGTACCAGATGATTTGTAACACATGACAAACTCCATATTGTTATCTTGTATTATAAGTACACGATGTCATGTTTTTTAAATTTCATATATTTGCATTGTATAATTGTCACTTGACCTAAAGCAGTAAATAAACTATAAGTCTTCTCATAAACATCCACAATGCGTTACACACAAATAACTGAAACAAACAGAAAGCTACAGATTGGGCTTTAATGTTCTTTAAAAGGAAAACGTGTCAGAAATGTCCAACATATGTTTGTTACCAGTCTTACTCCTCTATAGTGGGTCAATATTTATACCCAATCATTAAAATGGCACTCATAATACTGGCAAAGGCTTTAGTGGATCTTTTGTAGAGCATTGATGAGCAGTGTACTGGCAATGTCTTGTAAACTCAACTATATCTTTAGTCAAACCTGGCCAGAAAAAAATGCTTACTAATTCTGTGACACATTTTGAGTTGTCCCAGTTTGAGTTGTCGTAACAGAAAACAGCTGCACTGACAAATCTTAAAACATATAAGTGCCATTATTTTGTCTCAAGATGCACATCAGTATGTGGATAGATAACTGCATAACAACTGCAGTGTGTAATGTATTCATGTTTAATCTTTTAATTATATGCAACTTAAACAAAATGAATTTTCTGGGCTATGTCTTTCTTCAGATACAATGAATAAAACCAATGTAACAACTGACAGAAACAATAAAGAAATGGACAGTTCAATGTTTCTGCCTCAGTTTCTCTTTGTAGGTGATTTGTGGATGTGGTAAATAAATTATCAAGTAAAACAAATAGAGGTGAGAAATAATGTATACTCTTCTATAAATTATATAAAATTTTATAAATTGTATAAATTATAGACTATAATACAATACACTAATGGTCAGATTTGATATTTTATCTCTTTCTATGTGTTTGTCACTGTTAGACTCTAGTGCTGCAAATGTCTGTGTGCAGATCAGCAAAATTGCTGGAGTGATGTCACAACTCTCTTTATGACATCATCACCTAGCAACAGTCTCTCAGCTGTGACATCAGTGATGCAGTGATGTCAGTGGGGAACCTTCAGGGCCTTCTACGCCTTCAGAGAAGGCCTAAAAAATGTATAAAAAGATTTTTTATTATAATAATACAAATAAATAATATTCAATAAAAATATGTTTTTACATTTTTAAATTTCTATTTAATTCAATTTAATACAATACATATAATATATTTTCTCTCATTTATGTTCTAACGTTAAGCTTACTGTCAGGTTCATGTCATGAAAACATCTAATCCAATCAGAATCGTCTGTCTCTATCAAGGCCCGGTTATCTGGCTCATTCATTGGTTAGGACTTCATGAATCCCAGGGAAGGCCAAGCTATGTGTTTTGGTGTGGAGAGTGACGGGCAAATCGACCAATCACGTTTTGATTTCAAGTGGGCGGGCAAAAAACGAAACATTGTAAGCCTTCATGAAGTCCTAAGCATGCAACAAACTGGATGCGAGCTGCCGTAAAACACCAAAGACGAAGATCATAGACCGTTAATATTAATACAGTCTAATGGCCCGAATTTCTGCGGTGAGAGTGGTTGAGGTAAATGGCGGAAAACGTGATTGACGTTGTGGCTAGCTTGATAGGACTGAGGTAAAAACGAAATTACTTAAGCGCGTACTCGTGAAGAGCACAGCTGGGAGAAGCGCGTGCAGAGGACCCTGCATATGACGCGAACACGAGAAAAATAATGGGTTTAATTATACTTTTACTTCCTGACAGTTTCACTTGTTACGCGAGGATAGTAATGACTGACAGACGACGCCGAATTACATACAATATAATTTCCTAACTAAATCTGAGAGAATGCGAAAACATTCAAATATTTTTTACCTCGCTATACCAGACAACAGTTATAAGCCACAAGGAGGTGCACTGAGAACGCAGGGTGCTATATTTCCCCTTATGAAAAAGATTAACAAGGTATCCTACAGCTAAATATATATTTCCAAAAAATAAAAAAACAAATTAAATAGCTTAATTTAAGCTTGTTAAATGCAAATTTACAGAGCCCCTGTCATTACAGAGCAGCAGAATCTGTATTTGTGGTTATCAGTTAGATAAAAGTAATTTTAAACTTTAAAACTGCATTTAAAGGCAGACAATGCCCATTCTGTAATTTAACTTTGCGTGCTCAGAAATTTTACACGTTCACTGTATGATTTAACGAAATACGAATAGCCTAGTATTATGGATGGAGAGGCATTTGCACTTCATTGCATATTTTGAAGGCCCAGCTGAAGTACCCACGGTTCGCCACTGAGTGATGTCATATACAGTGACATATTAATGACAGTTCAGTGTAAATAATCTAATGCTCAAATAGATGAATTATTAATTGAAGTATTGAGTTTATCATTCAACAGTCTTGTGTCAGTGTCAGATCAACTGTAACATCACAATGCATAAATCCTGCAAAAACTTTGCTATAGTGCATCTTTATGTAGATGATACTGTGATCTACTTTCATCTTAGTCAGGCTGTTATTGAACTCAATGCTGTTTTTAGTTAGGTTAAGATTTTATTACAGGGCTGTGCTTTAATCTTGCAGTTAGGAAAGCATTTGTTCAGTTTATTTTAAATGTTTTGGCTGCAGCAGTGTGGACTTCGGAGCGTAAAAATGACAGATGGGACACCCTACGGACTCATAGACTGAGCGAGCGTGCACAATTTAAGGCCACGAGACCGAAAGCCCACATAAGGTGCGCTATTAGGGACAGGACCTTAGTGGAGTAATGTTGAAGTTTTATGTGTTGTAGCTGTTGGGCTGTGACTTACACCTCTACAAGAGTTTGTGCTTTAGTGGGATCAACAGTAGATATTCACACTTCATACTCTTCATACTTTGCTGGTCGTGTGGAGGATGAAACATATGCAGATTATTGGCTCACTTAATAAGGAACTAAAGGAACCGGTTTATAAAAATATAAAACATAATCTGTCCTGTGAATGGAGTTGAGACTGTTGCTCAAGAATAAGAGCACTAGCAGTAAAAATATGAAGATTAATGATTAGATTTTTTTCTGCTGGAGACATAAAAGATGAAGTAAAGATAAGAGACATCTTTTACAGGCAGTGGCGTCTATATGCTTGTTGTATCTCACAGTAAGTTTGTTTCTGCAGTATGAAAATGAGAGCTATGTGATTCCCATTACAAATCCAGGCAATAACCAACTTACAACGTTCAATGCTGGTGTTTGTCTGAATCGTAATCTAACCTTTTTTTCTTATTTAGATTTTTTAGTAAGATCACAGACTTAAGTTGCAGTAGTGTATAAATTACATTGTTTTAAATCCATCCTGTCAGGACTCTGCCATAAGAGTCTTGTTTTATATTTATGTTTTATCGTGATGGCAGGGTTCTAACCAGTGGCGGCTCGTGACTCCTCATCCGAGGGGCGCGAATTCAAAATAAGTGTTCGGAGTATCATGTGTGTGGTTCCCTTTTCCAAAATATGTGTCCTGCGTGTTGAGAGATCGTGTGTGCATCACGTGTTTTGTCAAAATAAGTGCCTGCTGCACACGCATCAAAACCGTTTATGATAAAAGAGACGCTCATGTTCCAAAAGACACTCCCTTAACATTAAACTCTGATTACGCATGAGATTATGCGAGTATCTGGCAAACGCGAGCGTCTCTTTTATCATAAACCCTTTGACGCGTCTCCAGCAGACACTTATTTTGGCAGGACACGTGATGCACATACGATCTCTCAAAGTGCAGAACACGTATTTTGAAATTACGTACCACACACATGACGGGCTACATACATGTTGTGACGAACTTCGCATTGTGCGCCCTCAGAAAAAGAAGTCACCAGCCGCCACTGGTTCTGACAGTCTCTTGTTCCATGTGGAGGCTCATGGCCTTGTATATTGGGTCATGTTCCTCTGGTGTCTTGTCCTAGTCCCCGCCCCCTTGTTCTCCTTGTTAATTATTCATTATCAGTTCATCCCATTCACCTATGTTGCCCTCGTTATCTTGTTTAGTTTTCCCCTATTTAATCTCCTCTTGTCTCTTATCTTGTGCTGGTTCATTGTGTACAGATGTGTTGTACTTTGTTGAGTTCATGTTTGATTTCAGTCTTGTTTTATATCAAAGTCTAGTATGTCATGTTAGTATTTTGTATAACATGTTTAGTAATGAGTTGCCCCCTCGTGGGTTTTTGTTTTCTGTGTTTCATGTTAATAAATGTTCACTTTCCCCGACATCGTCTGCGCTTGGGTTCTCTTGTTCATTGTCAAATCCTCACACATCCTATAAGGAATTTTGCAAGCAAAGGATAGATCTGAGAGGGGCTTGAAAATATTTTTCTGTACAAAGGGAGGCCGGTGAAACAAGTGTTTTTGTCTTATAGCATGTTATGTTAAGCAGTTCAAAATAAAATAAATCTGTTTTATATGTCCAACTTAATTCTATATACTTAATATTATTGTCGTGCAATTCAAATGAAAACCCTTCAGGCAATGTTGGGGCGTGTGGGGCTCCTTGGACTTTCTTTAGAGCCCCCAAAATGGTAAACACGTCACTGTTTACAGGACTCTCCAACAAATAACAGCTACACGTAAAGATAAGAATAGTTGTCAGATTATGTCAAATTCAAGCATGTTATAAAATGATTTCCTTCTTCTTATGCTATGAAAAGTGTCAAAAAGTGAAGGAGAGTCTTTCTTTAACATCCGCTTGAGTACGATAATCAGATCATTTGATGATTTACCACAACTTCAGATATTGACACAACTTTACAAACCAGTTAAAGTCAGAGATCTCCACAAGCACGTATGTATACACATGTATATGTATTGAATCTTTGAAATGTTACAAAAAACAAGCATGTTAGTTTTGTTTTATTTTACTGTTTAAACTGTCTGATGAATTGAGCGTCACAATGATGTTTTATTTTTTCTCAGGAATAAGAAAAGAGTTTTGGGTCTTATGTGACTTTCTACAAAACTACATCATGAACTTTAGACTCTCATCATTGATCCTGCTGTTACACATTCAAGGTATGAACACTAGAACACTATTGAGTAAACATCAGTTTTGTGCTTGTTGGACATTTGGGAAAAGCATCAGTGTTGTTTACTGCATTAAGACAGTGATATAAGTCAAGGGTCAGGACAAACCTTAATTATTCAAACAAGAAAATCTAGAAGCTGTCACTTTGGCGATACCCTTTTAAAATAAACTTTATCTCTACATAAACAGTGCGTATCTCAAAGGTACATATTGATACTTCTGAGGTATGTAAATAGTTCATATTAGGACATGATGTTTTATAAACAAGGTTTGGGAGGAGCTGATAAGTCAATGAACACAGCTGGCTCTCGATCATTGAGCAATGAACACGGCTGGTTATAAATCACTAATCAACACAACAACTTAGTACCAGCTCTATAAATAATCAAGACTCCTTACCCTCATTCTCCGGAATTATCGCAAACCCACCTCCACCCCTTCACCTCACTACCTACATTAAGCTCAGCACCGGGAATAACACGGGTCAGGGCACACCCCAGGCCCGGGGCTCCTTCCCTGGTCAAGGGACGAACGTTCCGAACTCGGGGGGGTATTTCACGAGCTCGGAACCTTTGCCCAGGGACAGCACGCCACACACGCATATTAGCAGTCCCACTTTATTGTCAGTGAGGCGAACTCGTAAAACACTTTTCTGATAGTGTAAGTAAAGACAAGCTGGAGAGCCCAAAATGTAACCACAAAGTTGTTTTTCCACAGACGCTTTACATGTAATTGACTGCTTTGTGTTTGTAAGGGTGGATTCACTACAGTGGTTCAGTCTGTATGAACGCTGAAATGACTGAGAAATGTTAACAGCAAGTATTTCTTATCAATTATCACCCTTCTTAAATGAAAATAAGTGCAGTTATGATAGAAAAATATGTGGGAGAGCATTGCTAGAATATAAATATATTGTATTGATATGTAGAGTTTAAGTATTAGCATTAAATCAAAACTAAATAACAGATTTGTAAATAAAATGCTTTAACAACAGCACTGACTTAAAGTTACAATTTAATTGGTTACACTAAAAGCCTTCATGTAGTCAGAGCCGATGGTGTAGTGGTCAGCGCTCCAACATGTGATGCTTTCGCACTTTCGGCGACCCGAGTCCGATTCCCTGCTCGTGGTTATTTGCCGATCCCATACCCCTCTCTCCTCCCTGTACTTTCCTGTCCTCCCCTAACATCACTATTGAAAAGAGGCAAAAACTGCCCAAAATATATGTATAGACGTTTCTTCAAGTCTATGTTTTTAAATGTTTCAATTGTGGGGAAATAGGACATTTATTTCGCGCTTGTCCGGGTAAAGACAAAGAGAACAACAACTCGCTGGCTGTTGTTAATGTTGGCAAAGTAGTGCAGGCTGGACCCTCAAACGTTGATCCACCTATGGCGGATGATAGTATAGCGGAGGAAAGAGCAGTAGAAAACCTGCCCGTGAATGAAAGTGTGGTGATTCAGATAAGTGAGAGCGTAACTAATGAAAGTTGCTCGAATACCGAAGCCTTTAAAACTGTTAACTGGTGTTAATACAGATACAGTGATAATGATCGTGACTTTACTGTTTCTGTTAATTTGCATTGGAATAACTCTGAAATGGTGACAGAGACGGAATAAACTATGTTTAAAGTTCCTTCTAAAAGGAAAAAATCTGGAGATTCACAAAATGTCAGAGCTAAAAAAGCGGAGGTAGAGGATGTGTTTGATGAAGACGAAATGGAAAGTGGCAATGAATCTTCTGATTCTAGCATCAGTTTGTCTCAGATTGATTTTTCTAACTACACTTATGAAGTTGATGAGATCAAACTCTTTCTATAGGGCTACCAAAAACAAGAGTGGGGTTTGTGTAAAGCAGTTTTTCCTGACTTAAAGCAGTTGTGGATAAGACACTTTATGTCAGAAAGGTTGTTTACAAACAGAGAGATTTATAGACTGAAGAAAATAGTGACGAAGCTCACTTCTGACAATGTTAATTGAGGTAGTGATAAAGCCTAATAGAGCTTTTTTAGATGTGATGTTTGTGTACAGAGTGTTGTTTTTTTCTTGTTTTTTTTCTTTTTCTTTAACTATTGGGGGAAGTAAATATTGCAACAGTAAATGTTAATGGAGCAAGGGAAATGGAAAAGAGGGCAGAACTGTTTCAAGTGATTAAGCAAAGAAAAATTGATGTTGCCATGTTGCAAGAGACACACAGGCTGAATCCCAAACCGCCTACTTCCATACTATATAGTATGCAAAGTAGCGCTTTTTACATACTAAATAGTATGGAAGTAGGCGGTTTGGGATTCAGCCATTGTGATTCAAGGAATGCTGCTGATTGGACAGGAGAGTGGGACGGGGTGTCTGTGTTAAGTCACATCACCTCACTTAGTGAAGGAGGAGCTATTCTTTTTACTAAGAGTTTTACTCCACACTCATATCAGATTGATGAGATAATCAAGGGTAGGATTTTAAATGTAAGAGCAACTTTTGGAAAGAATTTTTACCCAAACTTAATATTGGGTGGTGATTTTAACTGCACAATGTCAGATTTGGGTAGAAATCATGTCGAAGAGTTTTATGTTTTTAAACATCACTGTAGTATTATAAAAAAGTGTATAATTACTCCATTAAGTTTTTCGGATCACAGCATGGTACAGTTTGTTGTATTTTTAAACTCCATTAAGCCAATGAGTGCATACTGGCAACTTAATACTAATACTTGTTGGGTGATAAATATTTTCCAGGACAAGAAACCTCTGCCGCCATCCTGCTCAAGAGTTTTGCACAGCTCCCCAAGCATAACAAAAAATGTATTTAAATGTTAGGTTTTCTGTTACTAGCCATTTTACATGCTTTTTGTGATTTTGCCTTTCATTTCCCTTTTTAAGCAAATGTTCAACCTTCAATGGTTATTTTCTGAATCTTTTGCTCCTCCTGTCAGCCACTGCTTACTGAAAAATAAAAGACTTCATTCTTTAAAAGAGTTTCAGACTCTATATAAATACATTATACTGAAGAGGCTGCTAGCAAGTGCCATATGCATTTAGAAAAAGGAAGCAACTGAGATTATGGGATCATCTATCAAGAGTTAAAACTGACAGACATTAACAAACCACTGCTGCATATCTGCACAATAGTATTTTACCAACAAAGCCTCATATGTCACAAATAATAATAAATTACTTTCATTACATTAATACTAAAAGGTTTTGAAATATGGACACAATTTCATAAAGCCATAGATATCTAATGGTTTATAGGTTGTCATGATTTATAATAGGATATTATTGTTATGAATATATAATTATTAATATGCATTATTATGGGTTCAGTGACAAAATTACTGTCACTACATCATTTCTACAATCAGATGGCCTTGAAATATGATAACTGAGCTTACCAACAATATATAGTTTGTTAAGATTTTTTTTAAAATAGGATATTTGCTATTTGCTTACATCTGCTGGTCAAACACGTGTTAACGCTTCCATGACATAATGTCATGAAAATAACCATCATATTATATATACAGTACTTTATGTAGCAAACTTACATTTATTTCAGCACTGTGTTTTATTTCTTACCTGACAGAGCTCTTATTTGTGTGTTAAATGTTTACTGATAATCATATTTGCCATGTAGGCCTATTTGTTCTTGACTTTTCAGTTAAATTTGCATGTTAATCTGTTTTATCTTGTATAAAGTGTACACTGAAATTACTTAAGTTAAATGATGTGTTATCAGTCTTGGAACGAGACTTTCTGTAAATATGACTAAAGTACTACAGCATGTGAATTTGCACATTTATTTCTTCACAATGGAGGATGACGGCTCCACTGCGGCCCTGTCCCAAATGGCACACCCTGGACTTGTGGACTTCCTCAGAGTCCACACTTTGATGACATCATGTAGTGCAGACTTTAGGGACCCTTGTCCACAACGGTGCACTAGAGTCGTATTTTGAGACAGACTCGAGCATTACGTTGAAAATAAGAAGAGAAGTTGCCCATCACTCCTCCCATCCGTCGTCTGATTGGTCTGATTGCTCTTTCGCAAGGACTTCTGGGTAGTTAAAGTGCATGAAGCCTGCAGCAGTGTGGACTTTGGAGCATAAAATGACAGATGGGACACCCAACGGAGTCAAAGACTAAGCGAGCGTGCACAATTTAAGGCCACGAGACCGAAAGTACACATGAAGTGCGCTATTTGGGACAGGACCTTACTGGAGTAATGTTGAAGTTTTATTTCTTGTAGCTGTTGGGGTGTGAATTACACCTCTAGAAGAGTTTGTGCTTTAGTGGGATCAACAGTAGATATTCACTCTTCATACTCACATCCCACTGTAGATACAGTAGAGAAAACATACTGGGATCTGTCAAACATTAATGCTTGGAAATTAAAGGATCTGCGTGAGGTTCATCAGTTTGCTGGTCGTGTGGAGTATAAAACATATGCAGATTATTAGCTCAGTTTATTAGTAATGAAAGGAACAGGTTTATAAAAATATAAAACATAATCTGTCCTGTGAATCGAGTGGAGACTGTTGCTCAAGAATAAGAGCACTAGCAGTAAAAAGATGAAGATTAATGATTAGATTTTTTTCTGCTGGAGACATAAAAGATGAAGTAAAGATAAGAGACATCTTTAACAGGACTCAGCAATAATTAACAGCTATAAATTAACTTTTAATATAATAGTATGGAATAGTTGTCAAAATATGTAAAGTCCAAGCATGTTATGAAAAGGTTTCCTTCTTCTTATGCCATGAAAAGTGTCAAAAAGAGTTTCTTTAACATCGGCTTGAGTACGAGAAAATGAGATAAGATCATTAAATGATCTACTTCAGACACAACTTTACAAACCGCTTAAAGTCAGAGATCTCCACAAGCACGCATGTATACACATGTCTATGTATTTAATCTTTATTTGAAATGTAACTTAAGGAAAACAAGTTTTAAGTTTTTAAGTATGTGATATTAAGTATCTCAAAGGTACATATTAATACATCTGAGGTATGTAAATAGTTCATATTAGGACACAGTTTTTCTGACAGTGTAGTTAAAGACAAGCTGGAAGGCCCAGAATGTAACCACAAAGTTGTCTTCTCACAGACGCTTTACATGCAATTTACTGCTAACAACAACGCCCTGAATCTGTTTACGAGCTTCTTACTTAGTGCCAGATTATCCATAGACGGATTGGGAAATAGGGGGGCGCCAAGAGCTCCAGACTGCGACCAATCTTTTTGGGTAGCTATCTTCTGACTAGAATTAGTCGAGGGGGTTTTATGATTCTGTGGTTCACGACTTCTTAAAAGTTTCATCAATTGTGCATTATGGGATGTGCAATAAATGCATAGAGAGTTAAGTCTATTTATTATTAAAGTATTTGTTAGTAATACACTTATTTTGGTGAAAATTTCAATAATTGCATTGCAGGCTGATTTAAGCCGCGGTCACACTTTGGCTGGACGTTGCTGTGGGGAGCAGCTCATCAGTTTGATCTTTTACTTCATTTATTTGTACTTTTCAGTAGAGAGAAAGGTCACACAGTGATGTACCAGTTTTGTACTGATCACAATGCTTCACATGATATGAATTCACAGAGCTTTGACTTGAACTTTGCTATGCAGCGACCTGCGAAATATAATCACACAAGTTTGCATATCCAATCTGACACATTCACTTGTGTATGAATGGAAGTCAATGTAATGAAAAGTGTAGTGTGACCGGCCCTTTAAGCAGCGCAGCATCTTCTTCTCTTCTTACTAGATCACAAATTTAATTTGATCATTACTGTGATTGTTCTGTCACTCGTCTTTGTGGAGATCGTCTGGGGAAAAGTCGACACATCAATCCTATTATAATGCCTGTGATGGAGCAAGACATGACGGCAGAATCTGAAGATGTAGAAATGATTTGCCCATGGCCGTATTTGTCCAAGATCATGTCTCTTAAAGAAACAAACAGTAAAGTTTACACGTTCGTATGTAATCTGTGCAAACTTTAAATGAACAAATATGTGCATTGATTCATTGAAATAAATATATTAATTAAAATAAAACATCTTAAAAAAGATTACTTCGGAGTGTAAGGACAATAAGGGCAGCTGCTCTCCACAGGTTGAGTTTCAGTGAGGTTGAATTTATTAACTTGTAGAGAAAACATACTGGCATTACATTCAGTCTGAGAAAATATATCCTTGAGTATTTAATCTCATGAAATTCAGAGATCTGCGTGAGGTTCATCAGTTTGCTGGTCGTGTGGAGTATCTGGGAAACACACTGAGAATCAAAGACGTCAGCATGAGTGACACTGCTGTTTATCAGTTTAGGATCTTCAACGACACATCAGATGAATTTGCTGGTTCTCCTGGAGTCTTTCTTATTGTTACAGGTAACTGCTCATAATAATGCTGTATTTAACACATTTATAAAGACTAAAGTGATGCTATTGATCATAAGAGCTTTTACCATTGTTGTTTTCTTTATCTTTTGTTAAACAATAATTGGATAACATTTTGAAATGAAAAAGCCCTGTCATGAACTGATGTTTATGTTGTGAATTTTACACTTGTTTTTGAGGTTGTCTCTGATATGATGTGTTTTGCTTACCAGTCTAATCTAGTATTAAACTGAAGCTGGTATAAACTGGTTTTCTGGGCAGAGATGTCTATCACACAGTCTCATCCTGTTTAACTGGGTGGTTTGTGGTAAAGCCGATCAAGTTTTTATGCTGATTCAAGATCAGGACACTCATTTTTAATCTGACTTTAGAATTAAAAATATATTTGTTTAATGTTTTTGCGTTTGATAGATAGTTTCATGTAAATTGCTTTAATTTAATCTAAACCGATCAGAGACCCCATAGTATTATTTTTTTTCTGATTTTGGAAGTCAATGGGGCCTCTGATCGGTTTGGTTTCAACATTACTCAAACTATCTTCCTTCGTGTTTATCAAAAAAAGAAGACATTAATACAGGTTTGTAACAACATGATAGTGAGTAAATGATGACACCTTTTGTGTTCACAGTATACAATTTATCAGTATGTGTGCGTTACATTCGACAGTAAGTGAATTTAACACGATATTCCACCATCTTAAATGAGATTACAATCTGAAGGGAGTGAATGTGTGCATAGTTAATAAATGAACATCAGTACATCAATTCACCAGAAGTAGAGACGGTTAATCTGTCATCAATTAGAAGAAACTATTGAGTTTTTGTATTGGCTGCATGCGAGTATACACAAATGTTATTATTATTATTATATCATTAACTTTTACCTCAGTGAATGTTAGCTGCAGTAGTTTATCAAACATATCAAAATATGTATTCAGACATACTACTCGCCTCGCCTACTGCTTTCGCCTACAATAAAGTATGGAAGAAGGCGGTTTTGCACGCAGCACAAGACAATTTCCTTGTACATGTTAACCTGCAGTACTTTAAACTAAATGTGATTCTGACATCATTTACAAACAAACACACATCCAACAGCAAGAAGTTCATAGAGAAGATGGAGTTGTATGTTGTTCATTTTTAACTCTTTAAGGACCAGAGAGATGTTGTTTTGGCTTTACATTACAGACAGAAAGAGAAAGGAAATACATTTCTTAGTTAAATCTTTAAATGAACATAATAACCTGATTTTAAACAGATTTTTTCAAATATAACTAGTTGTCAAGGAACTTTAAGCTCCTTTGCACCCTGCTTATTTTTGGATCCACATGAGTTTCATTGGAAAGTCTGGAAGGAAGTTTTGCACATACTTCACTCCTTACACGTGCATTACATATTTAATTTTCTGAGCAATATCAGCTCCATTTAACACTTTTACAGGTTTTAAAACAATTACATTCATTTCTTAATGGTTTCCCCAAATTCCAATGTAGAAAATATTAAACATGCAGATTATTAGTAATGAAAGGAACAGGTTTATAAAAATATAAAACATAATCTGTCCTGTGAATGGAGTTGAGACTGTTTCTCAAGAATAAGAGCACTAGCAGTAAAAAGATGAAGATTAATGATTAGATTTTTTTCTGCTGGAGACATAAAAGATGAAGTAAAGATAAGAGACATCTTTTACAGAACTCAGCAATAATTAACAGCTATAAATTAACTTTTAATATAATAGTATGTAATAGTTGTCAAAATATGTAAAGTCCAAGCATGTTATGAAATGCTTTCCTTCTTCTTATGCTATGAAAAGTGTTTAAAAGTGAAGGAGAGTCTTTCTTTAACATCCGCTTGAGTACGATAATCAGATCATTAAATGATCTACCACAACTTCAGATATTGACACAACTTTACAAACCAGTTGAAGTCAGAGATCTCCACAAGCACGTATGTATACACATGTATATGTATTGAATCTTTGAAATGTTACGAAAAACAAGCATGTTAGTTGTGTTTTATTTTACTGTAATAACTGTCTGATGAATTGAGCGTCACAATGATGTTTTGTTTTCTCTCAGGAACAAGAAAAGAGTTTTGTGTCTTATGTGACTTTCTACAAAACTACATCATGAACTCCAGACTCTCATCATTGATCCTGCTGTTACACATTCAAGGTATGAACACTTTTGAGTAGACGAAAGTTTTGTGATTGTTGGACATTTGGGAAAAGCATCAGTGTTGTTTACTGCATTAAGACAGTGATATAAGTCAAGAGTCATACAAACCTTAATTATTCAAACAAGAAAATGTAGAAGCTGTCACCGGGGCAGTGCACTTTCAAAAGTAAACTTTATTTTTACCTAAACAGTGCATATAAGTATCTCAAAGTTACACATTGATACATCTGAGGTGTGTAAATAGTTCATATTAGGATAATGTTTTTTTCTGACAGTGTAAAGAGAAGCTGGAGAGACCAGAATGTAACCACAAAGTTGTCTTCCCACAGACGCTTTACATGTAATTGACTGCTTTGTGTTTGTAAGGGTGGATTCACTACAGTGGTTCAGTCTGTATGAACGCTGAAATGACTGAGAAATGTTGACAGCAAGAACTTCTTGTCAATTATCACCCTTTTTAAATAGAAATAAGCGCAGTTATGATAGCAAAATATGTGGGAGAGCATTGCTAGAATATTAATATATATTTCTCAATCAGATGCAAAAATAAATTGGTCACATGTGCAGAACATTAAATGTTGTGTTCAAGTTCACGTCTTATATTTATCTATTTTTTATCTCTTATTTACTCTCACATAATTCTTTTTACAGAAACATGCGCAAGGCAATGGCCATGCATTATTATGATGTCACGTGCTGTACATTCTGCAGCATTCATGAATACTTTCATAACATTAGGACAAAAGCCTTTTGAAAATTGTATTTTCATTGCCTATATCTGAAAACGTCTTAAAACAACTTTCTCCAACTCAGCTTTATATATTTATCCAGAGATAAAGCGTAAACTCGACAAGAGATGCGGTGCGCTGGGTAGGGTTGCCAAGTCCTTTGCTTTTTTCGGCTACTGTTTAAACTGTCTCCACAGGTTTTTTTCATGCGGGTTAAAGATGAAAGGATTTTGTTTATTAGTTATTGGTATTTGGGCTGTGAATTTTTGGTTTAATGTTTAGGGTGCATGTAAGCTGTATTGTCGTAACCTTCAAACGTATCAAATTCAGTCGGATTGACAAAATTTTGTGTATGTAAACATATCCATTGAGTACTGAAATCTAGGGCTAATGACCTGAACCCCAGAGCTTAAGTAAAAAAGAAAAGCATAGAAATAAAAGAGGAGCGACTAGGAGAAGTTACACAATATCAGGTGTTTCAAAACTTCATACCCGTCATTTTTTGTCTTCTTTTGTACTATGGCTTCATAAGCTGGGATTTTACCCTGAATTTTCAGCCAAGATGGCGGTGGTGCTGAACTCAAGCGCATCAGGCGTTAGATCACCGCAGGAGCATCAGCTCTGCTTATTTGTGACCCTGAACTAATTTGTGCTCTTAGTAGATTGTTGGTCATTATGGAAATAAGCTGTTGCGCCTGTGTCTTAATTTTAATAACATTTTTAGTAAATAACTCGCAGATATTAGCACTCCAATCAGCGCTTTTTTTTGGAATTACGCTCCCATGCTAATTTTCCCCATTTAGTAAATCTGTCCATGTAACGTAACAATAAGTATGTAACAATGAAATGTTGTCCAATTTAGTACTCACTCATATAGTTTAATTCTTGAAAGAAATTATTTGTTTGTGTGTGTGTCTGTGAACATTTAGTGTGGTGAATGTAAACTCACCTGACTTTTACCATTCTAATAAAAAATATTAATAACAGTAACCTACCTAGGTCAAATCTTAAACACGGGTCTATAAATAAGGCTTTATTGTGGTACATAGGCAGTCATTTAGGCACAACAATAGTTTTCTGTTTGAATGTTCAGCTCAAGTCTAGAAGGCCCAACAAGTCATGATGCCAAACATGAATCAGAATAAGTTCAGGTATTGCACATCTTTAGCAGACCACCTAAAATCCACTAGAATGCAGGAAATCACATCTACTTAATCCAAAATTTCCTTGGGGTGAACCTTTAGCTACAGTATGTCGCCTCACAGAATGTTACCAATATTGTGTTACCATCTCCAGTAGGCCGCCCCATCAACCAACTTGTGTGACTGCATGCGCCGCATAATTTTGATCACCCCTGACAAAATCTCACTCCAAGGTTTTTTTGAAAAGTTGGCAGATATGAACTCAAGAGTTGCAGAAAGGAGCAGATGTGTACAACAAATGTGTAAAAACAACAACAGTAGCTTGTTGATGCTTTTGTTAAAGCTTACAACAATGTCATTAATGTTTTAGAGGCTTCTCACATTCATCACATTTTTTTATTCTGGCTAACAGTTTAACTTTCTACTTGCTTGTTGTTCGCAACTACTTGATTTGATATTTATTTAAGCAGAAAGGTCCCATTGAGATGCAGTTTCTCTTCTATCCTGGTTGTGATTTATATCAGCAACTCATTTGGAGAGTAATGTAATGACTTTGTTGGGTCAGTACAGGGTTTAGATTAATCCAGGACTAGACCTTAGTTATATTAAGACGTTTAAGTAACTTTTACAAACACCTTACACAAAAAATACTGGTGTGCATCTTTTGACAAAACATTGGCACTGATAAGTTTAGATAATTGGTAACATTTTACAATAAATTTGAATTTTTTAACATTATTAAATACATCAGCTAACTTGAGGTCAAGTAGGTCTGATTTAAAAGAAAAACTTAGATTTATTCAAATTCATTTATATCATTGTTCTCTAGTGCAGGATTTTACATTTGGATCTCAAAAATATGCTTACATTTACATTATACTGTGTTACGAATGTCAATAATATTTCATATTTATTTTCAGGGTCCCTAACATTGGATAACTTTAATGTAACCTGTGATGAACTGAATATTTGTGCTCTGAGAGGGGACACGTTTACAGTGAGGTGCTCTTACTCAAACATCAACATCACAACTGGGTTCTGGTTCAGTCAGAAACAGAGAACAAACTGGAGAAACAAAGATGAACCTGAAGATTTGACTTTAGATTCAGATTACTCAGGACGAGTGGATCAGTGGATCACTAAAGATTACTCAAAACTCACAATAGATTATCTGAGAGAGAGAGACAGTGGAGAATATCAGCTCATGATCATTATGAAGGATGGAGTTAAACATCTCAGCTCAGTCACAGTCAATCTAACAGTCACAGGTACATTTACATTCTCATCAGTCCAGTTAAACTCTTTTCATTTCTCATCTAATGTAAGGTTTTGTTTATTTAGGTTTACAGGTGAAGATGAATCCTGAATCTACAGGACAGCGAGTAAAACTGAGCTGTGATTCCTCCTGCCCTTTAACATCTAAATATGATTACGAATGGTACAAGAATGGAAAATATTTAACAAAAAACCAAAGCATATTTGTGTCATCCAGTGGAAACAATGACAGTTATTACTGCACTGAGTCTCGTTCAGATCCCTCTTCATCTGTGTGTGAGTCTGACATTTATAAAATATTTACATTAAAATTGAAGAACAAACTTTGCAGTTTTCTTGTTGATTCATATACAGTATGAGTGTGTTTGTAATTGATTGTGAATGTTACAGCAGTATTTTGTGACTCTTTCAGGTTTTTCTAACAGTGGTTGTTGGGGTGTGACTTACACCTCTAGAAGAGTTTGTGCTTTAGTGGGATCAACAGTAGATATTCACGCTTCATACTCACATCCCACTGGATATACAGTAAAGAAAACATACTGGGATTACCTTTTTATTTATAGTGGGGATTTCAGTTATCTGCGTGAGGTTCATCAGTTTGCTGGTCATGTGGAGTATCTGGGAAACACACTGAGAATCAAAGACGTCAACCCGAGTGACACTGGACGATATTACTTCAACATCATCACTAACACATCAGATAAAGTTTCTGGTTCTCTTGGAGTCGATCTTATTGTTACAGGTAACTGCTCATAATAAACTCTCTGTAAAGCTGCTTTCACTGATCAGATTTTCTGAATATATTTATGCTACATATTAAGAGTCCTTATATATATATTTTTTTATCTTTTGTTAAACAATGAGTAGATTACATTTTAAATATTAAAATGCTAATGCTATCAATAATTTGAGCCAATCATCTGAAATTTCATCTCATCTGAACACTGTATGATGTTTATGTTGTGAATTTGTTTTTGAGGTTGTTGAAAATAATATGATGTGTTTTGATTACTGCATATATGATGCTGCTGTATCTCAATGGCTTCATTACCAGTTAGACTATGCAGTTTACCAGCTTGCAAGCATGGTTGACCGGATGCTGGTGAATAGTGTAATGTTGGTAAGCAGCCAGGCCAGCAGCAAACCAGCACTTACCAGTCTAATCCAGTATTAAAACTGAAACTGGTATAAACTGGTTTCATGAGTTGTCACACGGTCTCTTTCTGTTTAAGTGGGTGGTTTGTGGCAAATTTGCAAAGTCGCTCAAGATTTTATGTTGATGTTGAGGACACTCATCACAGAGGTCTTCAGATTTAAAACAAATACACTAATCAACATTTAATGTTAATCAAAAAGTTGCTCTTAGACAAAAACTATTGTATTGTTCAAAACACAAAAATAACTTTTATGAAAGGTTTTGATCCACTTAAAATGTTGACTGTATGTTTATGTTGCACTCTTGTGTTTGACAGATGCTTTCATTTAAAGAAATTTAAGCTGTGTTCATATTATATATTTTATCTGTATGTGGTGTTTGATTGCATGATCTTGCCATTGTTCACATCATACTGAATTGAGCTGAATCAAACATTTCAGACCTAACTTTGAAAATTAGTTGATGTGAACTCTGTTATATGAAATCTCAGGTACACGGGTGAGAAGCAGTCCAGACCCTGTGATAGATGGAGAAAAAGTGATATTAAGCTGTTCTGGATGCACTCTGGATATCAAACATACTTACATCTGGTATAAGAATGGACAACAGGTAACAGATGGATTGAGATTATTAAACAAGCTGTACCTGGACTCAATCAGCAGTGGGGAGCAACACGAGTATTCCTGTACTGTAAGAGGTAACACAACATGTCATCATACATCTGACTTTACTGTTAAAACATTACTTTAATTGGTTACACCTAAAAAATTAAATTTTTATGTTGATCCAACCTTTCAGTTTTTAGAATTTTTTACTGCAGTGTCAGAAATGTATCATAATCTATGACCATCACTGAGTAGTAAATGAAAATGCAACATGAAATGATATATTGATCAACATGTCAAGTTAAATATGTTTTACTCTGTAAACTCGATGTGAGAAAACTGCGGAGCTTAACATTGCAATAGTAATGATGAATATTCAGTATTACTGTAAATACAGGCCAGGCTTACATTTATATAAACTACATGCAAGCTCCCTGTGCAAAAGTGTCATCAGTGATTCACCTTGCTGTGTTTGTTACGACCAGCGCATATAGGGGAGAGTGGGGTAAAGTGAGACATTTTTTACATTTGCTCCCCTCTAAGCGAGCTAAAATGATATATCAGTCAAATTTACACATTTCCCATTAATTCAGGATGTTTCCTAGCTATGGAAATTACCAGAATGTATTCAGGACGAAGAGCAGTAAAAATATGATTGTTTTAAAAAAAGTGGTCTTGTGTCTCACTTTACCCCAGCTTAGGGGTAAACTGAGACAGACCAGAAAAATCAAGGGGGTAAAGTGAACCAGCTCGGGGTAAACTGATCCACTTACTTTTTACACTCTGAAACTACCATAACAGCACATATTGTAACAGATAAAATCCTGACGGCTAGCTTGACAACCACACATTCCAGAACTAATGTTGGACTAGTAACAGAATCAAGGGGATTGGTCAATTAAGAACATTATTTTTCTAAACACTTGAAAGTACAGTAACTCTGAACCAAAATCAAATACAACATAACATAATTCAAAAGTTATATTTTTTGGCCAGTTTTTGCCTTTATTTAACAGTGAGTTTTGGAGAGGACAGGAAAGTACAGGGAGGAGAGAAGGGTATTGGATCGGCAAATGACCACGAGCCGGGAATCGAACTCCCAGAAAGTGTGAAAGCACCACATGTCGGAGCGCTGCCCACTGTAGACCATTGGCTCCGACAATTCAAATTTTTTTAATTAACATTCAAATGACATATAGAACCAGTTAGATTAGAACGCAGTCTGGGGGTCAGAACAAAGGACCCTTAGAGCCAGCTAGTGTCTGCGGGTCAGCGCAAAAGACAATCAGAACCATCTATCAATATTTCTATCCCTTGCAGCTGCTCTTACTGTGGGTTCACACCAGACGTGAGTTCAACGATTTGTGAAAGTAGATTACATTCAAAGTTAATGCAAAGACACGATCAGACGCATCCTCGCCTGGGGCGATGCGAATGACGCCATATGAGCGGAGCATTTGCCGCGAAAACACACACTATTCACCTCAAACATGTCTTCGCCCAAGTTGAAAATATTTATCTCGAACGAAAAATTTGCATGACACAATGTTAAATCCCGTGAGTAATCTAGAGTGAATAATGCTACGTACACACCAAATGCGGGGCAGTGCGTTACTTGATCTAGATTACTCGCAGGATTTAACATTGTGTAATGGAATTTTTCGCTCAAGTTGAATATTTTCAAATTGGGCGAAGACATGTTTGCGGCGAATAGCGCGTGTTTTCGTGGAAAACGCGCCACCCATATCACGTCATTCGCATCGCCACATGCGAGGACATGTCTGATTGCGTCTTTGCATTGACTTTGTATGTAATCTACTTGCGCAAATTGTTGAACTTGTGTCTGGTGTGAACCCACAGTGCCATGATGCCTCGCGTTTGGTGTGTACATAGCATTAGAGAATTCTTTCCTTCCTTGACCTAAGCAGCTGCACTCTCCATCTCCTCAAGGGGTGTTTTTCCCCAGGCTGTCTTCCTGGTGTATTGACTAGGCATAATGGTTTTTCTGCAATGTTTATAACATTAAAAATAAAACATATGTAATGTAATATTACATTAAAATATGTTTTAGACTAAACTGAACTTGTGCCTCATGTCTCACTTTACCCCACATCATTTGTCTCACTTTACCCCACAACCACATTTTGGAAAAAAACTCTCTCTCTTGGAAATTCAGGCTAATCTTCAGCTAGCATCAACACAAGGTTTTATATGTTGGTAGTTCATAAACATGTGTGATATAAGTTTTTCTACCTGAATCAATTTGCTTTGGCACAACAGTTGATTAAGTTGACAGCAAGAAAATTTACTTTTACAAGCAAAAAATATATTTTTGTGAAAAAAACATGTTAACCACAGCAGCATGAGGTCCTGTCCTTCATGGCCAAGGGGAAATTTGAGGGGCTTAAAAACATAATGGTCATAGGACCACAAATGTGTTCCGTTGCCTAGATACAGGGGGTGTCTCACTTTACCCGATGTCTCACTTTACCCCACTCTCCCCTACTGATGATGTTTACTAACTTGTGTCGTGACCTATGAACTGAAGGTGTCATCATTGTAAAGTCTACACACATGTCCTACTCAAGTTTATTTGATCATAGTCTCAGCCTCAGACGTCACATTTAAAGTCATCCTCTGATTGGTTGAAATACACATGTAAGTTGTGATTTTTATGAGTTCGCTCGGAAACAACATAAAGCCGTCTGATTGAAGAAGAAAGTTGTCATGTTTACATCGATGACATTATTCTTCATCCAGATCGAAAAACGCTGTATTTTTAAAAGTATGAGAGATATTTTAAAGTGTTTTTATCTTGTTGTTATAAACTTTAGTTTGTAGTTTAGTTTGAAGGGTAACACTTTATTTTACGACCCGCAAAGTACCGCGTAATTAAACCGAATTTACAGCGTACCTATTTGTAACAACAGAGTACCTCTACAGTACGTACTTGTAGTTATAAGGGAATAATATTTTAAGTTTGGGGTAATAAGGGGGTAAGAATATATGGAAAATTATTCTCTAAGTATTTCATAACTACAGGGTACCTATTGTAATATTACGTGGTATGTATGACTTACGTCTATGGGTAATATGGTCTATGTGTAATATGTTTTTTTTTTCATATTTGCTACTTACCTGATGAAGTGTTTTGTATAGCCTACAGTTGATGTCTACAAGCCACGTCGGCAAATAAAATATAACACACAATAAAAATAATAGCAACTTGTACCTCTTTGATCTGTATATGTATACAGGAGTTACCAGGTAACTCTTATATTTGCGGGCTGTAAATTGAAGTGGGGCTTATTCCCCGATTGTTCGGTGTATGTACCAGGTAACTCACATATTTGCGGGCTGTAAACTAAAGTGGGGCTTATTCCCCGATTGTTCGGTGTATGTACCAGGTAACTCACATATTTGCGGGCTGTAAACTAAAGTGGTGCTTTGTTCACCTCTTGTTATAGGGTAAATACCATAAACATACAGAATATTGTTATTTTTATTTTAAAACAACTTATTTCAAAACATCTTTAAAACACTATAATTAAGCCAACACTTAATGTTTATTATCACATAACTTTTATTTAAAATAAAAAGTCATGACAATTTTTCATTGTTTTTGCGGCTTGGCTTCCTCTGTTGGTGTTCTTGTCCACTCGGATGATGAGTTGATGTCGTCTCACAAATGCTGTTCTGCATTACATATAAAAAACATAAATGAAAGCCTTCAGTAAATGTTTCTTCACTGTGCCTTGACAGAAACAGAGTTTTCTAAGCCAGTTACGTTTATAAATTTTAGGCTTACTTATGTGCTAGCTAACCTGCTACCGTTAGCTAGCAACTTTCTTGAAAAACATTGTTTGAAATGCGTGAGTCATGTATTAACAAAACCAGTCACCTTATCCAGCATGCGGAACCTGCTAACATCACTCGCAGCTGTACTCCACATTGTAGAACGTTTTTAAAACCTCTTAAAGAAATTTCACCTCAGGATCACGTTCCAGCAAACCTCCTGCAGACGGCTGCGCGCTCTACACCTGCGCACTAACCTACGCATGTAGTCGTCTTTTGCTTTAGCGGGAGCTGATATCTGCTGTTGTTTCATTCTGGTTTGCCATTTCATAAATTATATTTGGCTAAAATACTTGTGTTTACAGTAAATAAATTGCAAAGCACCACTTCAAATATGTCCGCAAATGTAGGAGTTTCCTGGTAAATAATAAGTTGCTATTTGTATTGTACTTACCTTAAAAAAAAGATAACCACATTAAATCAGCTGGACTTTTGTTATTAAAAGCAAGTAATATAGGCTACTAAAATAAAAGTGATGTGCTGTTATATTTATTTGCTGATGTGGCTCGTAGACATTGACTGTATACAACATTCAGTAGTCAATATGAAAAATTCACAATAAAAAATAAATAAAACATAATTTCCCCATAGACTTGACTAAGTCATACATACCACGTAATATTACAATAGGTACCCTGTTGTTATAAAATACTTAGAGTATAAATAATTTATAATTCTTCATATTCTTACCCCCTTATTACCCCAAACTTAAAATATTATTCCCTTATACCTACAGGTTACCTACCCTGTTGTTACAAATAGGTACGCTGTAAATTCGGTTTAATTACGCGGTACTTTGCGGGTCGTAAAATAAAGTGTTACCTAAACTTCTACTTGCTATTGGATCTCCAGACAGTAACATGATTGGATGCTTTATGTGTCAGTCATATGGCCTCTCACACAGTCTGTATTAGACTTAAGTCACGAGTCACAGCAGACACTGAGAGCGGCCGAGAACGTCCAAAAATGTGTCCGCTTCTCAACTATTTGCAAATATCATGAGAAAAATGCTGGCCGACAGCCAAACATTAAGAGAAGTTGGCAAGCCAAGATTTTAACATATGCTTTCAACTGTTTGTGTAACTGGAGGATTATTGAACTGAAATCATCTGTCATTTACTTTAAATATGTGATTTATTTAGAGCTGTGTTGAACATTTGTTGAACTGTTCAGCTGTTTTGAACTTTAGGTGGTAATAAAGTTTATATTATCATTATTTTCAAAGGCATTAAATGTTCTAGCATGACCCAAAGTAAAAGTGTTTTAGCACTGCCAGTGGACAATGTAAAGCACTTCACACAGAACTTGTTTTGTGTCATGTTGAGTATTTGCACACAGCTGTCACGATCACACTTTGCTGTGTAGCGCTGTGATAACGGCTGTAGTGAGACTGAAAACTGAGAGGCAGAGCACCATTTATTTTTGGTTTATATTTTCGGCTTTTTTCTTTTAGCGGCCGATGATTTTGAAATCATCTTTGTGATGACGAAAAACAGAAAAGTAATATTCTGAATGTTCTGCCTTCTCGAAGTATAACTGAGTTTGTGTCTTTTTCTTCTGAAATAAAACCAATGGACAAAACAAAACAAATGAAGAAATGAACAATACCAATGAAGAGATGGATGAAACTATTAAAGAAATGGACAAAACCAATGAAGCAATGGACTTTGTCCCTCTGTTGGTGTTTCTGCCTCAGTTTCTCATTATAGGAGCTGTATGGATCTGGTAAGTAAAAATATCAAGTAAAACTCAAAACTGCATAACATACAGTGAATATTCTGATATGAATTCAGATTGTAAGAGTGTGAATTTTGACCCTACAGGTTTTTCATCAGCATGAATAAATTGAACTCATCTAAAAACAAAACTGATGACAAACAAATAGAGGTGAGAAAATCTGTATATCTGTATGTTAAATAAACTAATGGTCAGATTTTATAACATTATCTCTTTCTGTGTGTTTGTCATTGTTAGATGTTGCAGGTCTGTGAGTAGATCAGCTGTCTGTCCATCAGAACTACTGGAATGATGTCACAACTCTCTTTATGACATCATCACCTAGCAACAGTCTCTCAGCAGTGACATCAGTGATGCAGTGATGTCATATACAGTGACATATTAATGACAGCTCAGTGTAAATAATCTAATGCTTATTCGTTGAAGTATTGAGTTTATCATTCAACAGTCTTGTGTCAGTGTCAGATCAACTGTAACATCACAATGCATAAATCCTGTAAAAACTTTGCTATAGTTTTACAAGATTGAAACAATAAATTGTCCATGTTGATTTGGGATTTTTAGTGTTTTTGACAAACTATAGGCCGATGAATGGAGAAGATAAAACAAAGCCGAGTTTTGGCTATTTGTTGATAGGAAGACTTTCATTTATTTCACATCTTTATTTATTGTGCTATTCATTTACACTGAACCGTTTACTCCTAACAAAATGTGATTTTGTAACTATATTATAAATGTTTCATAAGTAAATTTTATATACATAATTTGACCTGTAATATCACTGTTTTATTTTTTTTTAATCCACCATTAAGGTATATTCTTTACTGTAATTTCTTCCTTATTTTCATGTTTTTAATGAAATAGTAACATTTTAAGTCTAATGGTGGGTGGTGATGGCGCAGTGGATAAGACACTCGCCTTTGGTGTGAGAGACCCGGGTCCGAATCCACTGTGACGCACCATTGGGTCCCTGAGCAAGACACTTAACCCCTAGTTGCTCCAGAGGCGTGCGACCTCTGACATATTCAGCAATTGTAAGTCGCTTTGGATAAAAGCATCAGCTAAATGAATAAATAAATATGTAATTCACTGTAAAGATTAAAATGTTTGCATTAAACCAGTCTGGTGAAAATGTTCTGCCATCTACTGGAAAAAAAACACCTAAATAACATGAACTTTAAGCTAAGTGAATGCTGTCATATAAGGCCTGCATTACAATTAATTTATTATTTACTTGTCTTTGCATGTTAAGAGAAGTATTATAATATAGAAAACAATGACACTCAACAGATTTAAGGAAGATTATTGAATATTTTTTATGTAAATTAAGTTAAAAACTGTATTAAACAATAATATAGTTAAAGCATAACAAAAATAATCTCAGATTTTGATGGCACTGTGAGCAGCAGTGTTTAGCAGCATCAGATCACAGCGTACAACATCAACAGGATTTCTCCAGATCTGCAGGCACAACACTTCCATATCCATTCATCTTTTTAAGACTGAGTTGGTCAGCGATAGCCAGGGGCTCTTTTTCAAGTTCACGTCTATTTTTTAAGGCAAACATCTGACTGATCTCCACAAAAGTTTTGTTCTTTGTCTCAGGGACAACGAAGTAGACATAGAGCGCCACGCCAACACACACACCACAAAACACCAGATAACAGAAAGCACCAGCTGACATCTGGAAAAACATTGAACAATATATCAGATAAATATGAAAGTGAGTGAATAGATCAATGAAATAATCTCATTTGTATCTCATATATGTAAATATATCATATATGTTCATGTTCCCTGAGGAAGTCTTACCTGTAGGAATGGAAATACAAAGCCCACAGTGAAGTTTGATATCCAGTTGAGAAATCCTCCTACAATGTAGGCAGCAGGTCGATGAGACTGTTTAAAGAGCTCTCCTGTCAACAATAATGAGACACCGGCTGCACACAAGATGCATTTGATTATTAATTGTATTGAAAAGTGAGTTATAAAAGACTTTATTATTATGAGTTACACCTCACATTCATTTTAAAGCAGGACATTCATCTTTAAATAGCAGAGACCTGTGATACTAATCTGCCCCTAGGTGGCACTAGTTGCTCAATTTAATACATTAGAGATCTTTTGGGGTTTGACAAAGTAATAAACACCCAAACTTTGCAATTATCTCTTGTTTTTCTTTTCTTTGTTTAAACATGAAGTTATATATAAAGTTTTATTTAGCAGAGTTTATTTTTTGAGCTCATAAATCATGTGTCGCTTGTCTGAAATTCTGTGAGCCCATTTAGTGCAATATCTGTAAACATAACAGCTTCATTAAGAAAGCTCAAACTTGATCTTTTAGACATTTTACGACTACTCTTCAGAGATAAATCCAGTAAATGAGCAGGCAAACAATGTGTAATGATGAGACCCAATGTGACGTCCTCACCAGGCCCTATACAGAATCCAGCAATAATCCCAACCACACAGACCACACTGATATAATGCATGAAGGACACACGAGTCTGACAACAGAAAAACACAAACACAAGTCACTAGAAATCTGAAATTATAATTAAGATTACAATTAAATTAAAGACAACTTAAAAGTAAAGGTAAATAGCACATAACACACAAAGAGTTCAGAAATCATCAGAATTACCTGTAACTGAAGTGAAAAAGTAATTCCAGCACAGCAAATGCACATAAAACTAAAACCACCGATCATTAGCGGCCTCCTGCCAACACGCTCAATAGTGAAGCACTGAAGATTCAGAAAAACACTGTTAGACGCTTTAAACTCAAAGAGTTTATGATCATATTATACAATGAAGAAAACAACAAACAAACAAAAATATAAAAAACAGTTTTAGACGTTTCTGTGGAGTTATGTGAAAGCAGTTGAGCACAAAATGTTTATAAAGCAAAATCTGTTGTAATAAAAGTTATAAAGTTATACATTTTTATGACTTGTCATGTAATTATTTATTTATTTATTTGTGAACTTTTGTATTACTCTTCTATATATTATACCTGCATACAATATCAGATTTTACTGTAGAAACACAATCTGAAGAGTATAAATTGAGTTTCTGCATATATTGGCAGCCTATAGTTAGATCAATCATGCCCAAGAGCACCGCTTACTCGTGATTAAATCATGATAATGCACGAGATCTTAATCTGTTTTAACATTCAATGTAATCTTACACCTATGAGTCCAGCGATGACTTCTATGGCTCCTGTGCCTACTGTTGTATACTGGATCTGATGAGCAGGAATGCCGGCATTCTCAAAGATTGAATTGGTGTAGAACCAGATCTAAAAATAGAGAAGTCAAATCAGTCCTGTTTTTATCTACGACAACATTATTGTCTTTTTCACACAACATTCACACCGCATCGATTCCCGACAGCTGCATTCCCGCATTGACCACAATGATGGTGATAAGTTGCCAGTGCACGGACGAATCCTTGAAGAGCTGTAATACTGAGACCGTCTTCACTGAGGTCAAAGTTCGCTGCTCTTCCTGCATCTCCTCCACCTCAGCCTGGATGTTACACTTAGCACGATACCACTTCAATGCTACGTCAAGCAGGACAGAAAAGCATCATAACACAAGAGAATCAGACGACAAGATCACATGATATCATATAATGACAGAGAATCAAAACACAGATTATGATATTTATTGATCTGCTCATTCACCAGAAACAAGGAGCATCTTTTAACAAAAAACAAATACAGGGTTGGTACAAAAAAAACATGATGTGCACAAGCAAAGCTTACACGTATTTATACAAGACAAGAACCGATTAATTAAATACCAACAAACAAAGAGACGGAGCAACACAAGAACAAGACGAAACAAGACACTAAAACCACAGAAGACACAGACCAGGATGTCACAATCTTTGAATCTGAAAGTCTTTACCTGTGATTGTGGCATGAATGTTCTGCTTTTCTATCAAAACAACCCAGTCTCACACCCATGGCGTCAATATTTGACGACACTTGACCATGCGTCAATATGTTGACGCGGAGGGTATACCTTTCGCGTCACTTTTTGACGAACTGGGGACTTCAATACTATCAGGTACGCGAAATTCTCTTTCCTATTTTCTTACCATTTTCTACCATTTTCGCGTCGGTTTAGGGTTAGATTTATGACGCCATGGGTGTGAGACTGTGTTGATCAAAAGATATCTTGGACTCTCTGGGAACCATGGCAAGAAGACGAGCTGTATGAATGTGGGCAATATGACAAGAGAGAGGAACAGAGGCCAGAACTCTTCCTGTGTGGAGACAGCAGATCAAAAATACAACAACACTTCACAATAAAGTTCATATCAGTAAATACATCAACTAAAAATGAACAGCAGTTTTTAACATAAAAATAGTTTTAAATGATTTCAGTAAAGGATTGAGGACTTTCAATCGAGACTCACCTTGCCTAAGATCTCATGAAGCCCCAGAACCTGAGCAATAAATACACCCAAACAGATGAAAATGCTGGGCATGAGTCCCAGGAATCCACGGAGATTCTTTGGAGCAATTTCTCCAAGAAACATGGGCACCACGCTGAGAGATATCCCTACAACAGCACGACAGACAGAGGACACATCAGTAAAGCAGATAAATGCATGAAGAGACATCACAACATAAGATTACTAATAGCACGAGAAATGCGAGGCAAAAGATTGTTTTTTAGAAAAAGATTGTAAATTTTTAAGACATTGCTTTACCTGAATGTATTCCTGTAATGAAGCGACCGATAATAATCATTTCTGGTGAGCCACATAACCGACTGAAGCCCATCAACCCTCCACCTACAAACACCAGTAACTGTGCTGCGTATCAGCGTCCCTTTCCTACAAATTAGACAAACACACAAAGTTGCTTTGGATAAAAGTGTCTTCCTATTACATTCATGTAAATATATTTGTACACATTTGAGATTGAATAAATGAGTCTTTAATAACTGTGATAAAGAGCATAGCCTGTATGCATTTATTTCTAACATTACACCATTAGCTTTTTATCTTTCATTACAAAAATAAATTAATTCTGGGATCTGAAGCTTCGTTTTCTACCTTCCAAATTTGGTAACCTGTATTCCTACTGTGAGAGAGCCCAGCAAGCCTCCAATGGCAAATATAGACACAGTGATTGAATAGAAAAGCGTAAGATGCTCTTCATCCACTCCTGACCCATAACGTCTCACAATGGTTTGGTTATAAAAGTCCTTAATGTACTAATGAAGAACAAGAACAATGAAAAACATCTCTAACTCCTTTCTATGTAGTCTGCCATCATAATATTAATTTATATTTTATAAAATGAATAATCTAAAAGTTAATTTAAATAATGTGATGATCAGCATTTGAGCCTGAGTCTAAACAGTGAGTCCTGTAACACAAAACAGTATTAGTTTCACTCATATTATTCATATTTAGGTCACTTACTAGCGCAGGAGAATTAACCACAGCCAGATTATAACCATAAAGCAGAGAGCTTCCCAATGACGAGAGCAGCGCTACTGCCAACAGGGACAAGGTAAGATGCTGTTAAAAAAGTGACAAATAATCATTCAAGCACTTCAAATAACATTCATTAAAGAGATTGTTTATCTAACAATTAAAAAATATATTTTATTATCACCACACTAATCATCCCTATAGGGCTTTCTTTCTTGTACTAAACCAAATCTTTTTTTTTTGTGAACAGTGCCTTAATCTTCGTAAACTTTGAGAGGAAATAAAGATTACTGAATGCAAACATAGGTTTGATGAAAAACATTACATATTCCTTTATATTTCTTATATTTAATATAACATTAAATAGTCTATTGCTGTTTAAGAGACAAACCTCTCAAGAGAAAAGTATACATTAAACCTAAATTAAAGCTACATACCCTTGTACATGTCCTGTTAGGATCTTTCAAAACCTCCTCTGCCATTTGTAGGACTGAATGTACAAATAAAACTAAAACAGCAAGCGGGTGTTGTGTATCCCATTAAACTTTTAGCTAGAAAAATCCCATTGCTGATTATTTGGGGAAGAAGGTGCGCTGTCTATGGTGGAGCTTTGCCCATTTAACACTGGTGAGGGAGAGATCCTGACTTATGAAGAGTTTAAAATGTTAAACCCACTGTCACATGCTAGCACTCGCATGATTTAACACTTTATTCACATTATATCCACTTGAACGAATGCTTGAGTAACCATTCAACATATGAGTGTTTGTTTGACGTTTAATTGATATAAAATTTGGACAAGAATAAAGTAATATAATAAAATAACCAAGATTAAACAAGGAAAAATGAATATCATTTATGAAACAAGAAAAAAATCAATGTTAATAGTTTATTTTAAGAGCTGCAAGGACCAGATGACTTTAATGTCCTGATATATAAAACTATGGTGTACTTTCTGTTTCACATGACTGTAAGTCACATGCTGTATGTTAACCATAACGAAAAAATGATCAATGCTATGCTGTATATACTGTATAGAGATGATAGAAATAAAGAACAAATGACTGATTTATATCATTGATTTAAACTCATGTGGGAGAAGATAAATGAACACTAATGTTTCTGTTCTCACATTTATTGTTTTATGACTGCAAACTCGTTCAAATCACTAAACCATTAGTTATGTGTATAACAGAACAATAAGTGCTCTTTATTCTGTCATCTTTGCATCATGATCAGGGAAATACTTTTAAATCGGTTTATGTTATGAGTATAAATTAAGGGCAATAAATATTCATATTCATTTTCATTATGGAAATGATTTAAAACAGTTAATTTGCTCTGTGACCTTTGACTTTATTAAAATAAGAGTTTTGTGTTCTGTTTGTGGCATCATCGTATTAAACTGCCTCTGGCATCCTTTACTGGTCCTCACATGACTCTGTGCTGATGCTTCACTGTACAAACATCAGTATTTAGAAAAAAAGAAGTCTTGAATATCACAGATGTGTTTATACATTAATCCTAATGTGCATCAAGTACACTAAATAAACTGATAGCGTGTCATGTATGATTTGTTTTGTTTTATATTTGAAGAAAATGATTTTAACAGTGAATGACTGGAGTTGAGTTGTGTCCATGTGCTGTTTTTAGGTCAAATATGTTAAGTTCATATGACTCTCAGTGTTGAGTAATGTCTGTAAAATCAGGCAGCTTTTGTAGAGAATCAATTACTGTCTCACATGCTGGATTATTCATGCTAACAGAGTTTTCCTTTAATCTACTTGCTTCACATTAAAGATGCCATTGGAAAATGCTTTAAATGCATAAATTATGTGAGATTTGTTTGCCCCAAGCCTATTTTCAGCAACAGAGTGATACAAGTAAAAACGAAATACATATGCAGTGATCAGTATATTAAATCATTAATTTATTAAATCTCTTGAAGTAAAATTAACTCCACCGAAGGCAGCACGCGCCAGGCGTTGTTCTTAAAATGGCCGCTTGAGGGCGCTTAAGCGCTTATGTGCTTTGGTTGATACAAACCTCCGCGGTTCTTTCTTATAAATATCAGATTTTGCAGATATTTTTTTTTTAATCAAATGCCTATTCATATTGTATGGAAGGTATTTTTGGACTTATATTATTAAAACATTATATTAAATTACTTCATTTTCATTTTTAACGTGATAAAGCATCGGACCATTTCGATTTCATTTTCTATATAATCTTGAGGCAAGACTGACAATATTAAAATAAAAAGGCAAGCTTGAAAAGGAATCTGTAAATACATTTCATATAAGGATTTTTATTCATGCCCAAGCTATAGGGACAAAATTAAATTGTAAAGTTCAGTTTTAATTTTATGTTCTCTTTTATTGGTTTTCATTTTGATTTTCGGTCAGGGGATAATCCGTAATTCGTTTGTAATTATAAAACGAAAATACCGTTTTTCTGTAGAAAGGAAATAACCGCTTTTTGTGTCAGATTAAAAAAAAACGAAAAACCAATTAGAAAAAGCACGTTTTTCGTTTTTGGCGATTATTTTATCGGTATTCCTTTTTAAACAAAGAATAAAGAGAGTCTTTGAACTTCAGTCAATTCGTTTTTTCGTTTATAAACCAAAAACAGAAGTCACATGGTCTATTCCTTTTTAGAAAGCGAAAGTAAAACCAGTTTCAAAATAAAAGTCACTATAGTTCGCGAGGTGATTGTAGACTAAAACTGAACTAATATAACGTTTTTTAGTACAACTAAAGTAGCACTGGGTGTGAAAAAATATACAAAAAATAACAACTCTGGCTGTTAGGGAGAATTAAACATTTGTAAGAGCATTGGTGATCTTTAACTTTAAATTTAGACAAGTGAACTCATTTTATATGTAGCTTAGGACAGCAGGTAGCCTAATTATTTATAAGTTTATATTATATTATTTAATTCTCATTTTAGTTTTGTAACATATTTATAGCTCTTCTTGCTATGTGGAAGCTCAACCAGCAGAGGTCACTCTACCCCCTTCTGTTTGAAGGGTGTGCAGAACTTCACCTGCCTTCCAGCTCCTCTTTCTATGGCACTATAGCTGCTAAAAACTCTCAGCATCCACCATCTACTGTTACCCCTTCTGTGTCAAAACAAAACTCTTCCAAAACAAATCTATAAAGTTGTATACTTTTTATTTTCCTTTGCATTTTTCTCCAGTGTAATATACTTATTATGTTAGTAAAGTAGATGAAATATTTTTATGCAGCTTGTAGTTCTCATTAGTTATGTAAACCTGTGTGTGAAACCTAGCCTTACTCAGTCAAAAATGATCTCTAGCTCTGGGACTTTCAGATCTTTTAGTGCTTTTTTGAGTTTAATGTTTGATGAACCACCAGGGAAAGGCAGTGCTCTGTACTCTTGGTACTTGTGTAAAGTAAAATAAAAGTGAAGTTAAATAATTTAGTTTTTCTCCCTGGTCCTCGTGTCAGCGCCACCCAGAGTTTTCCCAATACCTGGAGGATGTGAGCCGGTGCACTGTGTGCAGGGTTTAAGGACTAAGACTGGACCCAGTCACCTAACATCACTCTCTCTTCAAATAAATGCTGGACTGGCAGGACAAAGCAGCACACCACTCCTTCCTCCAGCACCATAAAAAGGGCCTTGTTGTCCCTTCTCAGATATTTACATCAGTCATAGGATAATTAATCATGCTAATGATTGGAAGTCTTTGCCGTTCACATGATATATAACTATAAAAATATAGTTTAAAAAAAGTAAAAAAAAATTTATATTAAAGAGAAGAGTTCACACCACAACTAAAGATAAAGTTACAATGAACGATATCGTTGAGATCACTTTCTGAACACATTTTTTCCAACTGATTAACGATAAACCATCGACAGCCAATAAAATCTATTATTTCAAGTGCACGCGCATTTGAATGACAGATGACACTATGGAGAAGCTGAGTTCCATTACATAAAATTACTGCGTGAAAGAATTAGCATAAAGTTATAGTATGTTGCGTGTGTGATATAAATGTAGCCTATATAGTTATAATGTGAACGTGACTAAAGACTTTTCTCAGTAAGAACTGAGCAACAAAATAGAAAAATGTAGCCTATCAATTCCTAGTTTTCTTTTTTCATTTCATAAATCGAAACGATAAATGAAAATACAACTGGTTGATCGTTTTCTATTTTTGATTTTAAAACGGATATGGAATGGATGGAAGATACCCAGGGGCACGTTCAAGCTCACACAGGTGCAACATTTTGCTACGGTTTCCGGGTTGAACGACATATTTCCTAGAAACGGTGTGCAGCAGGTTTTAGATGCATTTTCTCTTGTTTGGTGGGTGTGTCAGAAATGTCGGCATAATCAGCGGCAAGATGTATAAAACCACGCGGTAGTAAAGAGACAGCTCGCAAAATGGGTTCAAGTTGGAAAGTTGTCTTTCATTCTGGACAGCAAGGTCAGTGACTGTAACATCGAGGGTATTTTACAGTATTAAACACACATTTATAATGATTTCATCAGGCTTCAGAAACATTTTAAAAAGAAGACAAAGAATGGCCTCTCAGCTACCGTAGTTGCAACTCTTGCGTCATCACAACAGAGTGTTCAACGCATCACTGTTTTTGTTAAATAAACGTTGTGCAACCTTTTGTCGGGGCAGATTTTCCCCTGACCCTGCAGGCATCATCTCGTGATCATCCACCATCTAGACTTTTGTTAAGAGTTACTAAGGTAAACTTAAAACAGCTTTTATAATGTTTAGTTTAACAATTAAGTTTACAATTAAAATGTTCCTAAAAGTTTATCTCACTGACCATTTACTGATAACTAGATATATATACACTTTTCTGGGGAGGTTGCTAGCTAGTTCTAGATATTTTTTTCACAATGGCTATGTTTACATGCACAAAATTTGTCAATCCGACTAAATTTAATAAGATTGAAATCGTTATAAATGTGTGTTTTGATTATGCCTGCACTTCATGGTACACAACCATTCCTAAAATTTTCAAACAGAAGTTGCAGACATCACAAAACAAATAAGTGAGGCTTATTTTAAAACTACACCCGCACACACACCTCAACCCAGCTCATTTTAGTAGCCGTTAGTGGCTTAAACTAGAAGAAAGAGTAACATATATAAAAATGTGTATGGTACATAGAATAGTTAAAAATCAAATACCTACATATCTTTGTAACTATTTTTCTAGGGTTAATGCTGTACACAGCTATTCAACAAGGGGTAGTACCACTGATTTTGTTTTATGCAGATTTAAAAGTTGAAAGGGCAAGGGATCTTTTATGTATTCAGCAGCAGTCATATGGAATGCGTTACCAGCAGCCTTAAAGTTAACAGACAATACTAATCATTTTAAGTCAACCCTAAAGCACTGGCTGAGTAGTAGACAGTAGTAGTGTTATTGTATGTACTGTATTTTCCATTTTTGTTTTATGTGGTACGTTTCTGGGGATGTTTTGTCCACGTTTTATGGTTTTATTTTTTGTTTTAATCATCCGCATATTCAAAATATATAATAACATTTAACTTACAAATGCTTAACCCATATCCCTACATTTTTAAACATTTACACGCATCTTGTAATGCACACATTTTGGAGGACCACAATGGAAATAAGCCTAATGGATTATTGTGTCTATCCTTTTGACTGATAATTGTACAAAGTCATTTTATGTATTTATTTATTTATTCATTCTTTGTACAATATATATTATGTCAATAAAGATCACTCACTCACGACGATACAGTTTGCATGCACCCTAAACATTGCAATCTGATTTAAATGTTCGTTTACATGTACATTATATAGAATCTGAACCGAAAGTCTGCGCAAGCAAAGCCAGGGTTGCCAGACTCACGTTTCAAAACCATCCGACTGGACGTTCAAAACTAGCCCAAAAGAATCACAATGACTATTCACAGACCAAATACCAATAACTTATCAACGAAATCATTTAATCTTTAACCCGCAGAAAAAAAAAAACTGGTGGAAACAGTTTAAACAGTATCCCAAATCTAAACTCGAAAAAAGCAGAGGATTTGGCAACGCTACGCTTGCGACAGCATCTCTCGTTGGAGTTCACGCTTTACTCTGTATAAAAGTCAAAACTGAGTTGGAGTTGTTCTTAAGAAGTTTTCCGATATAGGTAATGAAAACACACTTTTCAAAAGTCACAACTCTATTATATTGCTTTAAGTAGCCTAATGTTTTAAAAGTAAACACAAACGCTGCAGAATTTAGTACAGCGCGTGACCCCATTAATGCTGTTGTTGTTGCGTGTTTCTGTGACGAGATTCATAAATATAATACATGAACTTGGAGCGCAAATGTTCTGCGCATGTGCACAACGTATTTTTGCATCCGATTGAGAAAGTCACAGTCAAACTAATTGTGTTTTTTTCAGCAATAAGAAAAGTTCTTGTTTAATGTTTTGTAGCTGGTGTGAGTTTCTACAAAGAGAAATCATGAACTTCAGACTCTCATCACTGATCCTGCTGTTACACATTCAAGGTATGAAACACAGTTTGTTGTTATACTGAAATACTTCAATTCATTATATATTTGTTAAAAGTATGTCAGATTTTAAACTAGTTTAGTCTAATTTAATTTACATCGCTGTACTCCAAAGGCTGGATTCTCCGTTTGGATCAGTCTCTAAAATGTTTAAAGTGAGTTTGTATATTTAAAACTGAACTTAGATTTTTGTTTGAGAACAAAACTGATGAATCAGGGTTCATATCCTTACAGGACTGTCTGAATCTCTCATCTCACTCTGTAATTTTAATGAAGTTAAATACAGATAAGCTACAAATATTATTAATGTTACGGTTTCTTCTTCAGGGTTCCTAACATTGGATAACTTTAATGTAACCTGTGATAAACTGCATGTTTGTGCTGTGGAATGGGACAAGTTTACAGTGAAGTGCTCTTACTCAAACATCAACATCACAACTGGGTTCTGGTTCAGTCAGAAACAGAGAACAAACTGGAGAAACAAAGATGAACCTGAAGATTTGACTGTAGATTCAGATTACTCAAGACGAGTGTATCAGGGGACCACTGAAGATAAATCAGAGCTCACAATAACACATCTGATAGAGAGAGACAGTGGAGAATATCAGCTCATGATCATTATGAAGGATGGAGTTAAACATCTCAGCTCAGTCACAGTCAATCTAACAGTCTCAGGTACATTTACATTCTCATCAGTCCAGTTCAACTCTTTTCATTTCTCATCTAATGTAAGGTTTTCATTATTTAGGTTTACAGGTGAAGATGAATCCTGAATCTACAGGACAGCGAGTAAAACTGAGCTGTGATTCCTCCTGCCCTTTCACATCTGAATATAAATACGACTGGTACAAGAATGGACAACAATTACCGGTAACAGACGCCCAAAGCATTTTTGTGTCATACAGTGGAAACACTGACAGTTATTCCTGCTCTGTGTCTTTTTCATCACCCTCTTCATCCGTGTGTGAGTCTGACATTTATAAAATATTAAAATTAAAATGGAAGAACAAACATTGCAGTTTTCATGTTGATTCATATACAGTATTAGTGTGTTTGTAATTGATTGTGAATGTTACAGCAGTATTTTGTGACTCTTTCAGGTGTTTCTAACAATAGCTGTTGGGGTGTGACTTACACCTCTACAGAAGTTTGTGCTTTAGTGGGATCGACAGTAGATATTCACTCTTCATACTCACATCCCACTGGAGATACAGCAAAGAAAACATACTGGCGTAACATTTATCATGGGGAATTCAGAGATCTGCATGAGGATCCTCAGTTTGCTGGTCGTGTGGAGTATCTGGGAAACACACTGAGAATAAAAAGTGTCAGCAGGAGAGACTTTGGAGAATATCAGTTCAACATCATCACTAACACATCAAAAGAAGTTTCTGGTAATCCTGGAGTCCTTCTTATTGTTACAGGTAACTGCTCATAATAAACTCTCTGTAGTGCAGCACTCATTATACTGAAGCATTGTAGCTCGAGTAGGAGTCTGATATCAACACGACTGTGATTAGAGGTTTAGACCATGCTTTATCAATCGAGCTAAATCAAAAATATGAGGCCCAACTTGAAAAATTAGTTTATGTGAACACTGTTTTATGAAATCTCAGAAGATACAGAGGTGATAACCAGCCCAGACCTTGTGATAGATGGAGAAAAAGTGATATTAAGCTGTTCAACTAAATGCACTCTGGATAGCAAACATACTTACATCTGGTATAAGAATGGACAACAGGTAACAGATGGATTGAGATTATTAAACAAGCTGTACCTGGACTCAATCAGCAGTGAGGAGCAACACGAGTATTCCTGTTCTGTAAGAGGTAACACAACATCTCATCATACATCTGACTTTACTGTTACACTGTAAAAAGTAAACAGTTGGATCAACTTAAAAAATAACTTCAGTTGGTAATACCTAAAAAATTAAGTTGTTTCTTGTTGTGAAATTCAAGTGAAATTTTAAGTAGTTTTAGTTACCAACTGAAGTAACTTTTTAAAGCTACAGTCGGCAACTCTGGAGGATTGAGATGATTTCGAATGTTTTCAATTTTTATGCCCCTCCCACACTACCACAGAGCAACCTCATATCGAGCTCGTCCTCATCAGTGCGTGTGCAAGCATACTTGCTTTAAATGTATTAACACAACCAAAAGTGAAAGTGTTTTAGCGCTGTCAGTGGCACTGAACGTCATAGCGCATCACTCAGAACTTTTGTGTTATTTTGAAAATATGCACACAGCTGTCATGATGGTTATTTGCTGAGTAGCGCTGTGATAACGGCTGCAGTGAGACTGAAATCTGAGAATCACAGAAAAGTCAAATTCTGAATCTTCTGCCTTTTCTGAATATAACTGAGTTTGTGTCTTTTTTTTCAGATCCAATGGACAAAACAAATGCTTAAATACATAAAACTGTAGGATACTGATTAAAACATGGCTTGGCTTTCTGAAGGTTTACTACTGTAAATGTTTTAATAAAGCTTTTTGGTTCCTGCCTTTCTGAGATATTTATCCACATATTATATTTGTATTAAGACATTCATAATCATCAGATAAATGTTATCTTTTGAATATATTTCTCTGTTTTCTGTTTTGACTGCAGTATGTGGTAACACTTTCTATGAAGTCTGTGTTTATAATGCATTATTGCAGGTATATTCCCTTATAATAAACATTATTATACTGTATGTTGTATTGTCTAATAAATAATCATTACAACAGTTACAATACATTATTTGTGGTTGTACCATTTATGAGTATGATGATTTATAACACATGACGAACTCCATATTGTTATTTCATATGTTTGCATTGTATAATTGTCACTTGACCTAAAGCAGTAAATAAACCATAAGTCTTCTCATAAACATCCACAACGCTTTACACACAAATAACTGAAACAAACAGAAAGCTACAGATTGGGCTTTAAAGTTCTTTAAAAGGAAAACGTCTCAGAAATGTCCAACATATGTTTATTACCAGCCTTACTCCTCTATAGTGGGTCAATATTTATTAAAATGGCACTCATAATACTGGCAAAGGCTTTAGTGCATCTTTTGTAGGGCATCGATGAGCAGTGTACTGGCGAAGTCTTGTAAACTCAACTATATCTTTAGTCAAACCTGGCCAGAAAAAAATGATTACTAATTATGTGACACATTTTGAGTCGTCCCAGATGACCTGCCCAAAGTTTAGATTGTCCCATTGTTAAACCTGTCCTCCATACACTAAAAGAAAGAACCATTTGCTGATTTCGATACAGAAGATTATTATGACAAAAAGTATCTAAAATAAAAGCCTATAAAAGAGACGTCTCTCAGCCTCCTCTGCTTCTTTTGTAACTCTAGCATATATTTGAGAGATTTCCCTGAAACTTGTTTAATCTTCTTTCTATCTTGGACTTAATAGGTTTCACAGAAGGGGTTGACAAATCATGATAAAATGAAAGCACGGTCAAAGGGTTCTCTTCGTTCACTTCATGACTCATTTTGGTTTTAGCGCATGTTAACACCACATTACAGATGTTACTAAAAAGCAGTAAATCGTCAATCATAAAACTCCAGGACTCTGTCCTCCGTCTAGCTGCCACAAAGGCATCTGCAAGACGCCTGTTAACAGGGTTGAAAAAGTTGCTATGTTAAAGCCAGACAGAGCTGAAGTTTATTCCAACATTAAGATGCCTGTTTGAGTTGTCGTAACAGAAAACAGCTGCACTGACAAATCTTAAAACATGAAAATGAGATTTATGTGATTCCCATTACAAATCCAGGCAATAACCAATTTACAACGTTCAATGCTGGTGTTTGTCTGAATCGTAATCTAACCTTTTTTTCTTATTTAGTTTTTTTAGAAAGATCACAGACTGAAGTTGCAGTAGTGTATAAATTACATTGTTTTAAATCCATCCTGTCAGGACTCTGCCATAAGAGTCTTCTTTTATATTTATGTTTTATCGTGATGGCAGGGTTCTGACAGTCTCTTGTTCCATGTGGAGGCTCATGGCCTTGTATATTGGGTCATGTGCCTCTGGTGTCTTGTCCTAGTCCCCGCCCCCTTGTTCTCCTTGTTAATTATTCATCATCAGTTTATCCCATTCACCTGTGTTGCCCTTGTTATCTTGTTTAGTTTTCCCCTATTTAATCTCCTCTTGTCTCTTATCTTGTGCTGGTTCATTGTGTAAAGATGTGTTGTACTTTGTTGAGTTCATGTTTGATTTCAGTCTTGTTTTATATCAAAGTCTAGTATGTCATGTTAGTATTTTGTATATCATGTTTAGTGTTGAGTAGTGATGCAAAGTCCGATTCATTTCCGCGAACCGGCTCTTTTCGGACAGTTCGGCTCATTGAACCGGTTCAAAAAGCCGATTCAACGGTTGCTGATGTCATCAAGAAATGACATTGCTACGCATTTATTTTCTAATTACTTGTATCAATGAAACATTCAAATAAGGTCGTTTGTGTCAACACATTAAAACATTCAAATAAAAAGTAGTTTTTGTGAAGGCATAGCTGATTTATTGCCTTTCATTCACAAGTTAGTAATGTTTGTGTTCACAGTTTCAATCGCGGATTGTAAATGCCAGATCCCAGTTTTGACTAGCCTACAACTTGAATAAGAAAAAGACACTGGTGCACAATTGCGGATGTGTAAGTATAAAGAATAAATAAACTTGTTCTTTTAAACTCATTGGTCTTCCCTAAACAACTACAATATGATTTGCATGCACAATAAATCGTACTAAAACTAAAGCTTTTTAATAAAACAAGCATATCAAGAAACTAATAAAACAAGAATGGCTCGTTCAAATCCTCTGTGATTCACACGCAGTGTCAGCAACTCATCCGTCAGAATCATCGGCAATCCTCGCCTCGGCAATCATCGACAATCTTCGTTCGGTTCTTTTTTAGTTCGACGTGCTATTTCGGCTGTGCGTCCTGCGTCATCAACCCGGAACCTATGCCCAAAACTAAAGTTCGATTCAGTTCGATTTGTGAACCGGCTCGACCGGTTACTTCCTGAGAACCGGCTCGAAAGAACGATTCGTTCGAGAACCTAACATCACTAGTGTTGAGTTGCCCCCTCGTGGGTTTTTGTTTTCTGTGTTTCATGTTAATAAATGTTCACTTTCCCCGACATCGTCTGCGCTTGGGTTCTCTTGTTCATTGTCAAATCCTCACACATCCTATAAGGAATTTGCAAGCAATGGATAGATCTGAGAGGGGCTTGAAAATATTTTTCTGTACAAAGGGAGGCCGGTGGAACAAGTTTTTTGTCTTATACCATGTTATGTTAAGCAGTTAAAAATAAAATAAATCTGTTTTTATATGTCCAACTTAATTCTATATACTCAATATTACTGTCGTGCAATTCAAATGAAAACCCTTCAGGCAATGTTGGGGCATGTGGGGCTCCAGTTCCTTGGACTTTCTTTAGGGCCCCCAAAATGGTAAACACGCCACTGTTTACAGGACTCTCCAACAAATAACAGCTACACGTAAAGATAAGCATAGTTGTCAGATTATGTCAAATTCAAGCATGTTATAAAATGCTTTCCTTCTTCTTATGCTATGAAAAGTGTCAAAAAGTGAAGGAGAGTCTTTCTTTAACATCCGCTTGAGTACGATAATCAGATCATTAAATGATCTACCACAACTTCAGATATTGACACAACTTTACAAACCGGTTGAAGTCAGAGATCTCCACGAGCACGTATGTATACACATGTATATGTATTGAATCTTTGAAATGCTATGAAAAACAAGCATGTTAGTTGTGTTTTATTTTACTGTAATAACTGTCTGATGAATTGAGCGTCACAATGATGTTTTGTTTTTTCTCAGGAATAAGAAAAGAGTTTTGGGTCTTATGTGACTTTCTACAAAACTACATCATGAACTTCAGACTCTCATCATTGATCCTGCTGTTACACATTCAAGGTATGAACACTTTTGAGTAGACGACAGTTTTGTGCTTTTGTTGGACATTTGGGAAAAGCATCAGTGTTGTTTACTGCATTAAGACAGTGATATAAGTCAAAAGTCAGTACAAACCTTAATTATTCAAACAAGAAAATCTAGAAGCTGTAACTTGGGCAATACCCTTTCAAAAGTAAACTTTATTTCTACATAAACAGTGCGTATCTCAAAGGTACATATTGATACATCTGAGGTATGTAAATAGTTCATATTAGGACATGATGTTTTATAAACAATGTTTGGGAGGAGCTGATCAGTCAATGAACACAGCTGGCTCTCGATCATTGAGCAATGAACACAGCTGGTTATCAATCACTAATCAACACAACAACTTAGTACCAGCTCTATAAATAATCAAGACTCCTTACCCTCATTCTCCGGAATTATCGCAAACCCACCCCTTCACCTCACTACCTACATTTAGCTAAACTGAAATTTTTTACAAGCTGAAATGACTGAGAAATGTTAACAGCAAGAACTTCTTGTCAATTATCACCCTTCTGTAATTTATATCGGTGACAGAAATAAGCTCAGTTATGATAGCAAAATATGAGGGAGAGGATTGCTAGAATATAAATATATTGCATTGATATGTAGAGTTTACGTATTAGCATTAAATCAAAACTAAATAACAGATTTGTAAATAAAATGCTTTAATAACAGCACAGACTTAAAGTTACAATTTAATTGGTTACACTAAAAGCCTTCATGTAGTCAGAGCCGATGGTGTAGTGAGCAGCGCTCCAACATGTGATGCTTTCACACTTTCGGCGACCCGAGTCCGATTCCCTGCTCGTGGTTATTTGCCGATCCCATACCCCTCTCTCCTCCCTGTACTTTCCTGTCCTCCCCTAACATCACTATTGAAAAGAGGCAAAAACTGCCCAAAATATATGTATAGACGTTTCTTCAAGTCTATGTTTTTAAATGTTTCAATTGTGGGGAAATAGGACATTTATTTCGCGCTTGTCCGGGTAAAGACAAAGACAAACTCGCTGGCTGTTGTTAATGTTGGCAAAGTAGTGCAGGCTGGACCCTCAAACGTTGATCCACCTATGGCGGATGATAGTATAGCGGAGGAAAGAGCAGTAGAAAACCTGCCCGTGAATGAAAGTGTGGTGATTCAGATAAGTGAGAGCGTAATTAATGAAAGTTGCTCGAATACCGAAGCCTTTAAAACTATTAACTGGTGTTAATACAGATACAGTGATAATGATAGTGACTTTACTGTTTCTGTTAATTTGCATTGGAATAACCCTGAAATGGTGACAGAGACGGAATAAACTATGTTTAAAGTTCCTTCTAAAAGGAAAAAATCTGGTGATTCACAAAATGTCAGAGCTAAAGAAGCAGAAGTAGAGGATGTGTTTGATGAAGACGAAATGGAAAGTGGCAATGAATCTTCTGATTCTAGCATCAGTTTGTCTTAGATTGATTTTTCTAACTACACTTATGAAGTTGATGAGATCAAACTCTTTCTTAGGGCTACCAAAAACAAGAGTGGGGTTTGTGTAAAGCAGTTTTTCTTGACTTAAAGCAGTTGTGGAAAAGACACTTTATGTCAGAAGGGTTGTTTACAAACAAAGAGATTTATAGACTCAAGAAAATAGTGACGAAGCTCACTTCTGACAATGTTAATGGAGGTAGTGATAAAGCCTAATAGAGCTTTTTTAGATGTGATGTTTGTGTACAGAGTGTTGTTTTTTTCTTGTTTTTTTTCTTTTTCTTTAACTATGGCGGAAGTAAATATTGCAACAGTAAATGTTAATGGAGCAAGGGAAATGGAAAAGAGGGCAGAACTGTTTCAAGTGATTAAGCAAAGAAAAATTGATGTTGCCATGTTGCAAGAGACACACAGGCTGAATCCCAAACCGCCTACTTCCATACTATATAGTATGCAAAGTAGCGCTTTTTACATACTAAATAGTATGGAAGTAGGCGGTTTGGGATTCAGCCATTGTGATTCAAGGAATGCTGCTGATTGGACAGGAGAGTGGGACGGGGTGTCTGTGTTAAGTCACATCACCTCACTTAGTGAAGGAGGAGCTATTCTTTTTACTAAGAGTTTTACTCCACACTCATATCAGATTTATGAGATAATCAAGGGTAGGATTTTAAATGTAAGAGCAACTTTTGGAAAGAATTTTTACCCAAACTTAATATTGGGTGGTGATTTTAACTGCACAATGTCAGATTTGGGTAGAAATCATGTTGAACGGTTTTATGTTTTTAAATATCACTGTAGTATTATAAAAAAGTGTATAATTACTCCATTAAGTTTTTCGGATCACAGCATGGTACAGTTTGTTGTATTTTTAAACTCCATTAAGCCAATGAGTGCATACTGGCAACTTAATACTAATACTTGTTGGGTGATAAATATTTTCCAGGACACCTCAGGAAACCTCTGCCGCCATCCTGCTCAAGAGTTTTGCACAGCTGCCCAAGCATAACAAAAAAATGTATTTAAATGTTAGGTTTTCTGTTACTAGCCATTTTACATACTTTTTGTGATTTTGCCTTTCATTTCCCTTTTCAAGCAAATGTTCAACCTTCAATGGTTATTTTCTGAATCTTTTGCTCCTCCTGTCAGCCACTGCTTACTGAAAAATAAAAGACTTCATTCTTTAAAAGAGTTTCAGACTCTATATAAATACATTATACTGAAGAGGCTGCTAGCAAGTGCCATATGTGCATTTAGAAAAATGAAGCAACTGAGATTATGGGATCATCTATCAAGAGTTAAAACTGACAGACATTAACAAACCACTGCTGCATATCTGCACAATAGTATTTTACCAACAAAGCCTCATATGTCACAAATAATAATAAATTACTTTCATTACATTAATACTAAAAGGTTTTGAAATATGGACACAATTTCTTAAAGCCATATATATCTAATGGTTTAAAGGTTGTCATGATTTTTGTGGATTTATAATAGGATATTATTGTTATGAATATATAATTATTAATATGCATTATTATGGGTTCAGTGACTAAATTACTGTCACTACATAATTTCTACAATCAGATGGCCTTGAAATATGATGAGCTTACCAACAATATATAGTTTGTTAAGATGTTTTTTAAAATAGGATATTTGCTATTTGCTGACATCTGCTGGTCAAACACGTGTTAACGCTTCCATGACATAATATTATGAAAATAACCATCATATTATATATACAGTACTTTATGTAGCAAACTTACATTGATTTCAGCACTGTGTTTTATTTCTTACCTGACAGAGCTCTTATTTGTGTGTTAAATGTTTATTGATATTCATATTTGCCATGTAGGCCTATTTGTTCTTGACATTTCAGTAAAATTTTCATGTTAATCTGTTTTATCTTGTATAAAGTGTACACTGAAATTACTTAAGTTAAATGATGTGTTATCAGTCTTGGAACGAGACTTTCTGTAAATATGACTAAAGTACTACAGCATGTGAATTTGCACATTTATTTCTTCACAATGGAGGATGACGGCTCCCCTGCGGCCCTGTCCCAAATGACACACCCTGGACTTGTGGACTTCCTCAGAGTCCACACTTTGATGACATCATGTAGTGCAGACTTTAGGGACCCTGGCTTGCACACAACGGTGCACTAGAGTCGTATTTCGGGACAGACTCGAGCATCACGTTGAAAATAAGAAGAGAAGTTGCCCATCACTCCTCCCATCCGTCGTCTGATTGGTCTGATTGCTCTTTCGCAAGGACTTCTGGGTAGTTAAAGTGCATGAAGCCTGCAGCAGTGTGGACTTTGGAGCATAAAATGACAGATGGGACACCCAACGGAGTCAAAGACTAAGCGAGCGTGCACAATTTAAGGCCACGAGACCGAAAGTACACATGAAGTGCGCTATTTGGGACAGGACCTTACTGGAGTAATGTTGAAGTTTTATGTCTTGTAGCTGTTGGGGTGTGAATTACACCTCTAGAAGAGTTTGTGCTTTAGTGGGATCAACAGTAGATATTCACTCTTCATACTCACATCCCACTGGAGATACAGTAGAGAAAACATCCTGACATCTGTCAAACATTAATGCTTGGAAATTAAAGAATCTGCGTGAGGTTCATCAGTTCGCTGGTCGTGTGGAGTATAAAACATATGCAGATTATTAGTAATGAAAGGAACAGGTTTATAAAAATATAAAACATAATCTGTCCTGTGAATGGAGTTGAGACTGTTGCTCAAGAATAAGAGCACTAGCAGTAAAAAGATGAAGATTAATGATTAGATTTTTTTCTGCTGGAGACATAAAAGATGAAGTAAAGATAAGAGACATCTTTTACAGGACTCAGCAATAATTAACAGCTATAAATTAACTTTTAATATAATAGTATGTAATAGTTGTCAAAATATGTAAAGTCCAAGCATGTTATGAAAAGGTTTCCTTCTTCTTATGCTATGAAAAATGTCAAAAAGAGTTTCTTTAACATCCGCTTGAGTACGAGAAAATGAGATAAGATCATTAAATGATCTACTACAACTTCAACTGCTCATAATAATGCTGTATTTACTAAACACATTTATAAAGACTAACGTGATGCTATTGATCATAAGAGCCTTTACTATTTTTGTTTTCTTTATCTTTTGTTAAAAAATAATTGGATAACATTTTGAAATTAAAAAGCCGTGTCATGAACTGAAGTTTATGTTGTGAATTTTACACTTGTTTTTGAGGTTGTCTCTGATATGATGTGTTTTGCTTACCAGTCTAATCTAGTATTAAACTGAAGCTGGTATAAACTGGTTTTCTGGGCAGATATGTCTATCACACAGTCTCATCCTGTTTAAGTGGGTGGTTTGTGGCAAAGCCGATCAAGTTTTTATGCTGATTCAAGAACAGGACACTGATTTTGCAGCTGCGTTTCCTTTCCTAATCTTTAATCTGTGTCTGCAGAATAAAAAAATATATTTATATATTTGTGTTATGTTTATATGTTTGAAAGATGCTTTTATTTTAATTGCTTTTATTTAAAATAAACCGATCAGAGACCCCATAGTATTATTTTTTTCTGAATTTGGAAGTCAATGGGGCCTCAGCATCGGTTTGGTTTCAAACATTACTCAAACTATCTTCCTTCGTGTTCATCAAATAATACTAATAATAATACAGGTTTGTAACAACATGATAGTAAATGATGACACATTTTGTGTTTACAGTAAGTGAACTTAACACGATATTCCAGCATCTTAAGTGAGATTAAAATCCGAAGGGAGCGAATGTGTGCATAGGGAATAAATGAACATCAGTACAATTTTTTAATAATGTTTTATAAATAATGTGTTTTGGACAGTTTTTTCGAGGGCGCACAATGCGAAGCTCGTCACAACATGTATGTAGCTCATCATGTGTGTGGTTCGTCATTTCAAAATATGTGTCCGCCCATCATGTAAACTTATGTGTATCACGTGTAATGTCAAAATAAGTGCCTGCTGCAGACGCTTCGAAGGGGTTTAATGATAAAAGAGGAACAGGTTTATAAAGATATAAAACATAATCTGTCCTGTGAATGGAGTTGAGACTGTTGCTCAAGAATAAGAGCACTAGCAGTAAAAAGATGAAGATTAATGATTAGATTTTTTTTCTGCTGAAGACATAAAAGATGAAGTAAAGATAAGAGACATCTTTTACAGGCAGTGGCGTCTATATGCTTGTTGTATCTCACAGTAAGTTTGTTTCTGCAATATGAAAATGAGATCTATGTGATTCCCATTACAAATCCAGGCAATAACCAACTTACAACGTTCATTGCTGGTGTTTGTTAGTTCAGTTTGTTAGATCAGTCTGAATCGTAATCTAATGCTTCACATTTTTTTCTTATTTAGTTTTTTTAGTAAGATCACAGACTGAAGTTGCAGTACTGTATAAATTACATTGTTTTAAATACATCCTAGAAGGAATTTGCAAGCAAAGGATAGATCTGAGAGGGGCTTGAAAATATTTTTCTGTACAAAGGAAGGCTGGTGGATTTTTTGTCTTATATTATGTTATGTTAAGCAGTTTAAAATAAAATAAATCTGTTTTTATATGTCCAACTTAATTCTATATACTCAATATTACTGTTGTGCAATTCAAATGAAAACCCTTCAGTCAATGTTGGGGAATGTGGGGCTCCAGTTCCTTGGACTTTCTTTATGGCCCCCAAAATGGTAAACACGCCACTGTTTACAGGACTCTCCAACAAATAACAGCTACAAGTAAAGATAAGAATAGTTGTCCGATTATGTAAAATTCAAGCATGTTATGAAATGCTTTCCTTCTTCTTATGCTATGAAAAGTGTCAATAAGTGGAGGAGAGTCTTTCTTTAACATCCGCTTGAGTACGATAATCAGATCATTAAATGATCTACCACAACTTCAGATATTGACACAACTTTACAAACCGGTTGAAGTCAGAGATCTCCACGAGTACGTATGTATACACATGTATATGTATTGAATCTTTGAAATGTTACAAAAAACAAGCATGTTAGTAGTGTTTTATTTTACTGTAATAACTGTCTGATGAATTGAGCGTCACAATGATGTTTTGTTTTCTCTCAGGAATAAGAAAAGAGTTTTGGGTCTTATGTGACTTTCTACAAAACTACATCATGAACTCCAGACTCTCATCATTGATCCTGCTGTTACACATTCAAGGTATGAACACTTTTGAGTAGAAGACAGTTTTGTGCTTGTTGGACATTTGGGAAAAGCATCAGTGTTGTTTACTGCATTAAGACAGTGATATAAGACAAGAGTCATACAAACCTTAATTATTCAAACAAGAAAATGTAGAAGCTGTCACCGGGGCAGTGCCCTTTCAAAAGTAAACTTTATTTCTACATTGACAGTCCATATAAGTATCTCAAAGGTACACATTAATACATCTGAGGTATGTAAATAGTTCAAATAAAAAATAATTTTTTGACAGTGTAAAGACAAGCTGGAGAGCCCAGAATGTAACCACAAAGTTGTTTTCCCACAGACGCTTTACATGTAATTTACTGCTTTGTGTTTGTAAGGGTGGATTCACTACAGTGGTTCAGTCTGTATGAACGCTGAAATGACTGAGAAATGTTAACAGCAAGTATTTCTTGTCAATTATCACCCTTTTTAAATGGAAATAAGCGCAGTTACGATAGCAAAATATGTGGGAGAGCATTGCTAGAATATTATACTCAATCGGATGCAAAAATAAATTGGTCACATGTGCAGAACATTAAATGTTGTGTTCAAGTTTACGTCTTATATTTATCTCTTTTTTTATCTCTTATTTACTCTCACATAATTCTCGTCACAGAAACATGCAATAGTAAGGCAATGGCCATGCATTATTATGATGTCACGTGCTGTACATTCTGCAGCATTCATGAATACTTTCATAACATTAGGACAAAAAGCCTTTTGAAAATTGTATTTTCATTGCCTATATCTGAAAACGTCTTAAAACAACTTTCTCCAACTCAGCTTTATACATTTATCCAGAGATAAAGCGTGAACTCGACAAGAGATGCGGTGCGCTGGGTAGGGTTGCCAAGTCCTTTGCTTTTTTCGGCTACTGTTTAAACTGTCTCCACGGTTGTTGTTTTTTCATGCAGGTTAAAGATGAAAGGATTTTGTTTATTAGTTATTGGTATTTGGGCTGTGAATTTTTGGTTTAATGTTTAGGGTGCATGTAAGCTGTAATGTCGTAACCTTCAAACGTATCAAATTCAGTCGGATTGACAAAATTTTGTGCATGTAAACATATCCATTGAAAACTGAAATCTAGGCCTAATGGCCTGAACCACAGAGCTTAAGTAAAAAAGAAAAGCATAGAAAATGAACAGAACCCAAGAGCAGAGCTCATGAAGACCAGAACAAAGAAGGATTAGTGCAAAAAGAAGAAACAGACAGAAGACACTTTTATCTTTTATCTTCTTTCTTTGACCATGTGACTAAACCCAACATGATAGATTCAAACTGACCAATCAGAAGACCTCCTCCATCTGGGTTCTCTCTCGCTCTCTCTCAGTTCATATAAAGGGCCCTATTTTAACGATCTGAAATGCAAGTACGAAGGGCAAAGCGCAAGTGAGTTTGTGGGCGGATCTTGGGTGCTGTTGCTATTTTCCCGGCGTGAGAAATAACTCTTGCGCCGGGCGCAAATCAATAAGGGGTTGGTCTGAAGGAGGTTCATTATTCATAGGTGTGGTTTGGGCGTAACGTCAAATAAACCGATCAGAACGCTATCCAACATTCCCTTTAAACGCAAGGGCGCAAGTTCCATGGCGGGTTGCTATTATTATGACGGATTTACCAGGCGTACGCCAGGAGCGGTTCACAGCCGAGGAGACCGACGTTCTTGTAAGAGCAGTCAAAGACAGAGAAGTTGTTTTGTATGGGGATAGGAGAAACCCGCCCAAATCAGCGTTGGTTAAACAGGCGTGAGAGGAAATAGCCACAGTCTCATCAGCTGGCATCCCCATCGTTGCGCCAAGCGCTACAATGATGTCAGGAGACGGGGGAATCCCAAGCTTGCCAGCATAAATCGGGCACGCCGTGTAACGGGAGGTGGATCTGCCTCCACACATGACCTGACGCCAGCAGAGGACATCGCTGCGTCCACCCTCACCCATGTAAGGGTTTGGGGGCTTTGAAATCGAACCCAAGAAACGCAACCAAGGTCCAACCCCAAAGTACTCTTACAAATCAAGTTCATATACATTAAGGTTTCTTATGAAAATATTTTAATTATTATTTACATAAAATAAATGTAATACAGCCACACAACAAACTTGAAAATATTTATTAAAATGAAAATATTTTAATCGTTATTTGCATGAGAATTTTTTTACGCAGCCACACAATAAATAAAAACTATCACCCCAATGCTCACCACTATGATTCCCCTTATCTCATGTGTTAATATTTTTTAGTGTAACAATTTATGATTTGCAAAAATAACTGTTATATCTGTGTAGATTAGATAAGCAAAGTGTGTGCGCGTTGTGCACGCTATACATTATGGTCAAGCATGCGCCCTTAAAATAGCATAATGAACAACGCGCAACGCGCCACTGACTTTAAACTTTTTTTTTTCTGGTCAGTGGCGCAATTGTTTTTTGAAACTGCAAAATAGCATCAGGGATGGTTTGCGCTGGAACACGCCTCTTTTTTGCGCTGAACCGCTCAGGGAGTGCAAGTTCATTCCCTAGTTTGTTGACGTGCGTCTGTGGAGGGAAAAACCCGCTGTGCGCCGGTGCAAAATACGAATGATACATGCGTCACTGACAAAGTCAATTGCGCTGGCTGCAAGATAGGGCCAAAAGAATTAAAAAGAATTTAACACAAACCTAATAACAATAAAATATGTGGCCTCTTTATCTGTAAAAAATGTGAATCACTCACAGAGCTGCCAGTTTCCTTTTCAGATGCAAAATTTGTGGGAGGATATTATATAAAGATTTACGCAATGAGATTTACATTTTTTTTTACGTGTGATATTACTGATATTTGACCCATTATTTAATGCCAATAAAAGCATGTCGTTTTGAGCTTGAAATTGTTGCAATTTTTGCTGATAATAGAGACATCAGATGTGCATGATACAAAAGAGAGGAACACATAACAGTTTATTTGGAATGCCAGAGGAACATATTATTCAAAACAATTGTTTGCTAAGCCATGTTATTTTTTATTTGCTGATAGGAAATAAAAGAGGAGTGACTAGGAGAAGTAACACAATATCAGGTGTTTCAAAACTTCATACCCGTCATTTTTTTGGTCTTCTTTTGTACTATGGCTTCATTAGCTGGGATTTTACCTTGAATTTTCAGCTAAGATGTCGGTGGTGCTGAACTCAAGCGCATCAGGCGTTAGATCACCGCAGGAGCATCAGCTCTGCTTATTTGTGACCCTGAACTAATTTGTGCTCTTAGTAGATTGTTGGTCATTATGGAAATCAGCTGTTGCGCCTGTGTCTTCATTTTAATAAAATTTTTAACTCGCAGATATTAGCACTCCAATCAGCGCTTTTTTTTTGGAATTGCGCTCTCGTGCTAATTTGCCCCATTTAGTAAATCTGACCCTGTAACGTAACAATAAGTGTGTAACAATGAAATGTTGTCCAGTTTAGTACTCACTCATATAGTTTAAATCTTGAAAGAAATTATTTGTTTGGGCGTGTGTCTGTGAACATTTAGTGTGGTGAATGTAAACTCAGCTGACTTTTACCATTCTAATAAAAAATATCAATAACAGTAAACTACCTAGGTCAAATCTTAAACTCGGGTCTATAAATAAGACTTTATTGTCGTCATTTAGGCACAACAATAGTTTTCTGTTTGAATGTTCAGCTCAAGTCTAGAAGGCCCAACAAGTCATGATGCCAAACATGAATCAGAATAAGTTCAGGTATTGCACATCTTTAGCAGACCACAAATCCACTAGAATGCAGGAAATCACATCAACTTAATCCAAAATTTCCTTGGGGTGAACCTTTAGCTACAGTATGTCGCCTCACAGAATGTTACCAATATTGTGTTACCATCTCCAGTAGGCCGCCCCTATCAACCAACTTGTGTTACTGCATGCGCGGCATGATTTTTATCACCCCTGACAAAATCTCACTCCAAGGTTTTTTGAAAAGTTGGCAGATATGAACTCAAGAGTTGCAGAAAGGAGCAGATGTGTACAACAAATGTGTAAAAACAACAACAGTAGCTTGTTGATGCTTTTGTTAAAGCTTACAACAATGTCATTAATGTTTTAGAGGCTTCTCACATTCATCATATTTTTTTATTCTGGCTAACAGTTTAACTTTCTACTTGCTTGTTGTTCGCAACTACTTGATTTGATATTTATTTAAGCAGAAAGGTCCCATTGCGATGCAGTTTCTCTTCTATCCTGATTGTGATTTATATCAGCAACTCATTTGGAGAGTAATGTAATGACTTTGTTGGGTCAGTACAGGGTTTAGATTAATCCAGGACTAGGTTAGTTTTATTTAGACATTTAAGTAACTTTTACAAACACCTACACAAATAATACTGGTGTGCATTGGCACCGATAAGTTTAGATAATTGGTAACATTTTACAATAAATTTGAATTTGTTAACATTATTAAATACATCAGCTAACGTGAGGTCAAGTAGGTCAGATTTAAAAGAAAAAAATAGATTTATTCAAATTCATTTATATCATTGTTCTCTAGTGCAGGATTTTACATTTGGATCTCAAAAATATGCTTACATTTACATTAAACTGTGTTACGAATGTCAATAATATTTCATATTTATTTTCAGGGTCCCTAACATTGAATAACTTTAATGTAACCTGTGATGAACTGAATATTTGTGCTGTGATAGGGGAGCAAGTAACAGTGCAGTGCTTTTACTCAAACATCAACATCAAAACTGTGTTCTGGTTCAGTCAGAAACAGAGAACAAACTGGAGAAACAAAGATGAACCTGAAGATTTGACTTTAGATTCAGATTACTCAGGACGAGCGTATCTAGAGATCACTAAAGATTACTCAAAGCTCATAATAGATGATCTGAGAGAGAGAGACAGTGGAGAATATCAGCTCATGTTCATTATGAAGGATGGAGTTAAACATCTCAGCTCAGTCACAGTCAATCTAACAGTCTCAGGTACATTTACATTCTCATCAGTCCAGTTAAACTCTTTTCATTTCTCATCTAATGTAAGGTTTTGATTAATTAGTCTTACAGGTGAAGATGAAACCTGAATCTACAGGACAGCGACTAAAACTGAGCTGTGATTCCTCCTGCACTTTAACATCTGAAAATGATTACCGCTGGTACAAGAATGGAGAATATTTAACACATAACCAAAGCATATTTGTGTCATCCAGTGGAAACACTGACAGTTATTCCTGCTCTAAGTTTGTTTTTGGGTACTCTTCATCTATTTGTGAGTTTGACATTTATAAAATATTTAAATTAAAATGGAAGAACAAACTTTGCAGTTTTCTTGTTGATTCATATACAGTATGAGTGTGTTTGTAATTGATTGTGAATGTTACAGCAGTATTTTGTGACTCTTTCAGGTCTTTCTAACAGTAGTTGGGGTGTGAATTACACCTCTACAAGAGTTTGTGCTTTAGTGGGATCAACAGTAGATATTCACTCTTCATACTCACATCGCACTGGAGATACAGTAGAGAAAACATACTGGCATTACGATTATCGCAGGGAACTCAGTGATCTGCGTGAGTATCTTCAGTTTTTTGGTCGTGTGGAGTATCTGGGAAACACACTGAGAATCAAAGACGTCAACATGAGTGACACTGGATTTTATCAGTTCAGGATCATCACTAACACATCAGATGAAGTTTCTGGTTCTCCTGGAGTCACTCTTACTGTTACAGGTAACTGCTCATAATAAACTCTGTAAAGCTGCTTTCACTGATCAGATTTGATGAATTTATTTATGCTACAGATTTAGGGTCCTTATATATATTTTTTTATATTTTGTTAAACAATGAGTAGATGACATTTTAAAAATTAAAATGCCAATACTATCAATAATTTAAGCCAATCATCTGAAATTTCATCTCGTCTGAGACTGTATGGTGTTTATGTTGTGAATTTGTTTTTGAAGTTGTTGAAAATAATATGATGTGTTTTGATTACTGCATATATGATGCTGCTGTATCTCAATGGCTTCATTACCAGTTAGACTATGCAGTTTACCAGCTTGCAAGCATGGTTGACCGGATGCTGGTGAATAGTGTAATGTTGGTAAGCAGCCAGGCCAGCAGCAAACCAGCATTTACCAGTCTAATCCAGTATTAAAACTGAAACTGGTATAAACTGGTTTCATGAGTTGTCACACGGTCTCTTTCTGTTTAAGTGGGTGCTTTGTGGCAAATTTGCAAAGTCGCTCAAGATTTTATGTTGATGTTGAGGACACTCATCACAGAAGTCTTCAGATTTAAAACAAATACAATAATCAACATTTAATGTTAATCAAAAAGTTGCTCTTAGACAAAAACTATTGTATTGTTCAAAACACAAAAATAACATTAATGAAAGGTTTTGATTCACTTTAAATGTTGACTGTATGTTTATGTTGCACTCGTGTGTTTGACAGATGTTTTTATTCAAAGCAATTTAAGCTGTGTTCACATAATATATTTTATCTGTATGTGTGTGTTTGACTGCATTATCTTGCCATTGTTCACATCATACTGAATTGAGCTGAATCAAACATTTCAGACCTAACTTTAAAAAGTAGTTGATGTGAACACTGTTTTATGAAATCTCAGATACACGAGTGAGAAGCAGTCCAGACCCTGTGATAGATGGAGAAAAAGTGATATTAAGCTGTTCAACCAGATGCACTCTGGATAACAAACATACTTACATCTGGTATAAGAATGGACAACAGGTAACAGATGGATTGAGATTATTAAACAAGCTGTACCTGGACTCAATCAACAGTGAGGAGCTACAAGAGTATTCCTGTACTGTAAGAGGTAACACAACATCTCATCATACATCTGACTTTACTGTTAAAACATTACTTTAATTGGTTACACCTAAAAAATTAAGTTAGAAGAAAATAAATTTTTATGTTGATCCAACCTTTCAGTTTTTAGAGTTTTTTACTGCAGTGTCAGAAATGTATCATAATCTATGACCATCACTGAATAGTAAATGAAAATGCAACATGAAATGATATATTGATCAACATGTCAAGTTAAATATGTTTTACTCTGTAAACTCGATGTGAGAAAACTGCTGAGCTTAACATTGCAATAGTCATGATGAATATTCAGTATTACTGTAAATACAGGCCAGGCTTACATTTATATAAACTACATGCAAGCTCCCTGTGCAAAAGTGTCATCAGTGATTCACCTTGCTGTGTTTGTTACGACCAGCGCATATACTGATGATGTTTACTAACTTGTGTCGTGACCTATCAACTGAAGGTGTCATCATTGTAAAGTCTACACACATGTCCTACTCAAGTTTATTTGATCATAGTCTCAGCCTCAGACGTCACATTTAAAGACATCCTCTGATTGGTTGAAATACACATGTAAGTTGTGATTTTTATGAGTTCGCTCGGAAACAACATAAAGCCGTCTGATTGAAGAAGGAAGTTGTCATGTTTACATCGATGACATTATTCTTCATCCAGATCGAAAAACGCTGTATTTTTAAAAGTATGTGAGATATTTTAAAGTGTTTTTATCTTGTTGTTATAAACTTTAGTTTGTAGTTTAGTTTGAAGTTTGTGAATAATGGTTGCAGAACGGTCTGTTATTGTGGTGAAAACTTAACAACCTAAACATGAGGTGGCACAAAGTGTAACTATCACTGTTCATGGATCTGTTTTCTCTCTCTGGATTGTGTGTGCGTGAGTTTACGCGTGTTTGCCCGGTTATCACCCTGATTGCTACACCTGTTGACAATCACGAGCTGTATATATGTGGAGTCGATCATTCCTCTGTGTCGGATCATTGCGTTATTTATCTTGTTTTGCTTTGCATGTCTTCTAGTTTACTCATTGCTATTCAGTGCTGTCCTGAGAGATTCTGTGCCACTGGATGATATTCACATACGAAGAGTGAAGATTATTGAGATTATTATTTACTGTACTTGTGTCAATAAACTTCCACTTGCTATTGGATCTCTTGCCTGACAGTAACATGATTGGATGCTTTATGTGTCGGTCATATGGCCTCTCACACAGTCTGTATTAGACTTAAGTCACGAGTCACAGCAGACACCTAGAACGTCCAAAAATGTGTCCGCTTCTCAACTGTTTGCAAATATCATGAGAAAAATGCTGGCCAACAGCCAAACATTAAGAGAAGTTGGCAAGCCAAGATTTTAACATATGCTTTCAACTGTTTGTGTAACTGGAGGATTATTGAACTGAAATCATCTGTCATTTACTTTAAGTGATTTATTTAGAGCTGTGTTGAACATTTCTTGAACTGTTCAGCTGTTTTGAACTTTAGGTGGTAATAAAGTTTATATTATCATTATTTTCAAAGGCATGCTACACATTAAATGTTCTAGCATGACCCAAAGTAAAAGTGTTTTAGCACTGCCAGTGGACAATGTAAAGCGCTTCACACAGAACTTGTTTTGTGTCATGTTGAGTATTTGCACACAGCTGTCACGATCACACTTTGCTGTATAGTGCTGTGATAACGGCTGCAGTGAGACTGAAAACTGAGAGGCAGAGCACCATTTATTATCAGTTTATATTTTCGGCTTTTTTCTTTTAGTGGCCGATGATTTTGAAATCATCTTTGTGATGACGAAAAACAGAAAAGTAATATTCTGAATGTTCTGCCTTCTCTAAGTATAACTGAGTTTGTGTCTTTCTCTTCTGAAATAAAACCAATGGACAAAACGAAACAATTGAAGCAATGAACAAAACCAATGAAGAGATGGATGAAACTATTAAAGAAATGGACAAAACCAATGAAGCAATGGACTTTCTCCCTCTGTTGGTGTTTCTGCCTCAGTTTCTCATTATAGGAGCTGTATGGATCTGGTAAGTAAAAATATCAAGTAAAACTCAAAACTGCATAACATACAGTGAATATTCTGATATGAATTCAGATTGTAAGAGTGTGAATTTTGACCCTACAGGTTTTTCATCAGCATGAATAAATTGAACTCATCTAAAAACAAAACTGATGACAAACAAATAGAGGTGAGAAAATCTGTATATCTGTATGTTAAATAAACTAATGGTCAGATTTTTAACATTATCTCTTTCTGTGTGTTTGTCATTGTTAGATGTTGCAGGTCTGTGAGTAGATCAGCTGTCTGTCCATCAGAACTACTGGAGTGATGTCACAACTCTCTTTATGACATCATCACCTAGCAACAGTCTCTCAGCAGTGACATCAGTGATGCAGTGATGTCATATACAGTGACATATTAATGACAGCTCAGTGTAAATAATCTAATGGTCAAATACATGAATTATTCATTGAAGTATTGAGTTTATCATTCAACAGTCTTGTGTCAGTGTCAGATCAACTGTAACATCACAATGCATAAATCCTGTAAAAACTTTGCTATAGTTTTACAAGATTGAAACAATAAACTCTCCATGTTGATTTGGGATTTTTAGTGTTTTTGACAAACTACTGTATAGGCCGATGAATGGAGAAGATGAAACAAAGCCGAGTTTTGGCTATTTGTTGATAGGAAGACTTTCATTTATTTCACATCTTTATTTATTGTGCTATTCATTTACACTGAACAGTTTACTCCTAATAAAATGTGATTTTGTAACTATATTATAAATGTTTCATAAGTACATTTTTGATATATAATTTGACCTGTAATATCACTGTTTTATTTTTTTTATCCACCATTAAGGTATATTTATTTACCTTAATTTCTTCTTTATTTTCATGTTTTTAATAAAATAGTAAAATTTTAAGTCTAATGGTGGGTGGTGATGGCGCAGTGGGTAAGACACTCGCCTTTGGTGTGAGAGACCCGGGTCCGAATCCACTGTGACACACCATTGTGTCCCTGAGCAAGACACTTAACCCCTAGTTGCTCCAGAGGCGTGTGACCTCTGACATATTCAGCAATTGTAAGTCACTTTGGATAAAAGCATCAGCTAAATGAATAAATAAGTATGTAATTCACTGTAAATATTAAAATTTTTGCATTAAACCAGTCTGGTGAAAATGTTCTGCCATCTACTGGAAAAAAACACCTAAATAACATTAACTTTTAGCTAAGTGAATACTGTCATATAAGGCCTGCATTACAATTAATTTATTATATACTTGTCTTTGCATGTTAAGAGAAGTATTATAATATAGAAAACAATGACACTCAACAGATTTAAGGAAGATTATTGAATATTTTTTATGTAAATTAAGTTAAAAACTATATTAAACAATAATATAGTTGAAAGCATAACAAAAATAATCTCAGATTTTGATGTCATTGTGAGCAGCAGTGTTTAGCAGCATCAGATCACAGCGTACAACATCAACAGGATTTCTCCAGATCTGCAGGCACAACACTTCCATAGCCATTCATCTTTTTAAGACTGAGTTGGTCAGCGATAGCCAGGGGCTCTTTTTCAATTTCACCCCTATTTTTTAAGGCAAACATCTGACTGATCTCCACAAAAGTTTTGTTCTTTGTCTCAGGGACAACGAAGTAGACATAGAGCGCCACGCCAACACACACACCACAAAACACCAGATAACAGAAAGCACCAGCTGACATCTGGAACAACATTGAACAATATATCAGATAAATATGAAAGTGAGTGAATAGATCAATGAAATAATCTCATTTGTATCTCATATATGTAAATATATCATATATGTTCATGTTCCCTGAGGAAGTCTTACCTGTAGGAATGGAAATACAAAGCCCACAGTGAAGTTTGATATCCAGTTGAGAAATCCTCCTACAATGTAGGCAGCAGGTCGATGAGACTGTTTAAAGAGCTCTCCTGTCAACAATAATGAGACACCGGCTGCACACAAGATGCATTTGATTATTAATTGTATTGAAAAGTGAGTTATAAAAGACTTTACTATTATGTGTTACGCTCCACATTCATTTTAAAGCAGGACATTCATCTTTAAATAGCAGAGACCTGTGATACTAATCTGCCCCTATAGGTGGCACTAGTTGCTCAATTTAATACATTAGACTTTAAATTAGGGATCTTTTGGGGTTTGACAAAGTAATGAAAACACCCAAACTTTGCAATTATCTCTTGTTTGTCTTTTCTTTGTTTAAACATGAAGTTATATATAAAGTTTTATTTAGCAGAGTTTATTTTTTGAGCTCATAGATCAGTAAAATGTGTCGCTTGTCTGAAATTCTGTGAGCCCATTTAGTCCAATATCTGTAAACATAACAGCTTCATTAAGAAAGCTCAAACTTGATCTTTTAGACATTTTACGACTACTCTTCAGAGATAAATCCAGTAAATGAGCAGGCAAACAATGTGTAATGATGAGACCCAATGTGACGTCCTCACCAGGCCCTATACAGAATCCAGCAATAATCCCAACCACACAGACCACACTGATATAATGCATGAAGGACACACGAGTCTGACAACAGAAAAACACAAACACAAGTCACTAGAAATCTGAAATTATAATTAAGATTACAATTAAATTAAAGACAACTTAAAAGTAAAGGTAAATAGCGTATAACACACAAAGAGTTCAGAAATCATCAGAATTACCTGTAACTGAAGTGAAAAAGTAATTCCAGCACAGCAAATGCACATAAAACTAAAACCACCGATCATTAGCGGCCTCCTGCCAACACGCTCAATAGTGAAGCACTGAAGATTCAGAAAAACACTGTTAGACGCTTTAAACTCAAAGAGTTTATGATCATATTATACAATAAAGAAAACAACAAACAAACAAAAATATAAAAAACAGTTTTAGACGTTTCTGTGGAGTTATGTGAAAGCAGTTGGGCACAAAATGCTTATAAAGCAAAATCAGTTGTAGTAAAAGGTTAATTGAATATCTGTTATAAAGTAATAAATAACTTTTTGTTTATTTATGATATTTGGTATTACTCTTCTATATATAATACCTGCATACAATATCAGATTTTACTGTAGAAACACAATGTGAAGAGTATAAATTGAGTTTCTGCATATATTGGCAGCCTATAGTTAGATCAATCATGCCCAAGAGCACCGCTTACTCGTGATTAAATCATGATAATGCACAAGATCTTAATCTGTTTTAACATTCAATGTAATCTTACACCTATGAGTCCAGCGATGACTTCTATGGCTCCTGTGCCTACTGTTGTATACTGGATCTGATGAGCAGGAATGCCGGCATTCTCAAAGATTGAATTTGTGTAGAACCAGATCTAAAAATAGAGAAGTCAAATCAGTCCTGTTTTTATCTACGACAACATTATTGTCTTTTTCACACAACATTCACACCGCATCGATTCCCGACAGCTGCATTCCCGCATTGACCACAATGATGGTGATAAGTTGCCAGCGCACGGACGAATCCTTGAAGAGCTGTAATACTGAGACCGTCTTCACTGAGGTCAAAGTTCGCTGCTCTTCCTGCATCTCCTCCACCTCAGCCTGGATGTTACACTTAGCACGATACCACTTCAATGCTACGTCAAGCAGGACAGAAAAGCATCATAACACAAGAGAATCAGACGACAAGATCACATGATATCATATAATGACAGAGAATCAAAACACAGATTATGATAGTTATTTTATACACATTTAAAATGTAAATCTTTATTTGAGAAATGTGTCTTTAATAACTGTGATGAAGAGCATAGCCTGTATGCATTTATTGCTAACATTACTCTAGTAGCTTTTCATCTTCCATTATAAAAAAATTGTAAAATAAATGAATTCTGGGATCTGAAGCTTCGTTTTCTACCTTTCAAATTTGGTAACCTGTATTCCTACTGTGAGAGAGCCCAGCAAGCCTCCAACGGCAAATATAGACACAGTGATTGAATAGAAAAGCGTAAGATGCTCTTCATCCACTCCTGACCCATAACGTCTCACAATGGTTTGGTTATAAAAGTCCTTAATGTACTAATGAAGAACAAGAACAATGAAAAACATCATCATTTATACTGAGGAGTTTTTCCTCTGGGAGCAAACAAACTCAAAATGTCTTGGCATTGCCGATAATGCTTGAACATCTCTTTTATTTCTTTCTATGTAGTCTGCCATCATGATATTAATTTATATTTTATAAAATGAATAATCTAAAAGTGAATTTAAATGATGTGATCAGTATTTGATCCTGAGTCTAAACAGTGAGTCCTGTTACACAAAACAGTATTAGTTTCACTCATATTATTCATATTTAGTTCACTAACTAGCGCAGGAGAATTAACCACAGCCAGATTATAACCATAAAGCAGAGAGCTTCCCAATGACGAGAGCAGCGCTACTGCCAACAGGGACAAGGTAAGATGCTGTTAAAAAAGTGACAAATAATCATTCAACACTTAAAATAACATTCATTAAAGAGATTGTTTATCTAACAATTAAAAAAAAGATTTTATTATCACCACACTAATCACTCCTATATGGCTTTCTTTCTTGTACTAAACCAAATCCTTTATTTTTGTGAACAGTGCCTTTATCTTTGTAAACTTTGAGAGGAAATAAAGATTACTGAATGGATATATTTCTTTATATTTCTTATCTTTAATATAACATAAAACAGTCTATTGCTGTTTAAGAGACAAACCTCTCTTGAGAAAAGTATACATTAAACCTAAATTAAAGCTACATACCCTTGTGTCATGAATTCGGTCTTATTGGCCGCTTTGTCTTTGTTTCACCATGTGTTGTGTTGTGTTTATGTTTTGACAGCTCCACACGTGCGCGCCTTCCATCTGGTGACCTCATTATCTCCGACTCTTCTCACCGGCGTCCCACACCTGATCCTTATTATTTGCCCATCCGGTTTGATTTAAATTCCCCTCGCTTCTTCTGTTCCTTGCAAGTTCGTCTTTGTATGTTCGTGCCCGCTAGCCTGGCTAGTTCTAGTCCTGTCGTGTCGAGTAAACTGTGTGTAGTTTTGTTTGGATTATTTACCGTGCTCTCTGCTGCCTTATCCCTTCAGATTCCTCGCCCCACTGTCAGTCTCTCCAGAGTGGTGTGTTCCCCGCCTAGCCTCCACTTACACTCTGTCTGCGGATTCTCTGAGCGCCGACTTCATCTAGCGCTGTCCAGCTGCAGTGCGCTCTGCGCGTAATCCTGCGTAAGCCTCGGACGCCAGCTGTGCGCTGTCCAGCACTTCTCTCTGCTGAAGACTCAGTCCGCCTCTCTCTCTCTCTCCTGCTGTGCCCCGCCTGGAACTCTCTCTGCCCTGTGACGGGTTGTTACGAGTGTGAACGGAGGGTGGATGTCCTACAGCCCTGCTGGGTTTCCCACCGCGAGTGCCTGCCTGTTCCTGACGTCACAGAGTGTTTTCCTTCCACATTTACATTTTCATGAAGACATAGAGTGTTATCTCCTATACATACCTGACATTGTGTTTTCTCATTAAAACCTCTGCATTGGGATTCCTGACTTTTGTGGTTCCTGACAGGACGAACTTGCCAAGATGGATCCCGCGGAGGTTGATGCTCTCCGGTCAGCGCTCGCCCAGCAGGGTTCATGGTTAGGACAACACTCGGCTCGCCTCACCACCACTTCTCAAGAGGTTGAGGGTTTATCAACCCGTCTGAACGACCTTTCCTCTCGGCTTGACCAGGTCAGTCATGATGCCACCCAGCCCAGTCAGTCGTTGCAGACGGAACCTCACGTCACAGCTCCACCTCCATATAACGGCGATCCCGCCTCCTGCCGGGCTTTCCTCTCACAATGCTCTCTGGTTTTTGCCCTCCAGCCCCGCCGCTATGCCTCTGAACGCACCCGGGTTGCGTATGTAATCACCCTTCTGGTTGGCAAGGCGCGCGAGTGGGCTACGGCCGTGTGGGATGCCAGCGACCCTTGCTGTCGGTCTTTTGATGAGTTTAGAGAAGAGATGGAGAAACTCTTTGACCGATCGGTGCGCGGGGACGCCGCTGCCGCTCGCTTGGCTCATCTTGTTCAGGGCAGACTCACAGTTACTGATTATGCTATTGAGTTTAAGACTTTAGCGGCTGCCTGCCACTGGAATGAAGCGGCTCTCCGAGCCCAGTTTGTAGAGGGGTTGTCCGACGACCTGCAGGACGAGATCGCTCTTCATGACCTTCCTCCGTCACTTGATGCTATTATTGATCTCGCTCTCCGGATCGAGGCTCGGAGACTGCTTCGTGATCAGCGACGTTCCATCCGTCAGCGAGTGTTTTCTGAGGAGACCACCACTTCCCCTTCTTCACCTTTACCATCAGCCGAACCTGAACCCATGCAGCTGGGTCGTTTGCGCCTGTCACAGAGAGAGAGAGAGAGGCGCATACAGAAGGCCCTGTGTTTGTATTGCGGGAAGCCCGGGCATTTTGCAAGGGTCTGCCCGTTAAAAGCCGCTGCCCATCAGTGAGTACGGGAGTCCTGGTGGGCACTTCTTCAAAACTCTCCCCTGTTTCCAGTACCCAGCTCCCCGTCATTTTGTCCTTCGCTGGACGTGATCATCCGTCCACTGCCCTTCTCGATTCTGGTGCGGAGGGCAACTTCATTGATGAAGCGCTGGCGCGCGCTTGGGGTGTTCCGGTTGTTCCTCTCCAGTCCCCCTTGGATGTCTGGTCCCTCAAGGGGCAGCAGATGGCGCGGATTACACATTGCACTTCTCCTGTGAGTCTCTCTGTGTCTGGTAATCATCGTGAGGAGATTGTGTTGCACGTCCTTCATGCGTCTCTATCCCCTATTATTTTAGGGCATGGATGGTTAGCGCAACACAACCCTCACGTTGATTGGCAGCATAGTATTATCTTGTCTTGGTCCCAGTCTTGTCATGTGTCATGTCTTGGTTCTGCTGTTTCTGGTTCTGTTCTTTCTCTTCCTCAGGTTCCGGCGGTCGATTTGACCGGGGTCCCGGCGGAGTATGCGGATATCGCTCAGGTGTTTAGTAAAGCCCGGGCCACCTCCCTGCCTCCTCACCGGCCATATGATTGCGCTATTGATCTCCTCCCCGGCACTTCTCCGCCTAAGGGTAGACTTTATTCGTTATCGGGTCCTGAGAGAGAGGCTATGGACCAGTATATTAATGATGCCCTGCGTGCCGGTCTCATCCGTCCCTCCACCTCGCCCGCAGGGGCGGGGTTTTTCTTTGTTGGCAAGAAAGACGGCTCCCTGCGCCCTTGTATTGATTATAGGGGTTTAAATGACATTACTGTTAAGAATAGGTACCCCCTTCCCTTAATGTCTACTGCGTTTGAGCTCCTGCAGGGGGCGCAGTTCTTTACTAAGCTAGATTTACGCAACGCCTATCATTTGGTGCGAATAAGAGAGGGAGATGAATGGAAGACAGCCTTTAACACCCCTACCGGACACTTTGAGTACTGCGTTCTGCCGTTCGGCCTTTGTAACGCCCCCTCTGTCTTCCAAACTCTGGTTAATGATGTGCTGAGAGACATGGTTAACAAATTTGTCTTTGTGTACATAGATGATATTCTCATCTTTTCTCCCTCTATGCAGGAACACACTCAGCATGTCCGCCGAGTCTTACGCCGGCTGTTAGAGAATAAGTTGTATGTCAAGGCGGAGAAGTGCGAATTCCATCGTAAGTCAGTTTCGTTCCTGGGTTTTGTTGTTGCCCCCGGTGAGATCCGTCCCGACCCTGCCAAGATCAAAGCGGTGGCCGAATGGCCAGTCCCCGACTCCCGTAAGGATTTATTAAGATTTCTGGGTTTCGCCAATTTTTACCGGCGATTTATCAGAAATTATGGTCAGATTGCTCAACCTCTTACTGCTCTCACTTCCACTAAGGAGAGGTTTGTCTGGAATTCCAGTGCTCAGGAGGCCTTTGATATTTTAAAGTCCCGGTTTATCTCTGCTCCTGTTCTCTCTATTCCAGATCCGGTTGCTCAATTTATTGTGGAGGTGGATGCTTCGGATGTCGGGGTAGGCGCCGTTTTGTCTCAGCGGTCTGCTAAGGATGGCAAGGTGCATCCCTGTGCCTTCTTCTCCCATCGGTTAAACCCAGCAGAGCGAAATTATGACATAGGCAATCGGGAGCTGCTGGCGGTCAGACTGGCTTTGGGTGAGTGGCGTCACTGGTTAGAGGGGACCTCGGAGCCCTTCCTGGTCTGGACGGATCATAAGAACCTCGAATACATCCGTTCAGCCAGGAGGTTATCTTCGCGTCAGGCTCGTTGGGCGCTCTTCTTTGACAGATTTAACTTCACCCTCTCGTACCGGCCCGGATCCAAGAATACTAAGCCCGATGCTCTCTCTCGTTTGTTCGAAAGCCCCGGTTCCGCTGGGGACGAAACCATCCTCCCGGAGGGGCGGGTGGTGGGTGCCCTGCGCTGGGGAATAGAACAACGGGTGAGACGGGCCGGCCGGGAGGGGGAAGTGCCAGAAGGGTGCCCAGCGGGTCGATTGTGGGTTCCGAATGCGCTTCGCTCCGAGGTCATCCGGTGGGGTCACGAGTCCAAGTTTGTTTGCCATCCGGGGGTTCGGAGAACGTTGGCTACCGTACGTCAGCGTTTTTGGTGGCCCTCTATGGGTCCCGATGTCAGACAGTTTGTGTTAGCCTGTCAGGTTTGTGCCCGTAATAAGGCCTCTCATCAAGCCCCTATTGGTCTGCTTAAACCATTACCCATTCCCTCTCGTCCTTGGTCACATATCGCAATCGATTTTGTAACCAATTTGCCTAGTTCTAGGGGAAACACTGTAGTTTTGACCATTGTCGACCGCTTTTCCAAGGCGGCTCACTTTGTCCCTTTGCCCAAATTACCCACTGCCAAGGAAACTGCCCAGGTTATGATCGAACACGTCTTTCGCTTACATGGTCTGCCCACAGACGTTGTTTCTGATAGGGGTCCTCAGTTTATTTCTCGTTTCTGGCAGGAATTTTGTAGACAAATAGGCTCCACGGCTAGTTTGTCTTCAGGGTATCATCCTCAGACCAATGGGCAATGTGAACGGGCTAACCAAGATTTAGGTAGAGCTCTCCGCTGTCTGACATCGCAATATCCGAGCTCCTGGTGCCAACAGCTACCCTGGGTTGAATACGCCCATAATTCTCTCCCTGTTTCTTCCCTTAACATGTCCCCCTTTGAGGCGTCCATGGGGTTTCAGCCCCCTTTATTCCCATCACAGGAACCCGATGCGGTGGTTCCGTCTGCGCTGGCTTTTGTCCGTCGTTGCAAACGCACCTGGAGGAAAGCTAGAATTACATTACGTCAGATTTCCAGACGAACCAAAGCCGCGGCCGACCGTCACCGTAGAACTGCGCCCCGTTTTATCTGTGGGCAGAAAGTATGGCTTTCGTCCAAGGATTTACCTCTCCGTGAGCCTTCTCGCAAGTTGGCTCCACGATTCCTTGGGCCATACAGCATTATTAAGGTCATTAATCCCGTGACGGTCAGGCTCAGATTGCCCCCAGCTCTCGGTCGGGTTCATCCAGTTTTTCATGTGTCTAAACTGAAGCCTGTGTATTTTTCCCACCTTAACCCTGTTCCCTCTGCCCCCACCCCTCCCACCCCTCAGCTTTTAGATGGTGCCCCTGTGTATTCGGTTAAGTCGTTACTGGATATGCGTCGCCGGGGTAGGGGATTTCAATATCTCGTTGACTGGGAAGGATATGGTCCGGAGGAGAGGTGTTGGGTACCGGCCCGGGACATCCTGGACCCTGGGCTGATAGAGGATCTCCGCCGGCGACGGGGTGAGCCTCCTCATGGACCGCCCAGTGGCGGTCGTGGGGGGGGAGTCCTGTCATGAATTCGGTCTTATTGGCCGCTTTGTCTTTGTTTCACCATGTGTTGTGTTGTGTTTATGTTTTGACAGCTCCACACGTGCGCGCCTTCCATCTGGTGACCTCATTATCTCCGACTCTTCTCACCGGCGTCCCACACCTGATCCTTATTATTTGCCCATCCGGTTTGATTTAAATTCCCCTCGCTTCTTCTGTTCCTTGCAAGTTCGTCTTTGTATGTTCGTGCCCGCTAGCCTGGCTAGTTCTAGTCCTGTCGTGTCGAGTAAACTGTGTGTAGTTTTGTTTGGATTATTTACCGTGCTCTCTGCTGCCTTATCCCTTCAGATTCCTCGCCCCACTGTCAGTCTCTCCAGAGTGGTGTGTTCCCCGCCTAGCCTCCACTTACACTCTGTCTGCGGATTCTCTGAGCGCCGACTTCATCTAGCGCTGTCCAGCTGCAGTGCGCTCTGCGCGTAATCCTGCGTAAGCCTCGGACGCCAGCTGTGCGCTGTCCAGCACTTCTCTCTGCTGAAGACTCAGTCCGCCTCTCTCTCTCTCTCCTGCTGTGCCCCGCCTGGAACTCTCTCTGCCCTGTGACGGGTTGTTACGAGTGTGAACGGAGGGTGGATGTCCTACAGCCCTGCTGGGTTTCCCACCGCGAGTGCCTGCCTGTTCCTGACGTCACAGAGTGTTTTCCTTCCACATTTACATTTTCATGAAGACATAGAGTGTTATCTCCTATACATACCTGACATTGTGTTTTCTCATTAAAACCTCTGCATTGGGATTCCTGACTTTTGTGGTTCCTGACACCCTTGTACATGTCCTGTTAGGATCTTTCAAAACCTCCTCTGCCATTTGTAGGACTGAATGTACAAATAAAACTAAAACAGCAAGCGGGTGTTGTGTATTCCATTAAACTTTTAGCTGGAAAAATCCCATTGCTGATTATTTGGGGAAGAAGGTGCGCTGTCTATGGTGGAGCTTCGCCCATTTAACACTGGTGAGGGAGAGATCCTGACTTATGAAGAGTTCAAAATGTTAAACCCACTGTCACATGCTAGCACTCGCATGATTTAACACTTTATTCACATTATATCCACTTGAACGAATGCTTGAGTAACCATTCAACATATGAGTGTTTGTTTCACGTTTAATTGATATAACATTTGTACAAGTATAAAGTAATATAATAAAATAATCAAGATTAAACAAGGAAAAGTGAGTATCATTTATGAAACGAGAAAAAAAACTATTTAATATTTAATTTTTTAAGAGCTGCAAGGACCAGATGACTTTAATGTCCTGATATATAAAACTATGGTGTACTTTCTGTTTCACATGACTGTAAGTCACATTCTGTATGTTAACCATAACGAAAAAATGATCAATGCTATGCTGTATATACTGTATAGAGATGATAGAAATAAAGAACAAATGACTGATTTATATCATTGATTTAAACTCATGTGGGAGAAGATAAATGAACACTAATGTTTCTGTTTTCACATTTATTGTTTTATGACTGCAAACTCTTTCAAATCACTAAACCATTAGTTATGTGTATAACAGAACAATAAGTGCTCTTTATTCTGTCATCTTTGCATCATGCTCAGGGAAATACTTTTAAACCGGTTCATGTTATGAGTATAAATTAAGGTCAATAAATAGTCATATTCATTTTCACTATGGAAATGAATTAAAACAGTTAATTTGCTCTGTGACCTTTGACTTTATTAAAATAAGAGTTTTGTGTTTTGTTTGTGGCATCATCGTATTAAACTGCCTCTGGCATCCTTTACTGGTCCTCACATGACTCTGTGCTGATGCTTCACTGTACAAACATCTGTATTTAGAAAAAGAAGTCTTGAATATCACAGATGCATGTTTATACATTAATCCCAATCTGCATCAAGTACACTTAATAAACTGTTAGCATGTCATGTATGATTTGTTTTGTTTTATGTTTGAAGAAATGATTTTAACAGTGAAGGACTGGAGTTGAGTTGTGTTCATGTGCTGTTTTTAGATCAAATAGTTCATATGACTCTCAGTGTTGAGTAATGTCTGTAAAATCAGGCAGCTTTTGTAGAGAATCAATTACTGTCTCACATGCTGGATTATTCATGCTAACAGAGTTCATCCTTTAATTTACTTGCTTCACATTAAAGATGCTATTGGAAAATGCTATAAATGCATAAATTAAGTGAGATTTGTTTGCCCCAAGCCTATTTTCAGCAACAGAGTGATATAACACAAGTAAAAACGAAATACATATGCAGTGATAAGTATATTAAATCATTAATTTATTAAATCTCTTGAGGTAAAATTAACTCCACCGAAGGCAGCACGCGCCAGGCGTTGTTCTTAAAATGGCCGATTGAGGGCGCTTAAGCGCTTATGTGCTTTGGTTGCTATAGACAAACATCCGCGGTTCTTTCTTATAAATTTCAGATTTTGCAGATATTTTTTTTAATCAAATGCCTATTCATATTGTATGGAAGATATTTTTGGACTTAAATATTATTAAAACATTAATTAACATAAATTACTTCATTTTCATTTTTAACGTGATAAAGCATCGGACAATTTCGATTTCATTTTCTATATAATCTTGAGGCAAGACTGACAATATTAAAATAAAAAGGCAAGCTTGAAAAGGAATCTGTAAATACATTTCTTATAAGGATTTTTATTCATGTTCAAGCTATAATAGGGACAAAATTAAAATGTAAAGTTCAGTTTTAATTTTATGTTCTCTTTTATTGGTTTGCATTTTCATTTTCGGTCAGGGGATAATCCGTAATTCGTTTGTAATTATAAAACGAAAATACCGTTTTTCTGTAGAAAGCAAATAACCGCTTTTTGTGTCAGATTAAAAAAACGAAAAACCAATTAGAAAAAGCACGTTTTTAGTTTTTGTCGATTATTTTATCATTATTCCTTTTTAAACAAAGAATAAAGAGAGTCTTTGAACTTCAGTCAATTCGTTTTTTCGTCTATAAACCAAAAACAGAAGTCACGTGGTCTATTCCTTTTTTGAAAGCGAAAGTAAAACCAGTTTCAAAATAAAAGTCACTATAGTTCGCGAGGTGATTGTAGACTAAAACTGAACTAATATAACGTTTTTTTTTTTGTACAACTAAAGTAGCACTGGGTGTGAAAAAACATACAAAAAAATAACAACTCTGGCTGTTAGGGACAATTAAACATTTGTAAAAGCATTGGTGATCTTTAACGTGCACTCATTTTTTTATGTAGCTTAGGACAGCAGGTAGCCTAATTATTTATAAGTTTATATTATTTAATTCTCATTTTAGTTTTGTAACATTATTTATAGCCCTTCTTGCTATGTGGAAGCTCAACCAGCAGAGGTCACTCTACACCGTTCTGTTTGAAGGGTGTGCAGAACTTCACCTGCCTTCCAGCTCCTCTTTCTATGGCACTATAGCTGCTAAAAACTCTCAGCATCCACCATCTACTGTTACCCCTTCTGGGTCAAAACAAAACTCTTCCAAAACAAATCTATAAAGTTGTATACTTTTTATTTTCCTTTGCATTTTTCTCCAGTGTAATATACTTATTATGTTAGTAAAGTAGATGAAATATTTTTATGCAGCTTGTAGTTCTCATTAGTTATGTAGACCTGTGTGTGAAACCTAGCCTTACTCAGTCAAAAATGATCTCTAGCTCTGGGACTTTCAGATCTTTTAGTGCTTTTTTGGGTTTAATTCTGTTCGATGAACCAACAGGGAAAGGCAGTGCTCTGCACTCTTGGTACTTGTGTAAAGTAAAATAAAAGTGAAGTTAAATCATTTAGTTTTTCTCCCTGGTACTCGTGTCAGAGCCTCCCAGAGTTTCCCCAATACCTGGAGGATGTGAGCCGGTGCACTGTGTGCAGGGTTTAAGGACTAAGACTGGACCCAGTCACCTAACATCACTCTCTCTTAAAAATAAGGGTTGGACTGGCCGCAGGACAAAGCAGCACACCAATCCTTCCTCCAGCACCATAAAAGGGCCTTGTTGACCCTTTTCAGATATTTACAGTCATAGGATAATTAATCATGCTAATGATTGGAAGTCTTTGCCGTTCACATGATATATAACTATATAGTTTAAAAAAAAGTAAAAAAAAATTGTTTTATATTAAAGAGAAGAGTTCACACCACAACTAAAGATAAAGTTACAATGAACGATATCGTTGAGATCACTTTCTGAGCAAATTTTTTCCAACTGATTAACGATAAACCATTGACAGCCAATACAATCTATTACTTCAAGTGCACGCGCATTTGAATGACAGATGACACTATGGAGAAGCTGAGTTCCATTACATAAAATTACCGCGTGAAAGAATTAGCATAAAGTTATAGTATGTTGCGTGTGTGATATAAATGTAGCCTATATAGTTATAATGTGAACGTGCCTAAAGACTTTTCTCAGTAAGAACTGAGCAACAAAATAGAAAAATGTAGCCTATCAATTCCTAGTTTTCTTTTTTCATTTCATAAATCGAAACGATAAATTAAAAAAAAATACAACTGGTTGATCGTTTTCCGTTTTTGATTTTAGACGGATATGGAATGGATGGAAGATACCCAGGGGCACGTTCAAGCTCACACAGGTGCAACATTTTGCTACGGTTTCCGGGTTGAACGACATGTTTCCTAGAAACGGTGTGCAACAGGTTTTAGATGCATTTTCTCTTGTTTGGTGGGTGTGTCAGAAATGTCGGCCCAATCAGCGGAAAGATGTATAAAACCACGCGGTAGTAAAGAGACAGCTCGCAAAATGGGTTCAAGTTGGAATGTTGTCTTTCATTCTGGACAGCAAGGTCAGTGACTGTAACATCGAGGGTATTTTACATTATTAAACACACATTTATAATGATTTCATCAGGCTTCAGAAACATTTTAAAAAGAACACAAAGAATGGCCTCTCAGCTACCGTAGTGCAACTCTTGCGTCATCACAACAGAGTGTTCAACGCATCACTGTTTCTGTTAAATAAACGTTGTGCAACGTTTTGTCGGGGCAGATTTTCCCCTGACCCTGCAGGCACCATCTCGTGATCATCCACCAACTAGACTTTTGTTAAGAGTTACTAAGGTAAACTTAAAACAGCTTTTATAATGTTTAGTTTAACAATTAAGCTAAGTTTACAATTAAAATTTTCCTAAAAGTTTATCTCACTGACCATTTACTGATAACTAGATATAGATACACTTTTCTGGGGAGGTTGCTAGCTAGTTCTAGATATTTTTTTTCACAATGGCTATGTTTACATGCACAAAATTTGTCAATCCGACTAAATTTAATACGATTGAAATCGTTATAAATGTGTGTTTTGATTATGCCTGCACTTCATGGTACACAACCATTTCTAAAATTTTCAAACAGAAGTTGCAGACATCACAAAACAAATTAGTGAGGCTTATTTTAAAACTACACCCGCACACACACCTCAACCCAGCTCATTTTAGTAGCCTTAAGTGGCTTAAAGTAGAAGAAAGAGTAACATATATAAAAATGTGTATGGTACATAGAATAGTTAAAAATCAAATACCTAAATATCTTTGTAACTATTTTTCTAGGGTAAATGCTGTACACAGCTATTCAACAAGGGGTAGTACCACTGATTTTGTTTTATGCAGATTTAAAAGTTGTAAGGGCAAGGGATCTTTTATGTATTCAGCAGCAGTCATATGGAATGCGTTACCAGCAGCCTTAAAGGAACAGTATGTAGGATTGTGGCCAAAACTGGTATTGCAATCACAAAACATGTGGCTAAAGCTGGTACTGCAATCACACAGCTGGTGGCCAATATACAAAACGACAACATAAACATCAGTTGAGGGCTGCAACTCCACTTTTTCAATGATAATATCCTGGTTATACCACTGTTGTCAGTGATATAAGTATTTGAAATGAAAATTATTTCATAATGTCTAGTGACATTTCAGGGCCATTTAATGATTAATTGATATAAATTTCTTACATACTGTTCCTTTAAAGTTAACAGACAATACTAATCATTTTAAGTCAACCCTAAAGCACTGGCTGAGTAGTAGACAGTAGTAGTCATTTTATGTATTTATTTATTTATTCATTCATTCTTTGTATAATATATATTATGTCAATAAAGATCACTCACTCACGACGATACAGTTTACATGCACCCTAAACATTGCAATCTGATTTAAATGTTCGTTTACATGTACATTATATAGAATCTGAACCGAAAGTCTGCGCAAGCAAAGCCAGGGTTGCCAGACTCACGTTTCAAAACCATCCGACTGGACGTTCAAAACTAGCCCAAAAGCATCACAATGACTATTCACAGCCCAAATACCAATAACTTATCAACGAAATCATTTAATCTTGTACCCGCAGAAAAAACAACAACTGGTGGAAAAAAGCAGAGGATTTGGCAACGCTACGCTTGCGACAGCATCTCTCGTTGGAGTTCACGCTTTACTCTGTATAAAAGTCAAAACTGAGTTGTTCTTAAGAAGTTTTCCAGTATAGGTAATGAAAACATACTTTTCAAAAGTCACAACTCTATTTTATTGCTTTAAGTAGTCTAATGTTTTAAAAGTAAACACAAACGCTGCAGAATTTAGTACAGCGCGTGACCCCATTAATGCGTTGTTGTTGCGTGTTTCTGTGACGAGATTCATAAATATAATACATTAACTTGGAGCGCAAATGTTCTGCACATGTGCACAGCATATTTTTGCATCCGATTGAGAAAGTCACAGTCAAACTAACATTGTGTTTTTATCAGCAATAAGAAAAGTTCTTGTTTAATGTTTTGTAGCTGGTATATGTGAGTTTCTACAAAGAGAAATCATGAACTTCAGACTCTCATCACTGATCCTGCTGTTACACATTCAAGGTATGAAACACAGTTTTGTTGTTGTACTAAAATACTTCAATTTATTATATATTTGTTAAAAGTATGTCACATTTTAAACTAGTTTAGTCTAATTTAATTTACATCGCTGTACTCCAAAGGCTGGATTCTCCATTTGGATCAGTCTCTAAAATGTTTAAAGTGAGTTTGTATATTTAAAACTGAACTTAGATTTTTGTTTGAGAACAAAATTGTCTGAATCTCTCATCTCACTCTGTAATTTTAATGAAGTTAAATACAGATAAGCTACAAATATTAATAATGTTGCAGTTTCTTCTTCAGGGTTCCTAACATTGAATAACTTTAATGTAACCTGTGATGAACTGAATATTTGTGCTCTGCGGGGGGACCATGTGACAGTGAGGTGCTTTTACTCAAACATCAACATCACAACTGGGTTCTGGTTCAGTCAGAAACAGAGAACAAACTGGAGAAACAAAGATGAACCTGAAGATTTGACTTTAGATTCAAATTACTCAGGAAGAGTGGATCAGTGGATCAGGGAAGATAACTCACTACTCACAATATTTGATCTGAAAGAGAGAGACAGTGGAGAATATCAGCTCATGATCATTATGAAGGATGGAGTTAAACATCTCAGCTCAGTCACAGTCAATCTAACAGTCTCAGGTACATTTACATTCTCATCAGTCCAGTTCAACTCTTTTCATTTCTCATCTAATGTAAGGTTTTCATTATTTAGTTTTGCAGGTGAAAATGAATCCTGAATCTACAGATGAAGTAAAACTGAGCTGTGTTTCCTCCTGCAATTTAACATCTGAAGATTATTACTACTGGTACACGAATGGACAATATGGCCAAAAAGGACATGACCAAAGCATATTTGTGCCATCCAGTGGAAACACTGACAGTTATTACTGCTCTGTGTCTGGTTCAGAGCGCTCTTCAACTGTGTGTGAGTCTGACATTTATAAAATATTTAAATTAAAATGGAAGAACAAATTTTGCAGTTTTCTTGTTGATTCATATACAGTATGAGTGTGTTTGTAATTGATTGTGAATATTACAGCAGTATTTTGTGACTCTTTCAGGTCTTTCTAACAGTAGCTGTTGGGGTGTGACTTACACCTCTAGAAGAGTTTGTGCTTTAGTGGGATCAACAGTAGATATTCACTCTTCATACTCACATCCCACTGGATATACAGTAGAGAAAACATCCTGGCGTTTGCCATTAACTCATTTGGATCTGCATGAGGAACCTCGGTTTGCTGGTCGTGTTGAGTTTCTGGGAAACACACTGAGAATGAAAAATGTCAGCATGAATGACACTGGATATTATCACCTCAACCTCATCACTAACATATCAGATGAAGTTTCTAGTTATCCTGGAGCCTATCTTACTGTTACAGGTAACTGCTCATAATAAACTCTCTGTAGTGCAGCACTCATTATACTGAAGTATTATAGCTCGAGTAGGAGTCTGATATCAACACAACTGTGATTAGAGGTTTAGACCATGCTTTATCAATTGAGCTAAATCAAAAATATGAGGCCCAACTTGGAAAATTAGTTTATGTGAACTCTGTTATATGAAATCTCAGGTACACAGATGAGAAGCAGTCCAGACCCTGTGATAGATGGAGAAAAAGTGATATTAAGCTGTTCAACCAAATGCACTCTGGATAACAAACATACTTACATCTGGTATAAGAATGGACAACAGGTAACAGATGGATTGAGATTATTAAACAAGCTGTACCTGGACTCAATCAACAGAGAGGAGCTACTAGAGTATTCCTGTACTATAAGAGGTAACACAACATCTCATCATACATCTGACTTTACTGTTACACTGTAAAAAATAAACTGTTGGATCAACTTAAAAAATAAGTTCAGTTGGTAATACCTTAAAAATTAAGTTGTTTCTTATTGTGAAATTAAAGTAAAATTTTAAGTAGTTTTAGTTACCGACTGAAGTTACTCTTTAAAGCTACAGTCGGCAACTCTGGAGGATTGAGATGATTTCGAATGTTTTCAGTTTTAATGCCCCTCCCACACTACCACTGAGCAACCATATATCGAGCTCGTCCTCATCAGTGCGTGTTTAAGCATACTTAGATTACTTACATAACACTCAGAAATACAATAAATGGTTGATAAAGCACAATTACCTGTCAAGATACCTGCATCCATCCAGAACCCTTTAAAAGCTCATAGATCCCTCCACCTTTCAAATGCTGGTCCGATATTGATCCTAGTTTTATTACAGGCACGGTCGCTTTCTATCTTCATTTCCTTCTTTTCCTTGGTTGTTTTCTTTTTATTGGTTGTTCTCCTAGCTCTGGTTGTTAGCCAAGGAATCAGAAGTTTGTTAGTGAATGTTCTCTCCGCCATCACGCTGCGTTCAATCCAACACAGCTGAAAACTTCAGGCAGAATCATGTGATATTAGGTTTGTTCGACTTCAAGCAGCGCCACAAGAACCGACAGCCGGATGACGTCAAAGTACCACGAGAGCGAGACGAAATTAGACCTTGTATGATTTCACTAATTGTTTTCGGTGTACTTTCACGTCATCCGGCTGTCGGTTCTTGTGGCGCTTCATGAAGTCAAACCAGCCTAATGTTTCACACGCAAGGGGGGATCTGTGGCGTGTGCAGGAACTGTGATTGACAGGCAGATTTTACACAGCCCTGCGCTGATTGGACCAGATGAACCGAGAGCGGTGGATTTTTGCCAACCAGATAACAGGCTCTAGTTGGAGGTAGAAGCGTGGGTTTTTTTCTTAAACTGTCTAATTTATGTTGTTCTATCGGAGCATACATGGATTAAAGTTTTCCGTCGCTAGACGGATTTCCGTCAATTGCAAAATTATTAAATTAACTTTTCATAAAGACGACGTGTATTCACCTTTTTTAAGTGGAATGTAATCAAAGCCTGGAGTGGAGCCAAATCACGTTCCTCTCTCCACTGTAAGCGTTCTGTGATCACTACGCACCGGATCCACTCCGTGTTTTCTGGCTGTATCACGTTAAGCTGAGGTAAATCTTTATTTCAGCTAGCATGGACAAACTTATAATGCAGGAAAGCTGTGATTTTTGGAGATAGATAAAGGTGTAAAAGACCAATGGAGAATGACTTGGCTTAGCGATATGAGGAAGATTGGCAAGCCTTGGGCTAAAACAACCAAACAGCCAGGTAACTTGCGTGTCTTTGCACAATATTACCTGTATTTTGGGGGTAAATAATTTATCCCCTAAGTTACGTGATCACCCGCATCCCGTTTTTGACTGCTATGCTGATCTAACCAGTAGCTGATACAACAGGTTTGTTAAACTTGTGGGTAAACTTCATCTGGCCCCACAAGAACCAAGAGCAGACGACATCCAAATCCTGTGAGAGCGATTTGAGGAATCTTAAGAGGAGACTGCTTCCGAAATGCTCTCGCGCCACTTTGATCCACCTGTCGGTTCTTGCAGTTGCATTTGCCCGTGGTCACAAAAACGTAACATTTGTACATATATTTAAGCACCGCAGTTTTAAAACAAGTGGTTTAAAGCCATTCAAACACAAACAACATAGCTACATGCGCCCGCTGTTTCTGTGTCAGAGGAGCACGCAAGCCGCGCATTCGCTTCTCATTGAGCTTGTGATTATTTTTGCCGCTTTATTGGCCTTGAATAACACCTATTCGTCAAAAATCCCGTCTTTGCAAGTATCCTCATAAACACGACCATTTAGGTCTTAGGAGAAAGTAAACAGCAGAAACATTGCGCATAAAATAGCAAAGACATTCAATTTACAACTGTCACTATGGTTACAGACATCCTGTGCGAATTGTACACGAGTTTGACTCGAGTTGATCGTTCAGGGCTTATATTCAGACATACTGTATTAATGTATTATAACTGTGACTTTAAGCTGTTGGGTGAACAGAACAGACCCTGCATTTTTCGTTTATGTGTACTGAACAATATAACATGAAAAGGTTGTATTTGTTCACATTAGTAAATGCATATAAACAAACAATGAAAAATATAGAGTATATAAGCATTAATTAATTCTTGTTTATGTCATTACAGTAATTGATGGTAGTTCATGGTGCATTCACTAATGTTAACAGTTTCAACTTTGATTTAAAAAAAATATTAGTAAATGCTAAAATTAATACATTTACAATTCATAAATAATTAATAAACGATTCATTAAAGGTGGTGATATATATGTCACACCCAGGGGCTGGCTATGTTTGACTGAAGCCACGCCCCTTCTCAACTTCCACCTCGAGGAGGTCCCCAAAGCCAACCCAATGACCAGACAAACACGAGAACAGGTAAGTAAAATATAAAACAAGCTTTATTGAATTTAAATATTTAAAAGAACTGGGGAAATGGGAAAAGGGGCAATTAAAACTAATGAGCCTCTAACTCCTCCCTCCAGGGAGACTGCAGCCACGGGCAGACAGGGGCAAGGGCAACAGGGGTGCAAACCACCGTAAGCCGGGGGGAAGGGGAAACGTCAGGCTCCGGCCTGGACCCTGCTATCCGTGGCGCCCTCCTTCTTCCTTCCTGGAGGCAGAATAAAATCAGTGTGACCGGTAAGGGGATTTTCCGCTGTCTGCGTACCTTCCTCTGTTCGACAGGGGGTCCTCGCCCCCCGTGCCTTCACGTTTCTCCGTCGTACGTTCACTCTCGTTCTCCTTTCTCTCCACAGGTGGTCGCTGGGACACAAAAGCACTGTTAACTTGGACTTTGAGTATTTCTCACCGGCTCGGCTGTTTACAGCTCTCTGGGTAGGTATCACTTTCCACAGTCTGGTTTCCCAATGTTCACTCTCGTTCTCCTTTCTCTCCACAGGTGGCCGCTAGGACACAAAAGCACTGTTAACTTGGACTTTGAGTATTTCTCACCGGCTCGGCTGTTTACAGCTCTCTGGGTAGGTATCACTTTCCACAGTCCGTTCTCCTAATGTTCACGCTCGTTCTCCTTTCTCTCCACAGGTTGCCGCTAGGACACAAAAGCACTGTTAACTTGGACTTTGAGTATTTCTCACCGGCTCTGCTGTTTACAGCTCTCTGGGTAGGTATCACTTTCCACAGTCTGGTTTCCCAATGTTCACTCTCGTTCTCCTTTCTCTCCACAGGTGGCCGCTAGGACACAAAAGCACTGTTAACTTGGACTTTGAGTATTTCTCACCGGCTCGGCTGTTTACAGCTCTCTGGGTAGGTATCACTTTCCACAGTCCGTTCTCCTAATGTTCACTCTCGTTCTCCTTTTCCTGGAGGTTCCCAACGAATGCACAGGCTAATTTTTACAAGTTGCTCCACACCAGAGTTGGTACTCACAGCGGTTCGCCTATGTTTACGTTGCAAAACAAAAGTCAGTTTCCTTCCTGCTTTATTCCTTTACCGGTGCTGCTTAGACCAAGGTTTCTTCTACCCATAGGATTTTCCTTTTACTCCAGCATGTCCACCGCAGATTGACAGCACAATGCTCTCTTCGGGGTGCTCCTTTTCTCCACCCACGTATCGCCTTTCTTTCGCCCCAGGCAGCTCCTGTCTTCTCTCCGCGCGCTCCAAGCGCAGCCCGGATCAACAGAGCCTGCGAGCTCTTCAAAAGGTGCGTAGTTACTTTTTCTGCCTTAGGCAGAGGAGCTTTCCCCGCGTCGATCCCCTCTCCCCCTTGAACTGTGATTTAACTGCTCTTTAAATACTCCTCCGTGTACTCCAGTTGTCCAATCACCCGGCGATCTCCTTAACTACACACCGCTGTGCTTAATCGACTGATTACAGCCCTTCGCGAAGCTGCCGGATGTCCGGTGTTTCCTTTCTCCGGTCTGGGCGGAAACATCCGGGCGGAACCAAACTTTCCCAACTTTTGGTTCCGCCCCAAAAAGATCGTCACCTTGTGACATATATTCGGTTTTCTTTTTATATAGTGAGTTATTTAGCTGTTTTGCCTTAATCTGAAATGTCATGCGAAGTACAGCTATGTATGCCACAGGAGATTTCAATATGGAATTAATGGCAAAAAAATCTCCCCTTAAAATGCTATTGGTCTCGCCTACATAAAGTGTTAGTTAAAGGAATATGACTTGGCTTGAAAAAAAATTCTGTCCATTTATTCCATGAGCATAGTGTCGGATTCAGTAAATATGATAAAAAAATCTTGCCGACTGCAGCTTTAAGTTGATCCAACTTTTTACTTGTTACAGTGTAAATTATAAAATAGATAGTTTCAATCCTTGATGCTGATTGGTTTATTCTCAGCTATGACATCATCGCTGAGCTACTTTCAGTCTCACTGTGCAGCACTCATAGCTGATCATTAATATTGAAGTGAGATGCTACAAAATTACAGAAATGTTCAAGTACAAGAACACATCTTGTTTAGTTATTGCCTAATTCAATAGTTCACACTTACAAATAAGTCAGATAGAATAAATTATATGCGTATTTGGCATGCTGTCCGAGGAGAGGGCTCTGAGCTCGGTATTTGGCCCGAGCCCGGAGCACTCCTCAACAAAGAGAGGGCTCCGGGGTCTGTATTAGGCCCGAACCCAGAGACCAGCGCTGCCAGTGGCACTGAACGGCATAGCGCATCACTCAGAACTTTTGTGTTATTTTGAAAATATGCACACAGCTGTCATGATGGTTATTTGCTGAGTAGCGCTGTGATAACGGCTGCAGTGAGACTGAAATCTGAGAATCACAGAAAAGTCAAATTCTGAATCTTCTGCCTTTTCTGAATATAACTGAGTTTGTGTCTTTTTTTCAGAAACAATGGACAAAACAAATGCTTAAATACATAAAACTGTAGGATACTGATTAAAACAAGGCTTGGCTTTCTGAAGGTTTCCTACTGTAAATGTTTTAATAAAGCTTTTTTGTACCTGCCTTTCTGAGATATTTATCCACATATTATATTTGTATTAAGACATTCATAATCGTCAGATAAATGTTATCTTTTGAATATATTTCTCTGTTTTCTGTTTTGACTGCAGTATGTGGTAACACTTTCTATGAAGTCTGTGTTTATAATGCATTATTGCAGTTATATTCCCTTATAATAAACAGTATTATACTGTATGTTGTATTGTCTAATAAATAATCATTACAACAGTTACAATACATTATTTGTGGTTGTACCATTTATGAGTATGATGATTTGTAACACATGACAAACTCCACATTGTTATCTTGTATTATAAGTACACGTTGTCATGTATTTTAAATTGCATATATTGGCATTGTATAATTGTCACTTGACCTAAAGCAGTAAATAAACCATAAGTCTTCTCATAAACATCCACAATGCTTTACATACAAATAAGAATAGAATAGAATAGAATAGACTTTATTTGTCATTGTGCAGTAGTACTGTACAACGAAATTTACGTGTGCAACCTCTAAAACAATACTCCCTTACATAAACACACACTCACACAATAAATAAAATATAAAATATATATAAAAAAAAAAAAAAAAAAAACATATAAAAACAGGGCATCCAACTTTACTCTAAAGTCCCATTAAATAAAATCCCTATTTATAAAGTGCAAATGTGCTGACAGGTTGGTAGGGGTACATGGTTATTCAGTTCTGTGATGGCCCTGGGGATAAAACTATTTTGCAGCCTGGAAGTACGTGCTCTGAGAGCACGATACCGTCTGCCAGATGGGAGCAGAGAGAAAAGGTGTTTTGAGGGATGTGTCTCATCTTGCAGAATGTTATGTGCTCTGCGGAGGCAGCGGATCGTGTAAATATCGTCCAATCGGTGGAGAGGAAGTCCAATGATTTTTTCCGCAGATCTTATAACTCTGTCAAGAGATTTCCTATCTTTCCCTGTGCTGTTGGCATACCATGCAGTCATCCCATATGTTATGACACTCTCAATGGCACATTGGTAAAAGACTTTAAGAAGCTCAGCAGACAGGTTGTTCCTCTTAAGTGTTCTTAAAAAGTAAAGTCGCTGTTGCGCCTTTTTAACAATAGCGATTGTATTCATCTCCCATTTGAGGTCCTCTGAGATCAGTATCCCCAAGAATTTAAAACAAGATACCTTTTCCACTTCCTCACCATTAATGATGAGGGGTTGGGGGGACTCCTTACACCGTCTGAAGTCCACTATCATCTCCTTTGTTTTTTTGACATTCATAGTCAAGTTGTTGTTTTTGCACCATCCTGTCAGTCTGTCAACTTCATCTCTGTAGGCGTTCTCATCATTATTTGAGATTTCTCCCACCACAGTTGTATCATCTGCAAATTTTATCGTTGTATTTGAAGGGTGGGTGGAGATGCAGTCATACGTGTAGATGGAATACAGCAACGGGCTCAGCACGCATCCTTGTGGTGCTCCAGTGCTGGTGTACAGGCTTGAGGATTGGTGTGGGCCCAGTTTCACTGTCTGTGAGCGATCTGTCAGAAAATCCTTGATCCACATACACAGGCTGCTGCTGAGGCCCAAGTCAAGAAGTTTGGTGACCAGCTGGTTAGGAATGATAGTGTTGAACGCTGAACTGTAATCTACAAAAAGTAGTCTCACGTATGTCTTCCCCTTGTCAAGATGTGTCAACGCTTTATGGAGGACTGTAACGATAGCATCTTCTGTAGACCTATTTTCTCTATAGGCATACTGATGCTGGTCCAAGTTGATGGGAAGGACAGATTTAACGTGCTTCATCACCAGTCTCTCAAAGCACTTTGCGACAATGGGGGTGAGCGCCACAGGTCTGTAATCATTCAGGGTGCTGACGTGACTCTGTTTGGGCACTGGAATGATAGTTGCTGTTTTAAAGCAGGTCGGTACGGTTGATGTGGCCAGAGACATATTAAATATGTCTGCAAAGACATCTGCGAGCTGGTAGGCGCATTCTTTGAGCACTCTCCCCGGAATCGCATCAGGTCCCTCAGCCTTTCTAGTATTTACCGACCTAAAGCTGCATCTCACTTCCTCTACCGTTACCATCAATTTAGGGTCTGTATCAGCAAGGAGAGGAGCAGTTCCGTTATCTGATCCTAATGTTTCAAAACGGGTATAGAAATGGTTGAGCTCTTCTGCCAAGGAGGCATTAATGTTTATAGGTGATTCACGACTGCCTCTGTAATTGGTGATTTGTTGTATTCCTTGCCACATACGTGTTGGATCTTTATTGGTAAAGTGGCCCTCTATCTTTTCCTTGTATGCTGCTTTTGCCCGCTTGATGCCCTTTTTCAAGTTGTACCTGGATGTGTTATATAATGCTCTGTCCCCGGATTTAAATGCTGTGTTGCGCTCCCTCAGAAGGACATGGACCTCTGCCGTCATCCAAGGTTTCCTATTGGGAGGGATCCTAATGCTTGTGTTAATAGTGATGTTTTCAACACAGGACCTAATATAACAGAGAACCGTAAAAGCATATTCATTCACATCCTGATTAAAAAACAAAGTCCAGTTTGTTCGTTCAAAACAGTCTTGTAACTGTAGAGATGCATCCTCAGACCACCTCTTAACAGTTCTCACAATAGTCTTCTGCTTTTTAATAACGGGGCGATACGCTGGAATCAGGGATAGTGACAAATGATCAGACTGTCCCAGGTGTGTGAGGGGGAAGGCTCTGTATCCCTTTTTAATATTAGAATATACACAGTCCAGTATATTATTCCCTCGTGTTGCACATTTGACATGCTGATCAAAGCTGGGTAACACTGTTTTAAGATTAACATGGTTAAAATCACCAGCCACAATAAAAATGCCTTCTGGATAATTATTTTGCTGCTTATCTATAGCTATTAGTGCATGACCCAATGCTGAATTACGGTCTGCATCTGGCGGAATATAGACCGCTGTTACCACGGCAACAGTAAATTCACGTGGCAGGTAAAAAGGTCTACACTTAACAACCAACAGTTCTATATCAGGTGAGCAATACTTATCAATAACAGTAGAGTTCGTACACCAGTCTTTGTTCACATATATGCATAATCCACCTCCACGGCTCTTACCCGAGTCCTCTGTTCTGTCGCTCCGATGTAATGAGCGACCCGCTAGCTCAACTGCTGCATCCGGGATTTCTGGGTTTAGCCAACTTTCAGTAATGATTACCACAGAGCTATCCCGTATGTTTGTCCGGTTTGACAGATCTAGATGTAATTCATCCATCTTATTCCCCAGGGATCGCGCATTTGCGACATAAAGGCTAGGAAGTGGTGGTCTGTTAGGAGCCCTCTTTAGCCTAGCCAAGACGCCCGACCTACAGCCACGCTTTTGTTTTCGTTCCCTTCGCCGCCTTCGGTGCTTGACATTTGGTGAAACAATCCATGTAGACGACGGTGCTCTTGCTATTCCTGGTAAGATATTATGCGAGTGTTGGAAGGCACTCGTTATAGGTACTCTGAATGTTCTCCCGATATACAGTAATTCCTCTCTATTGTAGAATATATATGGTGTAGCCCGAGTAGACTTGACAACAAAAAATAATACAAACAGCAACCACATACAGCATTGTTTTAAGGAGCACTGAGCCGCTGCGACTATGCGCGCCGCCATCTAAAAAGAGATATAAAAGTAAATGTATCTCTTTCTGAAACAAACAGAAAGCTACAGATTGGGCTTTAATGTTCTTTAAAAGGAAAACGTGTCAGAAATGTCCAACATATGTTTGTTACCAGCCTTACTCCTCTATAGTGGGTCAATATTTATACCCAATCATTAAAATGGCACTCATAATACTGGCAAAGGCTTTAGTGGATCTTTTGTAGAGCATCGATGAGCAGTGTACTGGCGATGTCTTGTAAACTCAACTATATCTTTAGTCAAACCTGGCCAGAAAAAAATGCTTACTAATTCTGAGACACATTTTGAGTCGTCCCAGATGACCTGCTCAAAGTTTAGATTGTCCCATTGTTAAACCTGTCCTCCATACACTAAAAGAAAGAACCATTTGCTGATTTCGATACAGAAGATTATTATGAGAAAAAGTATCTAAAATAAAATCCTATAAAAGAGACGTCTCTCAGCCTCATCTGCTTCTTTTGTAACTCTAGCATATATTTGAGAGATTTCCCTGAAACTTGTTTAATCTTCTTTCTATCTTGGACTTAATAGGTTTCACAGAAGGGGTTGACAAATCATGATAAAATGAAAGCACAGTCAAAGGGTTCTCTTCATTCACTTCATGACTCATTTTGGTTTTAGCGCATGTTAACACCACATTAAAGATGTTACTAAAAAGCAGTAAATCGTCAATCATAAAACTCCAGGACTCTGTCCTCCGTCTAGCTGCCACAAAGGCATCTGCAAGACGCCTGTTAACAGGGTTGAAAAAGTTGCTATGTTAAAGCCAGACAGAGCTGAAGTTTATTCCAACATTAAGATGCCTGTTTTAGTTGTCGTAACAGAAAACAGCTGCACTGACAAATCTTAAAACATGAAAATGAGATTTATGTGATTCCCATTACAAATCCAGGCAATAACCAATTTACAACGTTCACTGCTTGTGTTTGTCTGAATCGTAATCTAACCTTTTTTTTCTTATGTAGTTTTTTTAGTAAGATCACAGACTGAAGTTGCAGTAGTGTATAAATTATATTGTTTTAAATCCATCCTGTCAGGACTCTGCCATAAGAGTCTTCTTTTATATTTATGTTTTATCGTGATGGCAGGGTTCTGACAGTCTCTTGTTCCATGTGGAGGCTCATGGCCTTGTATATTGGGTCATGTTCCTCTGGTGTCTTGTCCTAGTCCCCGCCCCCTTGTTCTCCTTGTTAATTATTTATTATCAGTTCATCCCATTCACCTGTGTTGCCCTCGTTAGTTTGTTTAGTTTTCCTCTATTTAATCTCCTCTTGTCTCTTATCTTGTGCTGGTTCATTGTGTACAGATGTGTTGTACTTTGTTGAGTTCATGTTTGATTTCAGTCTTGTTTTATATCAAAGTCTAGTATGTCATGTTAGTATTTTGTATATCATGTTTAGTGTTGAGTTGCCCCCTCGTGGGTTTTTGTTTTCTGTTTTTCATGTTAATAAATGTTCACTTTCCCCGACATCGTCTGCGCTTGGGTTCTCTTGTTCATTGTCAAATCCTCACACATCCTATAAGGAATTTGCAAGCAAAGGATAGATCTGAGAGGGGCTTGAAAATATTTTTCTGTACAAAGGGTCATTTGGAACACGTTTTTTGGTCTTATACCATGTTATGTTAAGCAGTTCAAAATAAAATAAATCAGTTTTTATATGTCCAACTTAATTCTATATACTCAATATTTCTGTCGTGCAATTCAAATGAAAACCCTTCAGGCAATGTTGGGGCATGTGGGGCTCCAGTTCCTTGGACTTTCTTTAGGGCCCCCAAAATGGTAAACACGCCACTGTTTACAGGACTCTCCAACAAATAACAGCTACACGTAAAGATAACAATAGTTGACCGATTATGTAAAATTCAAGCATGTTATAAAATGATTTCCTTCTTATGGTATGAAAAGTGTCAATAAGTGGAGGAGAGTCTTTCTTTAACATCCGCTTGAGTACGATAATCAGATCATTAAATGATCTACCACAACTTCAGATATTGACACAACTTTACAAACCGGTTAAAGTCAGAGATCTCCACAAGCACGTATGTATACACATGTATATGTATTGAATCTTTGAAATATTACAAAAAACAAGCATGTTAGTTGTGTTTTATTTTACTGTAATAACTGTCTGATGAATTGAGCGTCACAATGATGTTTTGTTTTCTCTCAGGAATAAGAAAAGAGTTTTGGGTCTTTGGGACTTTCTACAAAACTACATCATGAACTCCAGACTCTCATCATTGATCCTGCTGTTACACATTCAAGGTATGAACACTTTTGAGTAAACATCAGTTTTGTGCTTGTTGGACATTTGGGAAAAGCATCAGTGTTGTTTACTGCATTAAGACAGTGATATAAGACAAGAGTCATACAAACCTTAATTATTCAAACAAGAAAATCTAGAAGCTGTAACTTGGGCGATACCCTTTCAAAAGTAAACTTTATTTCTACATAAACAGTGCGTATCTCAAAGGTACATATTGATACATCTGAGGTATGTAAATAGTTCATATTAGGACATGATGTTTTATAAACAAGGTTTGGGAGGAGCTGATCAGTCAATAAACACAGCTGGCTCTCGATCATTGAGCAATGAACACAGCTGGTTATCAATCACTAATCAACACAACAACTTAGTACCAGCTCTATAATAATCAAGACTCCTTACCCTCATTCTCCAGAATTATCGCAAACCCACCTCCACCCCTTCAACTCACTTCGTACATTTAGCTAAGCACCGGGAATAACACGGGTCAGGGCACACCCCAGGCCCGGGGCTACTTCCCCGGTCAAGGGACGAACGTTCCGAACTCGGGGGGTATTTCCCGAGCTCGGACCTTCGCCCCGGGACAGCACGCCACACATGCATATTAGCAGTCCCACTTTATTGTCAGTGAGGCAAACTCGTAAAACACTTTTCTGACAGTGTAAGTAAAGACAAGCTGGAGAGCCCAAAATGTAACCACAAAGTTGTTTTTCCACAGACGCTTTACATGCAATTGACTGCTTTGTGTTTGTAAGGGTGGATTCACTACAGTGGTTCAGTCTGTATGAACGCTGAAATGACTGAGAAATGTTAACAGCAAGAACTTCTTGTCAATTATCACCCTTCTGTAATTTATATCGCTGACAGAAATAAGCTCAGTTATGATAGCAAAATATGTGGTAGAGGATTGCTAGAATATAAATATATTGTATTGATATGTAGAGTTTAAGTATTAGCATTAAATCAAAACTAAATAACAGATTTGTAAATAAAATGCTTTAACAACAGCACTGACTTAAAGTTACAATTTAATTGGTTACACTAAAAGCCTTCATGTAGTCAGAGCCGATGGTGTAGTGGTCAGCGCTCCAACATGTGGTGCTTTCACACTTTCGGCGACCCGAGTCCGATTCCCTGCTCGTGGTTATTTGCCGATCCCATACCCCTCTCTCCTCCCTGTACTTTCCTGTCCTCCCCTAACATCACTATTGAAAAGAGGCAAAAACTGCCCAAAATATATGTATAGACGTTTCTTCAAGTCTATGTTTTTAAATGTTTCAATTGTGGGGAAATAGGACATTTATTTCGCGCTTGTCCGGGTAAAGACAAAGAGAACAACAACTCGCTGGCTGTTGTTAATGTTGGCAAAGTAGTGCAGGCTGGACCCTCAAACGTTGATCCACCTATGGCGGATGATAGTATAGCGGAGGAAAGAGCAGTAAAAAACCTGCCCATGAATGAAAGTGTGGTGATTCGGATAAGTGAGAGCGTAACTAATGAAAGTTGCTTGAATACCGAAGCCTTTAAAACTATTAACTGGTGTTAATACAGATACAGTGATAATGATAGTGACTTTACTGTTTCTGTTAATTTGCATTGGAATAACCCTGAAATGGTGACAGAGACGGAATAAACTATGTTTAAAGTTCCTTCTAAAAGGAAAAAATCTGGTGATTCACAAAATGTCAGAGCTAAAAAAGCGGATGTAGAGGATGTGTTTGATGAAGACGAAATGGAAAGTGGCAATGAATCTTCTGATTCTAGCATCAGTTTGTCTCAGATTGATTTTTCTAACTACACTTATGAAGTTGATGAGATCAAACTCTTTCTTAGGGCTACCGAAAACAAGAGTGGGGTTGTGTAACGCAGTTTTTCCTGACTTAAAGCAGTTGTGAAGACACTTTATGTCAGAAAAGTTGTTTACAAACAGAGAGATTTATAGACTGAAGAAAATAGTGATGAAGCTCACTTCTGACAATGTTAATGGAGGTAGTGATAAAGCCTAATAGAGCATTTTTAGATGTGATGTTTGTTGACAGAGTGTTGCTTTTTTTCTTCTTGTTTTTTTTCTTTTTCTTTAACTATTAGGACTCCACACTCATATCAGATTGATGAGATAATCAAGGGTAGGCTTTAAAATGTAAGAGCAAGAAAGAATTTTTACCCAAACTTAATATTGGGTGGTGATTTTAACTGCACAATGTCAGATTTGGGTAGAAATCATGTAGAACGGTTTTATGTTTTTAAACATCACTGTAGTATTATAAAAATCACAGCATGGTACAGTGTGTTGTATTTTTAAACTCCATTAAGCCAATGAGTGCATACTGGCAACTTAATACTAATACTTGTTGGGTGATAAATATTTTCCAGGACACCTCAGGAAACCTCTGCTGCCATCCTGCTCAAGAGTTTTGCACAGCTGCCCAAGCATAACAAAAAATGTATTTAAATGTTAGGTTTTCTGTTATTAGCCATTTTACATGCTTTTTGTGATTTTGCCTTCATTTCCCTTTTTAAGGAAATGTTCAACCTTCAATGGTTATTTTCTGAATCTTTTGCTCCTCCTGTCAGCCACTGCTTACTGAAAAATAAAAGACTTCATTCTTTAAAAGAGTTTCAGACTCTATATAAATACATTATACTGAAGAGGCTGCTAGCAAGTGCCATATGCATTTATAAAAATGAAGCAACTGAGATTATGGGATCATCTATCAAGAGTTAAAACTGACAGACATTAACAAAGCACTGCTGCATATCTGCACAATAGTATTTTACCAACAAAGCCTCATATGTCACAAATAATAATAAATTACTTTCATTACATTAATACTAAAAGATTTTGAAATATGGACACAATTTCTTAAAGCCATAGATATCTAATGGTTTATAGGTTGTCATGATTTTTGTGGATTTATAATAGGATATTATTGTTATGAATATATAATTATTAATATGCATGGGTTCAGTGACAAAATTACTGTCACTACATCATTTCTACAATCAGATGGCCTTGAAATATGATAACTGAGCTTACCAACAATATATAGTTTGTTAAGATGTTTTTTAAAATAGGATATTTGCTATTTGCTGACATCTGCTGGTCAAACACGTGTTAACGCTTCCATGACATAATGTTATGAAAATAACCATCATATTATATATACAGTACTTTATGTAGCAAACTTACATTTATTTCAGCACTGTGTTTTATTTCTTACCTGACAGAGCTCTTATTTGTGTGTTAAATGTTTTTTGATAATCATATTTGCCATGTAGGCCTATTTGTTCTTGACATTTCAGTTTAATTTTCATGTTAATCTGTTTTATCTTGTATAAAGTGTACAGTGAAATTACTTAAGTTAAATGATGTGTTATCAGTCTTGGAACGAGACTTTCTGTAAATATGACTAAAGTACTACAGCATGTGAATTTGCACATTTATTTCTTCACAATGGAGGATGACGGCTCCACTGCGGCCCTGTCCCAAATGGCACACCCTGGACTTGTGTACTTCCTCAGAGTCCACACTTTGATTACATCATGTAGTGCAGACTTTAGGGACCCTTGTCCACAACGGTGCACTAGAGTCGTATTTCGAGACAGACTCGAGCATCACGTTGAAAATAAGAAGAGAAGTTGCCCATCACTCCTCCCATCCGTCGTCTGATTGGTCTGATTGCTCTTTCGCAAGGACTTCTGGGTAGGTAAAGTGCGTGAAGCCTGCAGCAGTGTGGACTTTGGAGCATAAAATGACACCAAATGGATGGGACACCCAACGGAGTCAAAGACTAAGCGAGCGTGCACAATTTAAGGCCACGAGACCGAAAGTACACATGAAGTGCGCTATTTGGGACAGGACCTTAGTGGAGTAATGTTGAAGTTTTATGTCTTGTAGCTGTTGGGGTGTGAATTACACCTCTGAGTTTGTGCTTTAGTGGGTACTGGTATCTGTCAAACATTAATGCTTGGAAATTAAAGGATCTGCATGAGGTTCATCAGTTTGCTGGTCGTGTGGAGTATAAAACATATGCAGATTATTGGCTCAGTTTATAAGTAATGAAAGGAGCAGGTTTATAAAAATATAAAACATAATCTGTCCTGTGAATCGAGTGGAGACTGTTGCTCAAGAATAAGAGCACTAGCAGTAAAAAGATGAAGATTAATGATTAGATTTTTTTTCTGCTGGAGACATAAAAGATGAAGTAAAGATAAGAGACATCTTTTACAGGACTCAGCAATAATTAACAGCTATAAATTAACTTTTAATATAATAGTATGTAATAGTTGTCAAAATATGTAAAGTCCAAGCATGTTATGAAAAGGTTTCCTTCTTCTTATGCTATAAAAAGTGTCAAAAAGAGTTTCTTTAACATCGGCTTGAGTACGAGAAAATGAGATAAGATCATTAAATGATCTACTTCAGACACAACTTTACAAACCACTTAAAGTCAGAGATCTCCACAAGCACGCATGTATACACATGTATATGTATTTAATCTTTTATTTGAAATGTTACTTAAGAAAAAATAAGTTTTTAAGTATGTGATATTAAGTATCTCAAAGGTACATATTAATACATCTGAGGTATGTAAATAGTTCATATTAGGACACAATTTTTCTGACAGTGTAGTTAAAGACAAGCTGGAGAGCCCGTAACCACAAAGTTGTCTTCCCACAGACGCTTTACATGCAATTTACTGCTAACAACAACGCCCTGAATCTGTTTACGAGCTTCTTACTTAGTGCCAGATTATCCATAGACGGATTGGGCAATAGGGGGGCACCAAGAGCTCCAGACTGCGACCAATCTTTTTGGGGATCTTCTGACTAGAATTAGTCGAGGGGGTTTTATGATTCTGTGGTTCACGACTTCTTGAAAGTTTCATCAATTGTGCATTATGGGATGTGCAATAAATGCATAGAGAGTTAAGTCTATTTATTATTAAAGTATTTGTTAGTAATACACTTATTTTGGTGAAAATTTCAATAATTGCATTGCAGGCTGATTTAAGCCGCGGTCACACTTTGGCTGGACGTTGCTGTGGGGAGCAGCTCATCAGTTTGATATTTTATTTTATTTATTTGTACTTTTCAGTAGAGAGAAAGGTCACACAGTGATGTACCAGTTTTGTACTGATCACAATGCTCCATTTGATATGAATTCACAGAGCTTTGACTTGAACTTTGCTATGCAGCGACCTGCGAAATATCATCACACAAGTTTGCATATCCAATCTGACGCATTCACTTGTGTATGAATGGAAGTCAATGTAATGAAAAGTGTAGTGTGACCGGCCCTTTAAGCAGCGCAGCATCTTCTTCTCTTCTTACTAGATCACAAATTTAATTTGATCATTACTGTGATTGTTCTGTCACTCATCTTTGTGGAGATCGTCTGGGGAAAAGTCGACACATCAATCCTATTATAATGCCTGTGATGGAGCAAGACATGACGGCAGAATCTGAAGATGTAGAAATGATTTGCCCATGGCCGTATTTGTCCAAGATCATGTCTCTTAAAGAAACAAACAGTAAAGTTTACACGTTCGTATGTAATCTGTGCAAACTTTAAATGAACAAATATGTGCATTGATTCATTGAAATAAATATATTAATTAAAATAAAACATCTTAAAAAAGATTACTTCGGAGTGTAAGGACAATAAGGGCAGCTGCTCTCCACAGGTTGAGTTTCAGTGAGGTTGAATTTATTAACATGTAGAGAAAACATACTGGCATTACATTCAGTCTGAGAAAATATATCCTTGAGTATTTAATCTCATGAAATTCAGAGATCTGCGTGAGGATCATCAGTTTGCTGGTCGTGTGGAGTATCTGAGAAACACACTGAGAATCAAAGACGTCAGCATGAGTGACACTGCTGTTTATCAATTTAGGATCTTCAACGACACATCAGATGAATTTGCTGGTTCTCCTGGAGTCATTCTTATTGTTACAGGTAACTGCTCATAATAATGCTGTATTTAACACATTTATAAAGACTAAAGTGATGCTTTTGATCATAAGAGGCTTTACCATTTGTGTTTTCTTTATCTTTTGTTAAACAATAATTGGATAACATTTTGAAATGAAAAAGCCCTGTCATGAACTGATGTTTATGTTGTGAATTTTACACTTGTTTTTGAGGTTGTCTCTGATATGATGTGTTTTGCTTACCAGTCTAATCTAGTATTAAACTGAAGCTGGTATAAACTGGTTTTCTGGGCAGAGATGTCTATCACACAGTTTCATCCTGTTTAAGTGGGTGGTTTGTGGCAAAGCCGATCAAGTTTTTATGCTGATTCAAGAACACGACACTCATTTTTAATCTGTCTTTACAATTAAACAAATATATATTTGTTTAATGTTTTTGCGTTTGATAGATAGTTTCATGTAAATTGCTTTAATTTAAACTAAACCAATCAAAGACCCCTTAGTATTATTTTTTTCTGATTTTGGAAGTCAATGGGGCCTCTGATCGGTTTGGTTTCAACATTACTCAAACTATCTTCCTTCTTGTTTATCAAAAAAAGAAGACATTAATACAGTTTTGTAACAACATGATAGTGAGTAAATGATGACACCTTTTGTGTTTACAGTATAAAATTTATCAGTATGTGTGCGTTACATTCGACATTAAGTGAACTTAACACGATATTCCACCATCTTAAATGAGATTACAATCTGAAGGGAGTGAATGTGTGCATAGATAATAAATGAACATCAGTACATCACTTTACCGGAAGTAGAGACGATTAATCTGTCATCAATTAGAAGAAACTATTGAGTTTTTGTATTGGCTGCATGCGAGTATTCACAAATGTTATTATTATTATTATATCATTAACTTTTACCTCAGTGAATGTTAGCTGCAGTAGTTTATCAAACATATCAAAATATGTATTCAGACATACTACTCGCCTCGCCTACTGCTTTCGCCTACAATAAAGTATGGAAGAAGACGGTTTTGCACGCAGCACAAGACAATTTCCTTGTACATGTTAACCTGCAGTACTTTAAACTAAATGTGATTCTGACATCATTTACAAACAAACACACATCCAACATCAAGAAGTTCATAGAGAAGATGGAGTTGTATGTTGTTCATTTTTAACTCTTTAAGGACCAGAGAGATGTTGTTTTGACTTCACGTCACAGACAGAAAGAGAAAGGAAATACATTTCTTAGTTAAATCTTTAAATGGACATAATAACCTGATTTTAAACAGATTTTTGGGAGATTTTCAAATATAACTAGTTGTCAGGGACTTTAAGCTCCTTTGTACCCTGCTTATTTTTGGATCCACATGAGTTGCATTGGAAAGTCTGGAAGGAAGTTTTGCACAAACTTCACTCCTTACACGTGCATTACATATTTAATTTTCTGAGCAATATCAGCTCCATTTAACACTTTTACAGGTTTTAAAACAATTACATTAATTTCTTAATGGTTTCCCCAAATTCCAATGTAGAAAATATAAAACATGCAGTTTATTAGTAATGAAAGGAACAGGTTTATAAAAATATAAAACATAATCTGTCCTGTGAAAGGAGTTGAGACTGTTGCTCAAGAATAAGAGCACTAGCAGTAAAAAGATGAAGATTAATGATTAGATTTTTTTCTGCTGGAGACATAAAAGATGAAGTAAAGATAAGAGACATCTTTTACAGAACTCAGCAATAATTAACAGCTAATTAACTTTTAATATAATAGTATGTAATAGATGTCAAAATATGTAAAGTCCAAGCATGTGATGAAATGCTTTCCTTCTTCTTATGCTATGAAAAGTGTCAAAAAGTGAAGGAGGGTTTTTCTTTAACATCCGCTTGAGTACGATAATCAGATCATTAAATGATCTACCACAACTTCAGATATTGACACAACTTTACAGACTGGTTGAAGTCAGAGATCTCCACGAGCACGTATGTATACACATGTATATGTATTGAATCTTTGAAATATTACTAAAACAAGCATGTTAGTTGTGTTTTATTTTACTGTAATAACTGTCTGATGAATTGAGCGTCACAATGATGTTTTGTTTTCTCTCAGGAATAAGAAAAGAGTTTTGGGTCTTATGTGACTTTCTACAAAACTACATCATGAACTTCAGACTCTCATCATTGATCCTGCTGTTACACATTCAAGGTATGAACACTTTTGAGTAGACGACAGTTTTGTGCTTTTTATACATTTTTAAAACCCTTACTGGGAAAAAGAATCAGTGTGGTTTATAATCAATATGATTGAGGTTGATCGGATGCAAATTATCATATTGAAGGGGTTGGTGTTCTTACACATGTGTACTCTGCTAGTCTAGTAAGTTATTGTCAAGTTTACTGTTAAGTAGTTCCTGTCATAGTTTTGTGTAGTCTTATTCTGTTTATCATCTGTCTTTGTTTAGGTGTTTTAGGCACAAATTCGGTTTTCTTTTGTACCCAATAAACCTTGTCTGTGTACCAGGGGCGTAGCCAGTAATGGGCCAGGGCGGCACTGGCCCACCCACATTACTCCCTGGCCCGCCCAGGCTTGTTTGATCAAAATACATTTTTAGTTTATTTTTATTATTGAAATGTATGTAACTCTTTCACCGCCAGCGTTTTTAAAAAAGTTGCCAGCCAGCGGCAGCGTTTTTCATGATTTTCACAAAAGTTTAATGTCTTCCAGAAAATGTTCTTCTTCAAATATATAAACATACAATATACCAAATGAAAGAACAGACCCTCTGCTTTCAAAAAAAAAAAAAAAAAAACGTTTCATCCTACCTTCAGTAGTTCTTTTGTAATCAGCTTTTGAATATGCCCAGATAGCAAAAAATAGCAATGAGTCGGCGGACCACCGGCGGTGCTCTGGCGGCAGTAAGCGTCATAAGGGCATAATCGCAAACAGGTCTGACGGCGGACCGCCGCGGCAGCCGCTTTTGCATAAATTAAGCAGTCGGTCCGCCGGCTGCATGCTGGCGGCATCTCGCAACAAATGAGAGTGACGTATTCAGCGGCAAAAGTTTCATCCCCGCCAGTGGGACGCACCTATAGCCGACAGCTTGGGGCTGGCGGCATATAGAAGCCATGCGGATATTTTTTGCTATCTGGGTGGGTAAGTTTCTGCAAAAACACCACATTTTGAGCAAAAAGCAGAGATAATTCCATTTTTGTGACGGACTTTTCATAGAGATCCCATTCAGAGTGATCTTTAAAACAGACACGGACATGCAGCAGCTTGCCATAAAGCAATACTTCCGGGTTTAAAAAGTTGCGGAAGGGCGCCGTCTAGTGGATAATAGCGGTATTGCGGAAAGACGGAAAAACTCGTCATTGGTGGGGAAGCGTTTTCTCTTGATTGACGAGATATCTCGTCAATGGCGGGGAAAGAGTTAAGGAAATATATTAATAAACCTGATTTATTGTATACTGGCGTGTGTGTTTAATTTGCTTTGTGAATAAAATTGAATGGTTGAAGACTCCGGAACGTAATTGGTTGCTTGGTTGCTATGGTGGTTCCGATAGGTAGTCTCTGTGGGGGTCGGCGGGCTCCGGCAGCTTTTAGCCAGCTTACTTTGTTAACTGCTTTTTATCCGATAAAATTGCCACAATAATGGCTAAACAAGTTTCTTTAATGTGCTATTTTACAAAAGCAAGAGTTGAGGAAGAAAATACGCCACTGCCTCCATCTACCGAGTCCATCCAGGCCAGTTCTTCTGACTCGTTAATCCACAAGAAGGCATGTCAGGCGCTGGTGGCGCCGGTTGCCGCTTGCTCTCTGGTGGCAGTGTCCGGTCAGCCTGACGCAGGTTTACCCGCCGATCTAACTGCAATCGATGAATAACCTTCACAACCCAATTTGAAGGTATTCCCCTGCACTGTCAAGAATGGAAAATCAAGAAGCTTCTCATCAAAGTGGTATGGAAAATTTTCTTGGTTGGAGTACAGTGTAATTAAGGACGCGATTTTCTGTAAAATGTGCAGACATTTTCCCAGCGGTGCTGACAGCCCATTTGCGAGAGAGGGGTTTGTGGACTGGAAGCACATAAGACAGGCATGTGAAAAACACCAGGCGAGCAAGCCCCACTCCGTTTCACTGGATAAGTTTCAAGGCTACAGGGCCAACCAGACTGCAGGCTGGGGAAATGTGTTAAATCAAATGAACCATGATGCTATGGACTTTTCATTTATTGAAAGGAATCAGGACCATCTAAAAGTCGTTTTAGACATTGTGCTGTTTTGTGCCAAGCAGGACATCCCCCTACGTGGACACAGGGAAAGCGAAGAGGCTCTCAATAAAGGAAATTTTATAGAACTTTTCAAGTTCATGTGAAATATGATCCACAGATCCGAAATCATCTAGAGCAGCTGCCCAGAAACGGAACTTTAATGAGCCCAGATATACAAAATGAGCTGCTGGAGTCCGTAGCCTCCTTGCTGTTGCGTAAAATTAAAGCAGAAGTGTGTGAATCACCGGGAACCTATTATGCTCTTATGGCAGCTGAATATAAGGATGATTCAAAGCGTGAACTGGTTGCTGTTTGTGTGAGATACATTCACGGAGGGAAAATAAAAGAACGTGCAATCGGGTTCATGGACACAAGTGACATGAGCAGCGGTCAATCGAAGGTTGAGGCGGAGTCCCTGCTGCAACAAATACAAACAAAAAAGTTCTTATTTTTACTCATCACATTTGGGAAATTATTTTAGATGAGCGATTTTGCCACACGGGGGTTACAAAGCCCAACATTGTCAGTCTCTGAGTGCATTGACCTTATTGAGGGACTAAAAGAGAGCTGTGCTCGGTTTAGAGACAATTCAGGGTGTGCTTTTGAGCAAGTAATGAAGTTAACAGAAGAGTTGATGCAGAAAAATGAAATCACAAGCTGGGACATCACAGCTGGGACCAGAGTGAGAAAGCTCCCGGCAAGGCTCGCAGGATCAGTGGTCACAACTAGTTTGGGGAAAACAACAAGCATGGGCGCGGGAAGTGGGGGTGCTGCAGGGGCTGCAGCACCCCCTGGTGGCAAAGATTTAAAACTGCGATGACAATAAAATGATGGCTTATAAATATCTCTGATTGTTTGTTTCTGTTCCAAGACATTTTGTATGTCATGCTTGGGGTGTGTGATGAAGAGAGGGATAATTTTAGTAATTTTAAAATTATTTAATTTAATTCAGTGTTTATTAGCCAATCAGATTTGTTTTGACGACGTGATTGCGATTCAGCCCTGCGAAGAGACGGGTTGCACGGCAACATCATTAACTGGTTGCGAGCAACCGAGAGGCAGAAAGAAGAGATGTCTATTGTGTTGTAGGCTAGCTGTGTCTGTAAGTCAAAATGCCAAGGAGTTGTTGCGTGGGAAAATAGTACCAACAGAGTCAGTGCTGGGTGCCTGATGTTAACATAGATGCGACTAGTACGTTACTAGTCTAACATTATAATTCATACATGTATCACAGTAACACTGCAAAAATAAAGACAGAAAAGCAGATCCAACTAAAGTCAAGTTTTATACAAACAATAAAGAACGCTTCAATAATTAAGGTTGTTGCAGTAGCGGATCAGCTCACCAAGCGGGCTTTCTGCCTCCTGGATGCGCGCTGCGCACCCTGTAGTAAACCTGCAACCCGTCTATACGTATAAGCATAACAGACAAGCATGCACACTCACAGCCACAATGACGAATGCATTTAGGCTATCTGTATCTATCAGCTTCGCAATGTCTCAGAAGAGAATTTAGGATTTTTTCAATCACACAGCCCAAAAGCCCCGAGGACTAGCGTTATTTCTCCAACTGACTCCTCATCCTGCATATCAGAGAAAGGTCATCTTTTCAAAAACTATTTAAAAATATAGCCAAATTGTTTCGCGGTGTTTAACGCACATGTAAATGTTACAGGACATTTAAAGTAACATTTAAAGTAAAAAAGATTGAATTAAATGATTAAAACGACATGAAAGGAACTAAAGTGTAAATCCTCTGGTACAACAAGGAACATGCGCATTTAAGAGTGGTGGGCATTTCAAAAATGTATATAAATTATTCCCATGCATCGATTTTAATGTTAAACATCTATAAATTCAAATGAATCTATATGGAATATTTTCCGACAATTTAGGATATGATGTTCGAATTTAAAGTCGAAAAATATCTTATTTTTACACCGCTGCGCAGGAGGCATTGCAAACTTACTCCAAAGGAACATGATGCAAATCAAATAAATAGCGATTTATTGGGAAGTCAAACTTGTCAACACAGGAAGTGGCCTACAAACCCAGCTGTCGTGAAAAACAGGAAGTGGAATGTTTTTCAGACTGTCAACCACTCAAAAATAATATGGGACTCAAAATTAAAACCAAAGGGATTATTCGGTGGGCACATCGAAGCCTTGTATCTAAATTTGAACAAATTCAGTTTATTTTAACAAAATCAAACTTAGACTTTCTCTGTCTGTCAGAAACCTGGCTAAAGGCAAATTCACCATCTGCTGCAATTACGGTGCCAGGCTACCAAATTCTTAGACGTGACAGAGCAAAATCTAAAGGAGTCGGAGTTATGATTTATATAAAGAACAGTATTCTGTATGAGGAGATAAACTTAACAGACTGTGACTTAGAATGCATTGGGCTGAAAATTATTTTATCACCACAAATGTCGTTCAGCCTTATCGTACTGTACCGTCCGCCCAATTCAAATATAGATTTTTATGAAAAATTGCAAAATATGCTGTCAAATTGTAATTTTGATAAAGAGGTCATGATAATGGGGGATTTTAATGTAAATTGGGAGGACAGAGTAGTCAGGAAAAATCTTAAGCAAATAACAGATCGCTTTGACCTCACACAGGTAATTAAAGGCCCTACAAGAGTAACTCCATCAACTAAAACCCAGATAGACTTGATATTCAGCAATAGACCAGAAAGAATAAAAAAATCTTTTAACATGATCACAGGAATATCTGATCACAACTTAGTACTTGTCACGAGAAAATTGTCAAAAAAGAGATTTGGTGTCTCTAAGGTTAAAGACCAGGAATCATTTATAATACCACATAAAGACCAAGAACATTTTCAAAACACAGTGAATAATTTTAACTGGGATCCGTTGTTAGCTGGAAAAGATGTCCATGAGGGAAGTAAGATACTTTCAAACAGTGTCGGCGCCACGAGCGGGCCCTAGGGGGCATGGCCCGGCCACTTGAGTCACTGTGCCCCCTTACTTCTCAAAATAACAATGAACTTAATTATTAAAAAAATGTGATGCAAATACATTTGGTTTTACAATGAATACTGATTAAAATTCGGAGTATAATTAATAAAAAATAATAATTAAAATACTAACCCACAATGCAATGCTAACATAGTCAGCCAGTTACATACACGCAGCCACTGTCACGTTCGGGGGCTCAATCGCCATGCGTGAGAACTCATTTTCTGTCTAAATAATGTATACTTGTAAGTCTTGGCATTTGAGCAAGACGAAGAAATTTCGCGACAAATAATCTTAAAAAGTTGAAAAAAGTCCTCTCGTCGCCTGCAGCTCTTCTGAAGGTAAAACGCATAGTTCATTCTGGTGTTAGATATGTCAGTAACATTGTTTTCATTTGCTGTTATTTGGTTATGTACTGGTCTTTATGATTTACGTGAGTTATCCAGTCTTGCACTTTAACGTCTTTATAAGTTATGGTTTTACTATAGTGAGGGATTTATTTAACAACTTGGCTGGCTGTAACAATCCCGCTAATTTCACGGCTAGTTGCTATATGATTAAATATATAGACATAACATTTTGATTTGATGTCTTTTATTAGCTTATTTTAAAGAAATACAAACCTTCTGGGAAAACGTTTCCAGACGCGTTAAAACAAGTTAAAAGTCAAAAGACGAACATTCGGTTTAATCATTGTAAATACAATCTCATATACGTGATTAATTATGCATATTTATTCTGTATTAATTCGTAACTGTCTCTGTTAACGTGACTCGCTCGCAGTACCCGGGTTAGGCTGTGTTTCAGGCGGTTGTTCAAGGAATAAAATACCTTTGAATGTTGCGACTGGCCAATCAGTACCAAGCATTTTACAGTGCCATGTAGTAATAATAATAATAAAATAATAAGATGAACCAGGTGCCCCCACAGTAAAACAGGAGGCCCGCTCATTCTGTATTCTCTGGCGCCGACACTGCTTTCAAATAAACTACAGTGTATTATAAAAAAATTCACTTGCAGATATACACATAGGAAAAGAAGAAATAGTCTCCCCTGGATTAATGCAGATATCATTAAGAAAATGAAAGAGCGTGACCTTGCACTGAAAAAGGCTATTAAAACAAATCGGTCACATGATAAACATCATGTGGCTATGTTAAGGAACACTGTAATATCCATGTTGAGAAAGTCTAGGGCCAACTTTTTTATGACCATAATTACTGAGGCAAGGGGTAATACAAAATTAGTATGGGACCAGCTAAAAAAACTAATGGGCCAAGAACAAAAAACAAGAAACCCTGCTGAACTAACGGTGGATGAAAAGCGCATTAGGAACCCAGCACAAGTAGCTACGACATTTAATCATTATTTTGTTAACTCTGTAACCGCCATAGCCCAGAGTTTTAAATCTGTAGATATTGCAGTGTGTACAACCCCATCAACAGAATCTAGTCTTGTGTTTACTTGTGCTACAGAAGCAAATACGCAAGCAATAATTAAAAAACTTAAATCATCCAAAGCGAAAGATGTCCATGGAATGGACACAGCAACACTTAAAAAGTTTAGCGTATCACTAGCTAGTCCCATTACAAAAATTATGAATCAATCCATATGTCAAGCTGAATTTCCAAACATATGGAAAACCGCTATAGTATCACCCATCTTTAAATCAGGTAATCCACAATCTGTCTCTAATTATAGACCTATAAGTATTTTACCTGTAATGTCTAAAGTCCTTGAGAAGTGGACATCTGATCATATAAAAGACCACTTAAATAAAAGTTCATTTAATCTTCACCCACTACAGTTTGGATTCCGATCAAACCATTCAACTGAATCAGCAAATTGCTATTTTATTGATAAAATCAAGTTATTACTTGACAGAAATAGTGTTGTAGGAGCAGTCTTTCTTGACCTTAGAAAAGCATTTGATACAGTAAACCATCGTATCTTATTGGCTAAATTATCCTCTTATAATCTCTCAGATGAGGTGTTAAAATGGATAAAATCATATCTCTGTCAACGTACACAAATTGTTTGTATTGGTAATAGTCAGTCTGAGTCCCTACCTCTGTCGACTGGCCTGCCACAAGGCTCCATATTATCCCCTGTTTTATTTTGTATGTATATTAACGACCTGCCACAGGTGTGTCCGGAGGCTAACATTCAAATGTACGCGGACGACACAGTTTTGTATGTACATGGAGCTTCAAAAAGTGAGGTAGCTGATAAGCTTACAAAGGTAATGGTTAAAGTCACAACATGGTTGGATCAATCGTGTCTACAACTTAATGTGTCAAAAACTGTGGGTATGTTTTTCACTAAATCATACAAGGCAACAAATGATGCAGATATTATGGTGTCAGGAGAAAAAATACAAATTGTCCAAGAATATAAATATCTCGGCATTTACATAGACAATAAATTAAATTTTAGATCACATGTAAAGCACACTTGTAAAAAAGTCAAATTTAACTACCATGAAACCACTACAATCTTTATACAAACAAACACTCAAAGTATTAGATAAGAAACCAAAAGCCTTTCACCATTGCGGCATTTTATCAAAATATGATATTTTAAGTTGGGAAAATTCAATAAAGTTTTTTAATTGTTGCCAGGTCTACAAAATCTTACATGATATGGCCCCGCCACCCCTTCGTGATCTAATTAATCTTAGAACAACTAATCACAGAATTACTAGAGGAACTTCTAGAGGTGACTGTATTATTCCACACAGGAAAAGTGCTTTTAGTCAATCTGCCTTTTCTGTCAGGGCTTCTCAGGAGGGGAACACCATTCCGTCGAGTATTAGAGATATAAATACATATGGTCTCTTTCGATTACATCTGAAACGTTGGCTTATTGTAATCAGTCCTGTCAACACTAAAAGTTCTGCTGTTGCTCGTTTGTGTTACTGTCGTGACTTGTGAAATGTTTTGTGTGATGTAAACTGCAATTACTGTAAGGAGTTGTAAATGAGCTTACAATTTATTTTTAGACTAGATTAATATTTAATGTTTTTTATCTCTCTATTTTAAGTTTGTTACATTAACAGTGCAAATATTTTTAAATATGTACTTTTTTTAGGGTGCCAATGTACAACTGGCAATCAGGACTACAGATGAAAATTAGCCATTGGCTAAATCTGGCATGTTACAGGTGTACTGTTGTTAATATGCACTGTCCTGGTAAATAAATAAACAATAAACTGAAACAAAACTTAACACACAAATATTACACTTACGTGTAAAAATAGAATTGAATGAAACCCGTGAATTAAAAGGTCCACTAATCGCCTTAACTCGAGTGATGTCAATAAAGTTTCCATGTTAGAATTTAGAAATAGTAAAAACTTAAGCAAAGGAAAACAAAAAAGGCGTATAGGCTACTGGCACAAGTGAGAATGTATACATAAACTGTTTCCATGCCTTCGACTTTCCTGCAAACTTGCTCAAAGTTAATTCTCCTGTTTTTCTTTTTTTCTTTACATCTTTAAACTCCATGTTGCACTTAAGCTACAGAACAGCAGACCCGGTGCGTGATGAGTGCCAGAGGAGACTCCGCACATGACTCGCGTTGCATTTTGTAACTTTTACAAAGCATTTTGTATTTTGTATAACTTTTTGGACACCTTTGTTACTTTGGCCTAGTCTATATATAATATTTCTGATTATATGGCATAGCTTTCTCCCCACCCAATGAGGCTAATAAAGTAATAATGAAAAATATACTTAATCAATTGCCGGCTAGAGGATAGCAGAAAATAACGACCCTGGCAGAGAATTCAAACTCTGCTATGTTGCAATAGGCTATATAGTTTGTGTGCGCCGTCAGCTCATCTTTACTTTATGGATGGGAGGTGCGAGTGAGTTTTTAAAAGAAGACATTTATAGGTAGAGTGGTCTGCAGAATAAAAAGCTTGTGAACAACTTTAAAATGTTATAACTCCATACCAACCCATTTATTACATGTTTTTATATTAGCTTGGTGACATAACCCAGTCAGAGGTACACTCTAAAAAAACAAACGGTGCTATATAGCACCAAAACTGTGAACCATATAGGGGCCATATAGCACCACATTTGGTTCTACATAGCACTATATGGTTCTACACAGGTGCTTCACCGGTGCTTCACCGGTGCTATATGGCACTAAAAACGGTTCTTCTATGATTACGAGCAAAGAACCACTTTTGGTGCTATATAGCACCGTTTGTTTTTTGGGCACGAGTCTTCACAGAATGCGACTGGTAATGTTTTGTATGAACGAAGGCTGCACAACTCGAAAATACGGAACAAACAACGTCCTGTGTCGATTCAAATGACGCGCTTATTCTCAAATTCAGGACGACTTCAGAAATGTTTGAAAATTGTAGCTTGTGTGGAAGCTACCTCACTACTTAGCTACTGAAAAGCTATTTGATTTAGAAAGCAGCTAAGCTACTGCCAAGCTACTGAAAAATTTAGTTAAACTATTAGCTTCGCTACTTGTAGTGAAGCTACTGCCCAGCACTGCTCCTGACATATTTCCAAACCTCATCAAACTACTTCAAGTCATCATCACCCTTCCCATGACATCTTGTAGTGTTGAGAGACTGTTCTCCACTGCAGGTAGGATTAAAACGGACCTCAGAGCATCCATGAGTACTACCCGCCTCAACAACCTGTGCCTTTTGTCCTTTGAAAAAGAACTCTGTGACTCTTTGGACTATGATGAGATCATTTCTATTTTCAACACTAAACCCAGGCGCTTGCGTCTTGTTCTGTAGAATGAAAACAAAGGCCTGGTGTTTAACTGATTTCCTTAATTTTTTGCTATTTTTGTGTGTGTTGTGTATAGCTGTATGCCTTATAGGCTACATTGTTTAATTTAAATGAGTTTCTATTTTTCTATATTTTTTGCACAAAAGCTTAATTTCCACCAGGCTGATTGCACTGTACATGGTTGATTTAACATAAATTAGGCAGTGTGTTGTTATTTATTTCAAACTGTGCTCTGCTGAGAGTTTTCATTATTATTTAAGTTTCTTTTACTTTTAACCTAATTTATTTTCAGGGGAACTGTTTTTGCACTGCTGACTAAACTGAATAAGACAGGTTATTGTCTATGCTGGCCTGGTTTGTCCAGCCTTTATTGAGCTCTGTTGGTTGAACATGTAGACATTGTTTTTATTATTGCCTTGGCTGAAAAGTAAAGGTGTTACTATTTTTGCAATTTGTCTGTTCTTTTTTTCTACTAAAAGGTTTAATTATTAGTGAAGTCATTTTATCCTAAGATAAACTATAGGCCCACCCACTTTTGCCCCCGCCCACCCAAAATACAATTTCTGCCTACGCCCCTGCTGTGTACAAAGCCTGCATCTGGGTTCTCTCTCTCTCTCTCTCTCTCTCTCTCTCTCTCTCTCTCTCTCTCTCTCTCTCTCTCTCTCTCTCTCTCTCTCTCTCTCTCTCTCTCTCTCCAATGGAGAACAGAGTAATACATTCCTATATTCTCTCTTCTATTTGTGAGTCCTGGTTGTGATTTATATTAGCAACTGATTTGGATAGTAATGTAATAACTTAGATAATGCTGTTGGGTCAGTTTCCTAGACAGGGTTTAGATTAATCCAGACTTGGCCTTAGTTATATTAAGACATTTAAGTAACTTTAACAAGCATACCTTACACAAAAAATACTGGTGTGCATCTTGAGATCAAACATTGGCACCGATAAGTTTAGATCATTGATAACATTTTACAATAAAGTTAAATTTGTTAATATTATTAAATACATCAGCTAACTTGAAATCAAGCAGGTCAGATTTAAAAGAAAAACTCATAAATAAACTCAGATTTATTCAAATTAATTTACATCATTATTCTCTAGAGCAGAATTTTACATTTGGGTCTCAAAAATATGCTTACATTTACATTATACTGTGTTACAATGTCAATAATATTTCATATTTATTTTCAGGGTCCCTAACATTGGATAACTTTAATGTAACCTGTGATAAACAGAATATTTGTGCTGCGAGGGGGACACGGGTGACAGTGAGGTGTGATCACTTAAACATCAACATCAAAACTGTGTTCTGGTTCAGTCAGAAACAGAGAACAAACTGGAGAAACAAAGATGAACCTGAAGATTTGACTTTAGATTCAGATTACTCAGGACGAGTGAATCAAGAGATCACTAAAGATTACTCAGGGTTCATGATAAGAGATCTGAGAGAGAGAGACAGTGGAGAATATCAGCTCATGATCATTATGAAGGATGGAGTTAAACATCTCAGCTCAGTCACAGTCAATCTTACAGTCTCAGGTACATTTACATTCTCATCAGTCCAGTTAAACTCTTTTCATTTCTCATCTAATGTAAGGTTTTGATTATTTAGTTTTACAGGTGAAGATGAATCCTGAATCTACAGGACAGCGAGTAAAACTGAGCTGTGATTCCTCCTGCCCTTTAACATCTGAATATAATTACCACTGGTTCAAGAATGGACAACCTTTAAAAGGTGGCCAAAGCATATTTGTGTCATCCAGTGGAAACACTGACAGTTATTCCTGCTCTAAGTTTTTTTCAGTTCCCTCTTCATCTGTGTGTGAGTCTGACATTTATAAAATATTTAAATTAAAATGGAAGAACAAACTTTGCAGTTTTCTTGTTGATTCATATACAGTATGAGTGTGTTTGTAATTGATTGTGAATGTTACAGCAGTATTTTGTGACTCTTTCAGGTCTTTCTAACAGTGGCTGTTGGGGTGTGACTTACACCTCTACAAGAGTTTGTGCTTTAGTGGGATCAACAGTAGATATTCACTCTTCATACTCACATCCCACTGGATATACAGCAGAGAAAACATCCTGGGATTACTATCATAGTGGGAAACTCAGTGATCTGCGTGAGGATCATCAGTTTTCTGGTCGTGTGGAGTATCTGGGAAACACACTGAGAATCAAAGACGTCAACATGAGTGACACTGAATTATATCACTTCAACATCATCACTAACACATCAGATGAAGTTTTTGGTTATCCTGGAGTCGATCTTATTGTTACAGGTAACTGCTCATAATAAACTCTCTGTAAAGCTGCTTTCACTGATCAGATTTGATGAATATATTTATGCTACAGATTTAGGGTCCTTATATATATTTTTTTAATCTTTTGTTAAACAATGAGTAGATTACATTTTAAATATTAAAATGTTAATGCTATCAATAATTTGAGCCAATCATCTGAAATTTCATCTCGTCTGAACACTGTATGGTGTTTATGTTGTGAATTTGTTTTTGAAGTTGTTGAAAATAATATGATGTGTTTTGATTACTGCATATATGATGCTGCTGTATCTCAATGGCTTCATTACCAGTTAGACTATGCAGTTTACCAGCTTGCAAGCATGGTTGACCAGATGCTGGTGAATAGTGTAATGTTGGTAAGCAGCCAGGCCAGCAGCAAACCAGCATTTACCAGTCTAATCCAGTATTAAAACTGAAACTGGTATAAACTGGTTTCATGAGTTGTCACACGGTCTCGTCCTGTTTAAGTGGGTGGTTTGTGGCAAATTTCCAAAGTCGCTCAAGATTTTATGTTGATGTTGAGGACACTCATCACAGAAGTCTTCAAAACAAATACACTAATCAACATTTAATGTTAATCAAAAAGTTGCTCTTAGACAAAAACTATTGTATTGTTCAAAACACAAAAATAACTTTTATGAAAGGTTTTGATTCACTTTAAATGTTGACTGTATGTTTATGTTGCACTCGTGTGTTTGACAGATGCTTTTATTCAAAGCAATTTAAGCTGCGTTCACATTATATATTTTATCTGTATGTGTGTGTTTGACTGCATTATCTTGCCATTGTTCACATCATACTGAATTGAGCTGAATCAAACATTTCAGGCCTAACTTAAAAAGTAGTTGATGTGAACTCTGTTTTATGAAATCTCAGGTACACGAGTGAGAAGCAGTCCAGACCCTGTGATAGATGGAGAAAAAGTGATATTAAGCTGTTCAACCAATTGCACTCTGGATACCAAACATACTTACATCTGGTATAAGAATGGACAACAGGTAACAGATGGATTGACTTTATTAAACAAGCTGTACCTGGACTCAATCAACAGTGAGGAGCTACAAGAGTATTCCTGTACTGTAAGAGGTAACACAACATCTCATCATACATCTGACTTTACTGTTAAAACATTACTTTAATTGGTTACACCTAAAAAATGAAGTTGTTTCAACTTAAAATTTTCTCCTAAAGTGAAACTCAAGTTTAAATTAGTTTTACATGTTACCCATCAGAATAAATTTTTATGTTGATCCAACCTTTCAGTTTTTAGAGTTTTTTACTGCAGTGTCAGAAATGTATCATAATCTATGACCATCACTGAGTAGTAAATGAAAATGCAACATGAAATGATATATTGATCAACATGTCAAGTTAAATATGTTTTACTCTGTAAACTCAATGTGAGAAAACTGCCGAGCCTAACATTGCAATAGTAATGATGAATATTATTTCTTGTAAATACAGGCCAAGCTTACATTTATATAAACTACATGCAAGCTCCCTGTGCAAAAGTGTCATCAGTGATTCACCTTGCTGTGTTTGTTACAACCAGCGCATATACTGATGATGTTTACTAACTTGTGTCGTGACCTATGAACTGAAGGTGTCATCATTGTAAAGTCTACACACATGTCCTACTCAAGTTTATTTGATCATAGTCTCAGCCTCAGACGTCACATTTAAAGTCATCCTCTGATTGGTTGAAATACACATGTAAGTTGTGATTTTTATGAGTTCGCTCGGAAACAACATAAAGCCGTCTGATTGAAGAAGAAAGTTGTCATGTTTACATCGATGACATTATTCTTCATCCCGATCGAAAAACGCTGTATTTTTAAAAGTATGCGAGATATTTTAAAGTGTTTTTATCTTGTTGTTATAAACTTTAGAGAAGTTTGTGAAAGATGCTTGCAGTTGTTATTGTGTCGAAAACTCAACAACCTAAAGATGAGGTGGCACAAAGTGTAACTATCACTGTTCATGGATCTGTTTTCTCTCTCTGGATTGTGTTGGCGTGAGTTTACGCGTGTTTGCCCGGTTATCACCCTGATTGCTAAACCTGTAGACAATCACGAGCTGTATATATGTGGAGTCGATCATTCCTCTGTGTCGGATCATTGTATTATTTATCTTGTTTTGCTTTGCATGTCTTCTAGTTTACTCATTGCTATTCAGTGCTGTCCTGAGAGATTCTGTGCCACTGGATGATATTCACTTATGAAAAGTGAAAAGTTATTGAGATTATTATTTACTGTACTTGTGTCAATAAACTTCTACTTGCTATTGGATCTCCAGACAGTAACATGATTGGATGCTTTATGTGTCAGTCATATGGCCTCTCACACAGTCTGTATTAGACTTAAGTCACGAGTCACAGCAGACACTGAGAGCGGCCGAGAACGTCCAAAAATGTGTCCGCTTCTCAACTATTTGCAAATATCATGAGAAAAATGCTGGCCGACAGCCAAACATTAAGAGAAGTTGGCAAGCCAAGATTTTAACATACACTGTAAAGAAATTCAGTAGAAATTACAATGTTATTGCAGCTGGGTTGCCGGTAATTTACCGTAGATTTACATTTATGTAATTTACTGGCAAGAATTTGTTCAAAGTTCAATCAATTTTAAATATTAACAAATATTTATCTTTACAGAATAAAACTATACAATAACAGCCTCATGCAAAGCATTCTGGGAACCAGAAGTCATCATCAACCTTTTTCAGTTTTTTGCTTCAGATTTTGTTTCCCAGAATGTTTTGCTTGATGCTGTTTTTTTAGTTTTACTCTATGAAGACAAAGACTTGTAAATGTTTAATGTTCATTTAACTTTGAACAAAATGTTGCCAGTTAAAAACATAAATTTAAATCTACGGTAAATTACCGGCAACCCAGCTGCAATTTCTACGGAATTTTTTTACAGTGTATGCTTTCAACTGTTTGTGTAACTGGAGGATTATTGAACTGAAATTTACTTTAAATATGTGATTTATTTAGAGCTGTGTTGAACATTTGTTGAACTGTTCAGCTGTTTTGAACTTTAGGTAGTAATAAAGTTTATATTATCATTATTTTCAAAGGCATTAAATGTTCTAGCATGACCCAAAGTAAAAGTGTTTTAGCACTGCCAGTGGACAATGTAAAGCGCTTCACACAGAACTTGTTTTGTGTCCTGTTGAGTATTTGCACACAGCTGTCACGATCACACTTTGCTGTATAGTTAAGTGCTGTGATAACGGCTGCAGTGAGACTGAAAACTGAGAGGCAGAGCACCATTTATTTTTGGTTTATATTTTCGGCTTTTTTCTTTTAGCGGCCGATGATTTTGAAATCATCTTTGTGATGACGAAAAACAGAAAAGTAATATTCTGAATGTTCTGCCTTCTCTAAGTATAACTGAGTTTGTGTCTTTTTCTTCTGAAATAAAACCAATGGACAAAACAAAACAATTGAAGCAATGAACAAAACCAATGAAGAGATGGATGAAACTATTAAAGAAATTGACAAAACCAATGAAGCAATGGACTTTCTCCCTCTGTTGGTGTTTCTGCCTCAGTTTCTCATTATAGGAGCTGTATGGATCTGGTAAGTAAAAATATCAAGTAAAACTCAAAACTGCATAACATACAGTGAATATTCTGATATGAATTCAGATTGTAAGAGTGTGAATTTTGACCCTACAGGTTTTTCATCCGTATGAATAAATTGAACTCATCTAAAAACAAAACTGATGACAAACAAATAGAGGTGAGAAAATCTGTATATCTGTATGTTAAATAAACTAATGGTCAGATTTTATAACATTATCTCTTTCTGTGTGTTTGTCATTGTTAGATGTTGCAGGTCTGTGAGTAGATCAGCTGTCTGTCCATCAGAACTACTGGAGTGATGTCACAACTCTCTTTATGACATCATCACCTAGCAACAGTCTCTCAGCAGTGACATCAGTGATGCAGTGATGTCATATACATTGACATATTAATGACAACTCAGTGTAAATAATCTAATGTTCAAATACATGAATTATTCATTGAAGTATTGAGTTTATCATTCAACAGTCTTGTGTCAGTGTCAGATCAACTGTAACATCACAATGCATAAATCCTGTAAAAACTTTGCTATAGTTTTACTCTTCAGTGCACTTAGCTTTCATTCAGGACTCAGTAGAAAATCTACAAGATTGAAACAATAAATTGTCCATGTTGATTTGTGATTTTTAGTGTTTTTGACAAACTATAGGCCGATGAATGGAGAAGATGAAACGAAGCCGAGTTTTGGCTATTTGTTGATAGGGAGACTTTCATGTATTTCACATCTTTATTTATTGTGCTGTTCATTTACACTGAACCGTTTACTCCTAACAAAATGTGATTTTGTAACTATAAATGTTACTTAAGTAAATTTTTTATATATAATTTGACTTGTAATATCACTGTTTTATTTTTTTTTAATCCACCATTAAGGTATATTTATTTACCGTTATTTCTTCTTTATTTTCATGTTTTTAATGAAATAGTAAAATTTTAAGTCTAATGGTGGGTGGTGATGGCGCAGTGGATAAGACACTCGCCTTTGGTGTTCGAATCCACTGTGACACACCATTGTGTCCCTGAGCAAGACACTTAACCCCTAGTTGCTCCAGAGGCGTGTGACCTCTGACATATTCAGCAATTGTAAGTCGCTTTGGATAAAAGCGTCAGCTAAATGAATAATATAATTCACTGTAAAGATTAAAGTTTTTGCATTAAACCAGTCTGGTGAAAATGTTCTGCCATCTACTGAAAAAAAAAACACCTAAAATAACATGAACTTTTAGCTAAGTGAATACTGTCATATAAAGCCTGCATTACAATTAATTTATTATTTACTTGTCTTTGCATTTTAAGAGAAGTATTATAATATAGAAAACAATGACACTCAACAGCTTTAAGTAAGATTATTGAATATTTTTTATGTAAATTAAGTTAAAAACTATATTAAACAATAATATAGTTGAAAGCATAACAAAAATAATCTCAGATTTTGATGGCACTGTGAGCAGCAGTGTTTAGCAGCATCAGATCACAGCGTACAACATCAACAGGATTTCTCCAGATCTGCAGGCACAACACTTCCATAGCCATTCATCTTTTTAAGACTGAGTTGGTCAGCGAAAGCCAGGGGCTCTTTTTCAATTTCACGCCTATTTTTTAAGGCAAACATCTGACTGATCTCCACAAAAGTTTTGTTCTTTGTCTCAGGGACAACGAAGTAGACATAGAGCGCCACGCCAACACACACACCACAAAACACCAGATAACAGAAAGCACCAGCTGACATCTGGAAAAACATTGAACAATATATCAGATAAATATGAAAGTGAGTGAATAGATGAATGAAATAATCTAATCTCAGATGTAAATATATCATATATGTTCATGTTCCCTGAGGAAGTCTTACCTGTAGGAATGGAAATACAAAGCCCACAGTGAAGTTTGATATCCAGTTGAGAAATCCTCCTACAATGTAGGCAGCAGGTCGATGAGACTGTTTAAAGAGCTCTCCTGTCAACAATAATGAGACACCGGCTGCACACAAGATGCATTTGGTTTTTAACTGTATTGAAAAGTGAGTTATAAAAGACTTTATTATTATTACACCCCATATTCATTTTAAAGCAGGACATTCATCTTTAAATATCAGAGACCTGTGATACTAATCTGCCCATAGGTGGCACTAGTTGCTCAATTTAATAAATTAGACTTTTAATTAGAGATCTTTTGGGGTTTGACAAAGTAATAAACACCCAAACTTTGCAATTATCTCTTGTTTTTCTTTTCTTTGTTTAAACATGAAGTTATATATAAAGTTTTATTTAGCAGAGTTTATTTTTGAGCTCATAAATCAGTAAAATGTGTCGCTTGTCTGAAATTCTGTGAGCCCATTTAGTGCAATATCTGTAAACATACCAGCTTCATTAAGAAAGCTCAAACTTAATCTTTTAGACATTTTACGACTACTCTTCAGAGATAAATCCAGTAAATGAGCAGGCAAACAATGTGTAATGATGAGACCCAATGTGACGTCCTCACCAGGCCCTATACAGAATCCAGCAATAATCCCAACCACACAGATCACACTGATATAATGCATGAAGGACACATGAGTCTGACAACAGAAAAACACAAACACAAGTCACTAGAAATCTGAAATTATAATTATGATTACAATTAAAGTAAAGACAACTTAAAAGTAAAGGTAAATAGCGTATAACACACAAAGAGTTCAGAAATCATCAGAATTACCTGAAACTGAAGTGAAAAAGTAATTCCAGCACAGCAAATGCACATAAAACTAAAACCACCGATCATTAGCGGCCTCCTGCCAACACGCTCAATAGTGAAGCACTAAAGATTCAGAAAAACACTGTTAGGGGCCAGTCACACCAAAAGCGTTTATGGCAGTTGCAGGCGCCTTTTTTGAATGATATTCTATGGGCAGGGCGCGTTTGCGCGCTGTTTATGCGCGCCGAGCGCCTTGCGGTTTTTGGCCGCCTGCCGCGCACGCGTTTTTGAAGGAGCGCTGAGAGCGGAGAAGCGCCCGACGTCATTCGTGTCTTTCCATTGTCCAATCGAATGAGGGGAGAGGCGGGCCTAACGTTGTGGTGAGGGAAGTTTACAGTTGCTTTGAAGAACCGGACACCACTCGCTCACTCTCTCCTGTGTGTTTGTGCACCTCTCACCCTCAAACAAGGTCAGAGCAAGCGTCCTCTTTTTAAAGTTTCTGCTGATATGACAGTTAACAGCAAAAGAGCGCTCATGCTTCAATATTTGATTGACAAGACAGCTGACTCGGTGGTTGCTTAGCAATATGAAAAGCCGCGTCGCACTGCTCTTTTTTTTAAAAGGCAGTGCGTCGCGCCTTGCGTTTGCAAGCGTTTAAAGCGCTTTTGGTGTGACTGAAGCCTTAGACGCTTTAAACTCAAGGAGTTTATGATCATATTATACAATAAAGAAAACAACAAACACACAAAAATATAAAAAACAGTTTTAGACGTTTCTGTGGAGTTATGTGAAAGCAGTTGAGCACAAAATGTTTATAAAGCAAAATCTGTTGTAATAAAAGTTATAAAGTTATACATTTTTATGACTTGTCATGTAATTATTTATTTATTTATTTATGAACTTTGGTATTACTCGTCTATATATTATACCAGCATACAATATCAGATTTTACTGTAGAAACACAATCTGAAGAGTATAAATTGAGTTTCTGCATATATTGGCAGCCTATAGTTAGATCAATCATGCCCAAGAGCACCGCTTACTCGTGATTAAATCATGATAATGCACGAGATCTTAAACTGTTTTAGCATTCAATGTAATCTTACACCTATGAGTCCAGCGATGACTTCTATGGCTCCTGTGCCTACTGTTGTATACTGGATCTGATGAGCAGGAATGCCGGCATTCTCAAAGATTGAATTGGTGTAGAACCAGATCTAAAAATAGAGAAGTCAAATCAGTCCTGTTTTTATCTACGACAACATTATTGTCTTTTTTACACAACATTCACACCGCATCGATTCCCGACAGCTGCATTCCCGCATTGACCACAATGATGGTGATAAGTTGCCAGCGCACGGACGAATCCTTGAAGAGCTGTAATACTGAGACCGTCTTCACTGAGGTCAAAGTTCGCTGCTCTTCCTGCATCTCCTCCACCTCAGCCTGGATGTTACACTTAGCACGATACCACTTCAATGCTACGTCAAGCAGGACAGAAAAGCAAAATCAGACGACAAGATCACATGATATCATATAATGACAGAGAATCAAAACACAGATTATGATATTTATTGATCTGCTCATTCACCAGGAACAAGGAGCATCTTTTAACAAAAAACAAACACAGGGTTGGTGCAAAAAAACACGATGTGCACAGGCAAAGCTTACACGTATTTATACAAGACAAGAACCGATGAATTAAATATCAACAAAGAGACGAACAAGACGAAACAAGGCACTAAAACCACAGAAGACACAGACCAGGATGTCACAATCTTTGAATCTGAAAGTCTTTACCTGTGATTGTGGCATGAATGTTCTGCTTTTCTATCAAAAGATATCTTGGACTCTCTGGGAACCATGGCAAGAAGACGAGCTGTATGAATGTGGGCAATATGACAAGAGAGAGGAACAGAGGCCAGAACTCTTCCTGTGTGGAGACACCAGATCAAAAATACAACAACACTTTACAATAAAGTTCATATTAGTAAATACATCAACTAAAAATGAACAGCAGTTTTTAACACAAAAATTGTTTTAAATGATTTCAGTAAAGGATTGAGGACTTTCAATCAAGACTCACCTTGCCTAAGATCTCATGAAGCCCCAGAACCTGAGCAATAAATACACCCAAACAGATGAAAATGCTGGGCATGAGTCCCAGGAATCCACGGAGATTCTTTGGAGCGATTTCTCCAAGAAACATGGGCACCACGCTGAGAGATATCCCTACAACACCACGACAGACAGAGGACACATCAGTAAAGCAGATAAATGCATGAAGAGACATCACAACTGTAAGATACTAATAGCACAAGAAATGCGAGGCAAAAGATTGTTTTTAGCAAAAGATTGTAAATTTTTAGGACATTGCTTTACCTGAATGTATTCCTGTGATGAAGCGACCGATAATAATCATTTCTGGTGAGCCACATAACCGACTGAAGCCCATCAACCCTCCACCTACAAACACCAGAACTGTGCTGCGTATCAGCGTCCCTTTCCTACAAATTAGACAAACGCACAAAGTTGCTTTGGATAAAAGTGTCTTCCTATTACATGCATGTAAATATATTTTATACACGTTTGAGATTGAACAAATGAGTCTTTAATAACTGTGATAAAGAGCATAGCCTGTATGCATTTATTTCTAACATTACACTGTTAGTTTTTTTATCTTTCATTACAAAAAAATTTGAAATAAATTAATTCTGGAATCGAGTTTTGTTTTCTACCTTCCAAATTTGGTAACCTGTATTCCTACTGTGAGAGAGCCCAGCAAGCCTCCAATGGCAAATATAGACACAGTGATTGAATAGAAAAGCGTAAGATGCTCTTCATCCACTCCTGACCCATAACGTCTCACAATGGTTTGGTTATAAAAGTCCTTAATGTACTAATGAAGAACAAGAACAATGAAAAACATCTCTTTAACTCCTTTCTATGTAGTCTGCCATCATAATATTCATTTATATTATTAAATTAAATAATGATGTTATGATCAGTATTTGATCTTGAGTCTAAACAGTGAGTCCTTTTACACAAAACAGTATTAGTTTCACTCATATTATTCATATTTAGGTCACTTACTAGCGCAGGAGAATTAACCACAGCCAGGTTATAACCATAAAGCAGAGAGCTTCCCAATGACGAGAGCAGCGCTACTGCCAACAGGGACAAGGTAAGATGCTGTTAAAAAAGTGACAAATAATCTTTCAACATTTAAAATAACATTCATTAAAGAGATTGTTTATCTAACAATTAAAAATATATTTTATTATCACCACACTAATCATCCCTATAGGGCTTTCTTTCTTCTAAACCAAATCTTTTTTTTTTGTGAACAGTGCCTTCATCTTCTTAAACTTTGAGAGGACATAAAGATTTCTGAATGCACACATAGGTTTGATGAAAAACATGACATATTCCTTTATATTTCTTGTATATTTAATATAACATAAAACAGTCTATTGCTGTTTAAGAGACAAACCTCTCTTGAGAAAAGTATACATTAAACCTAAATTAAAGCTACATACCCTTGTACATGTCCTGTTAGGATCTTTCAAAACCTCCTCTGCCATTTGTAGGACTGAATGTACAAATAAAACTAAAACAGCAAGCGGGTGTTGTGTATCCCATTAAACTTTTAGCTAGAAAAATCCCATTGCTGATTATTTGGGGAAGAAGGTGCGCTGTCTATGGTGGAGCTTTGCCCATTTAACACTGGTGAGGGAGAGATCCTGACTTATGAAGACTTCAAAATGTTAAACCCACTGTCACATGCTAGCACTCGCATGATTTAACACTTTATTCACATTATATCCACTTGAACGAATGCTTGAGTAACCATTCAAGATATGAGTGTTTGTTTGACGTTTAATAGATAAAACATTTGGACAAGAATAAAGTAATATAATAAAATAACCAAGATTAAACAAGGAAAAATGAATATCATTTATGAAACGAGGATAAACTATTTAATATTTAATTTTTTAACCGCTGCAAGGACCACATGACTTTAATGTCCTGATATATAAAACTATGGTGTACTTTCTGTTTCACATGACTGTAAGTCACATTCTGTATGTTAACCATAACGAAAAAATGATATAGAGATGATAGAAATAAAGAACAAATGACTGATTTATATCATTGATTTAAACTCATGTGGGAGAAGATAAATGAACACTAATGTTTCTGTTTTCACATTTATTGTTTTATGACTGCAAACTCTTTCAAATCACTAAACCATTAGTTATGTGTATAACAGAACAATAAGTGCTCTTTATTCTGTCATCTTTGCATCATGATCAGGGAAATACTTTTAAATCGGTTCATGTTATGAGTATAAATTAAGGGCAATAAATATTCATATTCATTTTCATTATGGAAATGATTTTAAACGTTCATTTGCTCTGTGACCTTTGACTTTATTAAAATAAGAGTTTTGTGTTCTGTTTGTGGCATCATCGTATTAAACAACCTCTGGCATCCTTTACTGGTCCTCACATGACTCTGTGCTGATGCTTCACTGTACAAACATCAGTATTTAGAAAAAGGGGTCTTGAATATCACAAAAAATGATTTTAACAGTGAATGACTGGAGTTGAGTTGTGTCCATGTGCTGTTTTTAGGTCAAATAGTTTAGTTCATATGACTCTCAGTGTTGAGTAATGTCTGTAAAATCAGACAGCTTTTGTAGAGAATCAATTACTGTCTCACATGCTGGATTATTCATGCTAACAGAGTTTTCCTTTAATTTACTTGCTTCACATTAAAGATGCTATTGGAAAATGCTATAAATGCATAAATTATGTGAGATTTGTTTACCCCAAGCCTTGTTTCAGCCCAACAGATAATAATAGAGTGATATAACACAAGTAAAAACGAAACAGAAATAGATATGCAGTGATTAGTATATTAAATCATTAATTTATTAAATCTCTTGAGGTAAAATTAACTCCACAGAAGGCTGCACGCGCCAGGCGTTGTTCTTAAAATGGCCGCTTGAGGGCGCTTAAGCGCTTATGTGCTTTGGTTGCTATATACAAACATCCGCGGTTCTTTCTTATAAATTTCAGATTTTGCAGATATTTTTTTTTAATCAAATGCCTATTCATATTGTATGGAAGGTATTTTTGGACTTAAATATTATTAAAACATTATATTAAATTACTTCATTTTCATTTTTAACGTGATAAAGCATCGGACAATTTCGATTTCATTTTCTATATAATCTTGAGGCAAGACTGACAATATTAAAATAAAAAGGCAAGCTTGAAAAGGAATCTGTAAATACATTTCTTATAAGGATTTTATTCATGCCCAAGCTATAATAGGGACAAAATTAAAATGTAAAGTTCAGTTTTAATTTTATGTTCTCTTTTATTGGTTTTCATTTTCATTTTCGGTCAGGGGATAATCCGTAATTCGTTTGTAATTATAAAACGAAAATACCGTTTTTCTGTAGAAAGGAAATAACCGCTTTTTGTGTCAGATTAAAAAAAACGAAAAACCAATTAGAAAAAGCACGTTTTTAGTTTTTGGCGATCATTTTATCGTTATTCCTTTTTAAACAAAGAATGAAGAGTCTTTGAACTTCAGTCAATTCGTTTTTCGTTTATAAACCAAAAACAGAAGTCACGTGGTCTATTCCTTTTTTGGAAGCGAAAGTAAAACCAGTTACACTTTCAAAATAAAAGTCACTATAGTTCGCGAGGTGATTGTAGACTAAAACTGAACTAATATAACGTTTTTTTTAGTACAACTAAAGTAGCACTGGGTGTGAAAAAACATACAAAAAAATAACAACTCTGGCTGTTAGGGAGAATTAAACATTGGTAAAAGCATTGGTGATCTTTAACTTTAAATTTAGACAAGTGAACTCATTTTATATGTAGCTTAGGATAGCAGGTAGCCTAATTATTTATAAGTTTATATTATTTAATTCTCATTTTAGTTTTGTAACATATTTATAGCTCTTCTTGCTATGTGGAAGCTCAACCAGCAGAGGTCACTCTACACCGTTCTGTTTGAAGGGTGTGCAGAACTTCACCTGCCTTCCAGCTCCTCTTTCTATGGCACTATAGCTGCTAAAAACTCTCAGCATCCACCATCTACTGTTACCCCTTCTGTGTCAAAACAAAACTCTTCCAAAACAAATCTATAAAGTTGTATACTTTTTATTTTCCTTTGCATTTTTCTCCAGTGTAATATACTTATTATGTTAGTAAAGTAGATGAAATATTTTTATGCAGCTTGTAGTTCTCATTAGTTATGTAGACCTGTGTGTGAAACCTAGCCTTACTCAGTCAAAAATGATCTCTAGCTCTGGGACTTTCAGATCTTTTAGTGCTTTTTGGGGTTTAATGTTTGATGAACCACCAGGGAAAGGCAGTGCTCTGCACTCTTGGTATTTGTGTAAAGTAAAATAAAAGTGAAGTTAAATCATTTAGTTTTTCTCCCTGGTCCTCGTGTCAGAGCCTCCCAGAGTTTCCCCAATACCTGGAGGATGTGAGCCGGTGCACTGTGTGCAGGGTTTAAGGACTAAGACTGGACCCAGTCACCTAACATCACTCTCTCTTCAAATAAATGCTGGACTGGCCGCAGGACAAAGCAGCACACCACTCCTTCCTCCAGCACCATAAAAGGGCCTTGTTGTCCCTTTTCAGATATTTACATCAGTCATAGGATAATTAATCATGCTAATGATTGGAAGTCTTTGCCGTTCACATGAAATATAACTATATAGTTTAAAAAAAAAGTAAAAAAAAATCGTTTTATATTAAAGAGAAGAGTTCACACCACAACTAAAGATAAAGTTACAATGAACGATATCGTTGAGATCACTTTCTGAGCAAATTTTTTCCAACTGATTAACGATAAACCATTGACAGCCAATCAAATCTATTACTTCAAGTGCACGCGCATTTGAATGACAGATGACACTATGGAGAAGCTGAGTTCCATTACATAAAATTACCGCGTGAAAGAATTAGCATAAAGTTATAGTATGTTGCGTGTGTGATATAAATGTAGCCTATATAGTTATATTGTGAACGTGCCTAAAGATTTTTCTCAGTAAGAACTGAGAAACAAAATAGAAAACTGAAGCCTATCAATTCCTAGTTTTCTTTTTTCATTTCATAAATGGAAACGATAAATGAAAATACAACTGGTTGATCGTTTTCCGTTTTTGATTTTAAAACGGATATGGAATGGACGGAAGATACCCAGGGGCACGTTCAAGCTCACACAGGTGCAACGTTTTGCTACGGTTTCCGGGTTGAACGACATGTTTCCTAGAAACGGTGTGCAACAGGTTTTAGATGCATTTTCTCTTGTTTGGTGGGTGTGTCAGAAATGTCGGCCCAATCAGCGGAAAGATGTATAAAACCACGCGGTAGTAAAGAGACAGCTCGCTCAATGGGTTCAAGTTGGAAAGTTGTCTTTCATTCTGGACAGTAAGGTCAGTGACTGTAACATTGAGGGCATTTTACATTATTAAACACACATTTATGATGATTTCATCAGGCTTCAGAAACATTTTAAAAAGAACACAAAGAATGACCTCTCAGCTACCGTAGTTGCAACTCTTGCGTCATCACAACAGAGTGTTCAACGCATCACTGTTTCTGTTAAATAAACGTTGTGCAACGTTTTGTCGGGGCAGATTTTCCCCTGACCCTGCAGGCACCATCTCGTGATCATCCACCATCTAGACTTTTGTTAAGAGTTACTAAGGTAAAATTAAAACAGCTTTTATAATGTTTATTTTTACAATTAAGCTGACGTTGACAATTAAAATTTTCCTAAAGGTTTAGCTCACTGACCATTTACTGATAACTAGATATATATACACTTTTCTGGGGAGGTTGCTAGCTAGTTCTAGATATTTTTTCCAAATGGCTATGTTAACATGCACAAAATTTGTCAATCCGATTAAATTTAATATGATTGAAGGTTACCACGATACAGTTTACATGCACCCTAAACATTGCAATCTGATTTAAATGTTCGTTTACATGTACATTATAGAATCCGAACTGAACGTCTGCGCAAGCAAAGCCAGGGTTGCCAGACTCACGTTTCAAAACCATCCGACTGGACGTTCAAAAATAGCCGAAAAGCATCACAATGACTATTCACAGACCAAATACCAATAACTTTTCAACGAAATCATTTAATCTTTAACCCGCTGAAAAAAAACAACTGGTGGAAATAGTTTAAACAGTATCCCAAAACTAAACTCGAAAAAAAGCAGAGGACTTGTCAACGCTACGCTCGCGACAGCATCTCTCGTTGGAGTTCACGCTTTACTCTGTATAAAAGTCAAAACTGAGTTGTTCTTAAGAAGTTTTCAGATATAGGTAATGAAAACAAACTTTTCAAAAGTCACAACTCTATTTTATTGCTTTAAGTAGCCTAATGTTTTAAAAGTATACACAAACGCTGCAGAATTTAGTACAGCGCGTGACCCCATTAATGTGTTGTTGTTGCGTGTTTCTGTGACGAGATTCATAAATATAATACGTGAACTTGGAGCGCAAATGTTCTGCGCATGTGCACAACGTATTTTTGCATCCGATTGAGAAAGTAACGGTCAAACTAACATTGTGTTTTTTATCAGCAATAAGAAAAGTTCTTGTTTAATGTTTTGTAGCTGGTATATGTGAGTTTCTACAAAGAGAAATCATGAACTTCAGACTCTCATCACTGATCCTGCTGTTACACATTCAAGGTATGAAACACAGTTTTGTTGTTATACTGAAATACTTCAATTCATTATAGATTTGTTTAAAGTATGTCAGATTTTAAACTAGTTTAGTCTAATTTATTTTACATCGCTGTACTCCAAAGGCTGGATTCTCCTTTTGGATCAGTCTCTAAAATGTTTAATGTGAGTTTGTGTATTTAAAACCGAACTTAGAGATTTGTGTTTGAGAACAAAATTGATGAATCAGGGTTCATATCCTTACAGGACTGTCTGAATCTCTTATCTCGCTCTGTAATTTTAATGAAGTTACATACAGTCATAGGTGTCATTTACACTGGGGACGCTGGGGACATGTCCCCACCACTTTTTGAAATGGCTGATTTTGTCCCCACCACTTTTTAAAAGCATTTGGTTAAAATGTTCTGAAAAATCATACAATACCTGTGCGACTTACACTGCAAAAATGACTTTCTTACTTACTATTTTTGTCTTGTTTTCAGTAGAAATATCTAAAAATTCTAAAATCAAGATGCTTTTTCTTGATGAGCAAAATGACCTGAGAAAATAAATCTAGTTTTTAGACAAAACTATACAATTTAAGTGAATTTGTGATTAAAACAAGCAAAAATATCTTCCAATGGGGTGAGACAAAAATCTAAAAATAAGATTTCTTTTTTCTTAAACACTTAATTTAAGCAAAATTTTCTCACCCCATTGGCAGATATTTTTGCTTGTTTTAGGCACAAATTCACTTAAATTGTATAATTTTTGAAGAAAAATGTTCAAGATTTTTTGCTTGTTTTATGCACAAAATCACTTACATTTGATATTTTTGGTCTAAAAACTAGACCTATTTTCTTAGGTCATTTTGCTCATCAACAAAAAGCATCTTAATTTAAGAATTTTTAGATATTTTTACTGAAAACAAGACAAAAATACAAAGAACATTTTTTCTTGAAAATAATTTTTGCAGTGTAGGCTACGACTGGTTTTGTGGTCCAGGGTCACATATGTTGCGTTGTGTGCTTATAGTGTGTTTTCTCTTACATGTATATCTCTTACAAATATTTTTGTGTTGTTGACCGGCCTACACTATACCCATTTTTGATGCGCCGTTATTCAATATTTTTCCCGTCCTGCTGTAATGTTTTTTCATCTGATCTTTTGTCCCCACCACTTTTCAACACAAACTGACGCCCCTGCATACAGTAAACTACAAATATTAATAATGTTGCCGTTTCTTCTTCAGGGTTCCTAACATTGGATAACTTTAATGTAACCTGTAATAAACAGAATATTTGTGCTCTGAGGGGGGGAGACGTGACAGTGAAGTGCTTTTACTCAAACATCAACATCACAACTGGGTTTTGGTTCAGTCAGAAACAGAGAACAAACTGGAGAAACAAAGATGAACCTGAAGATTTGACTGTAGATTCAGATTACTCAGGACGAGCGTATCAGGGGACCACTGAAGATAAATCAGAGCTCACAATAACAGATCTGAGAGAGAGAGACAGTGGAGAATATCAGCTCATGGTCATTATGAAGGATGGAGTTAAACATCTCAGCTCAGTCACAGTCAATCTAACAGTCACAGGTACATTTACATTCTCATCAGTCCAGTTAAACTCTTTTCATTTCTCATCTAATGTAAGGTTTTCATTATTTAGTTTTACAGGTGAAGATGAATCCTGGACCTAGAGGACTACGAGTAAAACTGAGCTGTGATTCCTCCTGCCCTTTGACATCTGAATATTATTACGACTGGTACAAGAATGGAAAATATGGCCAAAATAGACATGGCCAAAGCATATTTGTGCCATCCAGTGGAAACACTGACAGTTATTCCTGCTCTAAGTCTCGTTCAGAGTACTCTTCACCTGTGTGTGAGTCTGACATTTATAAAATATTTAAATTAAAATGGAAGAACAAACTTTGCAGTTTTCTTGTTGATTCATATACAGTATGAGTGTGTTTGTAATTGATTGTGAATGTTACAGCAGTATTTTGTGACTCTTTCAGGTGTTTCTAACAGTAGCTGTTGGCGTGTGACTTACACCTCTACAAGAGTTTGTGCTTTAGTGGGATCAACAGTAGATATTCACTCTTCATACTCACATCCCACTGGAGATACAGCAGAGAAAACATCTTGGTATTACATTCATAGTGGGAAACTTAGTAATCTGCGTGAGGATCATCAGTTTGCTGGTCATGTGGAGTTTGTGGGAAACACACTGAGAATAAAAAATGCCAGCATGAGTGACACTGGACGATATCACTTCAACATCTTCACTACCACATCAGATCAAATTTCTAGTTATCCTGCAGTCTCTCTTACTGTTACAGGTAACTGCTCATAATAAACTCTCTGTAGTGCAGCACTCATTATACTGAAGCATTATAGCTCGAGTAGAAGTCTGATATCAACACAACTGTGATTAGAGGTTGCTTTATCAATCAAGCTAAATCAAAAATATGAGGCCCAACTTGGAAAATTAGTTTATGTGAACTCTGTTATATGAAATCTCAGGTACACAGGTGAGAAGCAGTCCAGACCCTGTGATAGATGGAGAAAAAGTGATATTAAGCTGTTCAACCAAATGCACTCTGGATAACAAACATACTTACATCTGGTATAAGAATGGACAACAGGTAACAGATGGATTGAGATTATTAAACAAGCTGTACCTGGACTCAATCAACAGTGAGGAGCTACAAGAGTATTCCTGTACTGTAAGAGGTAACACAACATGTCATCATACATCTGACTTTACTGTTAAACTGTAAAAAATAAACAGTTGGATCAACTTAAAAAATAACTTCAGTTGGTAATACCTAAAAAATTTAGTTGTTTCTTATTGTGAAATTCAAGTGAAAGTTTAAAGAGCACCTATTATGCTAATAAATTAGCACGTTAGCACGTTATTGTAATATCCCATAGTACATACATGTTATTAAAACTTGAACTAATGCATTGTGAGTCTTATAAATTGCTTACATACCTCACCGAATTCTCCCTGTCTGGAAAACTCTCGGATTTAGTTCCTGTCTCCGCCTCCCAAAATGTCTAGTGTACTCGGATTGGTCAGATGACTACTCAACTGTTATTGGTCAACTGGGTCCGGCGTGTGTTTGAAAGGTTACGCCCCTGACTACGCGTGGGTTTTCCGGTTCTGACTGAGAGTCACAGGCAACGTAAACAAGCGCTATATTTCTCTATAAACGATGGTGTCTGTACTGCCTTACCACTTCGAGCTCGATCCAGAGAGTTCAGAAGGCCGTTACGATATAAACGATCTCCGTCAATGAACGCAATTGGATTTAACTTTTTTAGGTGTCCTTAGCTCTGCCAGAATGCTAAACGAAGAAGAAAATGTGTTGCAAAGACATCCAAAAGGTAATTATAACGTACTACATTACTTTGCAAACTATATGGAAACACCAAATGTAGCACATAGAAAGTATTTGTTGAAATGATTATAAAACAATTTCACTTGTTAACATTATTTTACTATAGTAAACTTTATTATAAAAGACTGCTTACATACTATTTTACTGTGCAAACTATATGGAAACACCAAATGTAGCACAAAGAAAGTATTAATTGAAATGAATGTTCTACATTATTTCACTATGGTAAACTTTATTATGAAAGACTGCTTACTTATAAGTGCTATGTTTTTACTTATTAGGTTTTAAGGAGAATGCAACAGGTTCCAGGGCCTCTTACCTGCGTGATTCATCATCCAGGTTTTGCACAAATTGTCTAAATCCCTACACACAGAACATTTATTGTACCGACTATAAGCCTTTGAGGCGCAGGACTAGAGTAAGTTTTATTACATTTTTAAACCAATAACACTAAAGTATCATTATAGTAACAAAGTACCCAAAAGATCAAAAGATGTAACTTTAAAGAAAATATAGTAGTCAGTCAAAAGTTTTTTATTTATTACAAATATATATTTAAATGTTAAACAATATACAAATAAACATACTTTAGTAACCATATTGTGCTCTTGTTTCAAAAATTGTTCAATTCATTTCTTACAGCTATCTATTCAGATAAATGGCATATCAAAGCTTTGTAAGCTGGTGCTATTTAAGACGACACTACACTATAAGGTTATCATCCTGTCGTGTGTTGTTCTCCAGATATGCTTGGAGCTTCCTGATCAGACTCGTCAGAATGTTGGCTTTCGACGACCCCTGCACTGAAGATGGCATGCAATCACGTCCTCCTTTGAAGGTCTCTCAAACTGTGATGCCAGGTCCATTGGAATCAGGGTTTCCTTCAGCTTATCTTCAAATACCTCATCAAACACAAGCCTGATCACATCATCCACATAACTGTACAAATATTGCAGTCAATAAATATTTTGTTTTGATCATTTATTTCCCTGCTTCATACATTAAGTTTTTATTTATGAATATATTTGAAATAAAAACATTACTGCTTACAGTATGTCACTTGTGTGTTTTGGGAACATAGCCTTGTACTTTCCCTCTCCTGCTTTTGTTAAGGCTTGGTGACATTGTAATGGATTTATTGCTACATCAAGCAATACATTTATTGTAAAAGTAAATACTACTTTATTTAACACAGTTACTAAAATACTTAAATACCTGCACAGCATTCCAATAAATGGGAAAATCTAATTTTTTGCTGCAAATCTGAAATCTCAGGCTACGGACGGCAAAGGCATCCACTGATGATGGTGATGGAAACATTGTGAAACGATGCTACTGCCTGGATTCCTATGATTATGCAGAGAAAAAAAACTTTGTCATCATCAGTTATACATCTAAGACTGGTAGTGGTTTCACTAGCTAAATACATCATATGTGTTACACACCTTTGCTCCTCATATGCCAGTCTGACTCATTGTACTGTGTGTAATGATGTTGCATGTTTGCATACAGTGTAGAAGGATGCGTCCAGCTGCGAATCTAGGATATAGACAAATAAAACAAACATGTATTCAGTCAAAAAGACATATTATAACAATAGAGTACAACGACTATAACTCATTAGACTATTCATTAAAACGTTAATTTGTAGTCCTCGAACGTTAGAGACGATAACTCGCGTCATCGTTTTCTTTGAGGTATGTACTTTTTGAATATCGTTAGCATGTACTAATACACACTTACACACAAAAGGATGTTTAAAAATGTGTATCTCATAATAGGTGCTCTTTAAGTTGAACAAAACTAGTTTTAGTTACCAACTGAAGTAACTCTTTAAAGCTACAGTTGGCAACTCTGGAGGATTGAGATGATTTCGAATGTTTTCAATTTTTATGCCCCTCCCACACTACCACCGAGCAACCTCATATCGAGCTCGTCCTCAGCAGTGCGTGTTTAAGCATCCTTGATTACTTACATAACACTCAGAAATACAATAAATGGTTTATAAAGCACAATTACCTGTCAAGAAGAAATGTGGCAAGCTCTGCATCCAGCTTGAACCCTTTTAAAGCTCATAGATCCCTCCACCTTTCAAATGCTGGTCCGATATTGATCCTAGTTTTATTACAGGCACGGTCGCTTTTATCTTCGTTTCCTTCTTTTCCTTGGTTGTTTTCTTTTCATTTGTTGTTTTCCTAGCTCTGGTTGTTAGCCAAGGAATCGGAAGTTTGTTAGTGAATGTTCTCTCCGCCATCACGCTGCGTTCAATCCAAGGTGGATGCATGTGATATTAGGCTTGTTCGACTTCAAGCAGCACCACCATGACGTCATCGCTGAGCTACTTTCAGTCTCACTGTGCAGCACTCATAGCTGATCATTAATATTGAAGTGAGATGCTACAAAATTACAGAAATGTTCAAGTACAAGTACAAGAAATCTTAGTTAAATATTGCCTAATAAATCAAATAAGTCACTGGCGCAGCTTCTGCAGGTTTCAAATTCAGCTGCCGGTGTGCTGCGTTGTTTTGTGTACCATCATTACTGGGAAAACCCCTAAAAAAGAAGATGAGGTGGAATTACTATTTTCTGACGCAAGTTGTACTTTACATGTATTAACACAACCAAAAGTGAAAGTGTTTTAGCGCTACCAGTGGCACTGAACGGCATAGCGCATCACTCAGAACTTTTGTGTTATTTTGAAAATATGCACACAGCTGTCATGATGGTTATTTGCTGAGTAGCGCTGTGATAACGGCTGCAGTGAGACTGAAATCTGAGAATCACAGAAAAGTCAAATTCTGAATCTTCTGCCTTTTCTGAATATAACTGAGTTTGTGTCTTTTTTTTCAGATCCAATGGACAAAACAAAAGCTTAAATACATAAAACTGTAGGATACTGATTAAAACAAGGCTTGGCTTTCTGAAGGTTTGCTACTGTAAATGTTTTAATAAAGCTTTTTGGTACCTGCCTTTCTGAGATATTTATCCACATATTATATTTGTATTAAGACATTCATAATCGTCAGATAAATGTTATCTTTTGAATATATTTCTCTGTTTTCTGTTTTGACTGCAGTATGTTGTAACACTTTCTATGAAGTCTGTGTTTATAATGCATTATTGCAGTTATATTCCCTTATAATAAACATTATTATACTGTATGTTGTATTGTCAAATAAATAATCATTACAACAGTTACAATACATTATTTGTGGTTGTACCAGATGATTTGTAACACATGACAAACTCCATATTGTTATCTTGTATTATAAGTACACGATGTCATGTTTTTTAAATTTCATATATTTGCATTGTATAATTGTCACTTGACCTAAAGCAGTAAATAAACTATAAGTCTTCTCATAAACATCCACAATGCGTTACACACAAATAACTGAAACAAACAGAAAGCTACAGATAGGGCTTTAATGTTCTTTAAAAGGAAAACGTGTCAGAAATGTCCAACATATGTTTGTTACCAGTCTTACTCCTCTATAGTGGGTCAATATTTATACCCAATCATTAAAATGGCACTCATAATACTGGCAAAGGCTTTAGTGGATCTTTTGTAGAGCATTGATGAGCAGTGTACTGGCAATGTCTTGTAAACTCAACTATATCTTTAGTCAAACCTGGCCAGAAAAAAATGCTTACTAATTCTGTGACACATTTTGAGTCGTACCAGATGACCAGACAGAGCTGAAGTTTATTCCAACATTAAGATGCCTGTTTGAGTTGTCGTAACAGAAAACAGCTGCACTGACAAATCTTAAAACATATAAGTGCCATTATTTTGTCTCAAGATGCACATCAGTATGTGGATAGATAACTGCATAACAACTGCAGTGTGTAATGTATTCATGTTTAATCTTTTAATTATATGCAACTTAAACAAAATGAATTTTCTGGGCTTTGTCTTTCTTCAGATACAATGAATAAAACCAATGTAACAACTGACAGAAACAATAAAGAAATGGACAGTTCAATGTTTCTGCCTCAGTTTCTCTTTGTAGGTGATTTGTGGATGTGGTAAATAAATTATCAAGTAAAACAAATAGAGGTGAGAAATAATGTATACTCTTCTATAAATTATATAAAATTTTATAAATTTTATAAATTATAGACTATAATACAATACACTAATGGTCAGATTTGATATTTTATCTCTTTCTATGTGTTTGTCACTGTTAGACTCTAGTGCTGCAAATGTCTGTGTGCAGATCAGCAAAATTGCTGGAGTGATGTCACAACTCTCTTTATGACATCATCACCTAGCAACAGTCTCTCAGCTGTGACATCAGTGATGCAGTGATGTCATATACAGTGACATATTAATGACAGTTCAGTGTAAATAATCTAATGTTCAAATAGATGAATTATTCATTGAAGTATTGAGTTTATCATTCAACAGTCTTGTGTCAGTGTCAGATCAACTGTAACATCACAATGCATAAATCCTGTAAAAACTTTGCTATAGTGCATCTTTATGTAGATGATACTGTGATCTACTTTCATCTTAGTCAGGCTGTTATTGAACTCAATGCTGTTTTTAGTTAGGTTAAGATTTTATTACAGGGCTGTGCTTTAATCTTGCAGTTAGGAAAGCATTTGTTCAGTTTATTTTAAATGTTTTGGCTGCAGCAGTGTGGACTTCGGAGCGTAAAAATGACAGATGGGACACTCTACGGACTCATAGACTGAGCGAGCGTGCACAATTTAAGGCCACGAGACAAAAGCCCACATAAGGTGCGCTATTAGGGACAGGACCTTAGTGGAGTAATGTTGAAGTTTTATGTGTTGTAGCTGTTGGGCTGTGACTTACACCTACAGAAGTTTGTGCTTTAGTGGGATCAACAGTAGATATTCACTCTTCATACTCACATCCCACTGGATATACAGTAGAGAAAACATACTGGGATTTGTTAAACATTTATGCTTGGAAACTAAAGGATCTGCGTGAGGTTCATCAGTTTGCTGGTCGTGTGGAGTATAAAACATATGCAGATTATTGGCTCAGTTTATTAGGAAAGAAAGGAACAGGTTTATAAAAATATTGAACATAATCTGTCCTGTGAATGGAGTTGAGACTGTTGCTCAAGAATAAGAGCACTAGCAGTAAAAAGATGAAGATTAATGATCAGATTTATTTCTGCTGGAGACATAAAAGATGAAGTAAAGATAAGAGACATCTTTTACAGGCAGTGGCGTCTATATGCTTGTTGTATCTCACAGTAAGTTTGTTTCTGCAGTATGAAAATGAGATTTATGTGATTCCCATTACAAATCCAGGCAATAACCAACTTACAACGTTCAATGCTGGTGTTTGTCTGAATCGTAATCTAACCTTTTTTTCTTATTTAGTTTTTTTAGTAAGATCACAGACTTAAGTTGCAGTAGTGTATAAATTACATTGTTTTAAATCCATCCTGTCAGGACTCTGCCATAAGAGTCTTGTTTTATATTTATGTTTTATCGTGATGGCAGGGTTCTGACCAGTGGCGGCTCGTGACTCCTCATCCGAGGGGCGCAAATTCAAAATAAGTGTTCGGAGTATCATGTGTGTGGTTCCCTTTTCCAAAATATGTGTCCTGCGTGTTGAGAGATCGTGTGTGCATCACGTGTTTTGTCAAAATAAATGCCTGCTGCACACGCATCAAAACCGTTTATGATAAAAGAGACGCTCATGTTCCAAAAGACACTCCCTTAACATTAAACTCTGTTTACGCATGAGATTATGCGAGTATCTGGCAAACGCGAGCGTCTCTTTTATCATAAACCCTTTGACGTGTCTGCAGCAGACACTTATTTTGGCAGGACACGTGATGCACATACGATCTCTCAAAGTGCAGAACACATATTTTGAAATTACGTACTGTACCACACACATGACGGGCTACATACATGTTGTGACGAACTTCGCATTGTGCGCCCTCAGAAAAAGAAGTCACCAGCCGCCACTGGTTCTGACAGTCTCTTGTTCCATGTGGAGGCTCATGGCCTTGTATATTGGGTCATGTTCCTCTGGTGTCTTGTCCTAGTCCCCGCCCCCTTGTTCTCCTTGTTAATTATTCATTATCAGTTCATCCCATTCACCTGTGTTGCTCTCGTTAGTTTGTTTAGTTTTCCCCTATTTAATCTCCTCTTGTCTCTTATCTTGTGCTGGTTCATTGTGTACAGATGTGTTGTACTTTGTTGAGTTCATGTTTGATTTCAGTCTTGTTTTATATCAAAGTCTAGTATGTCATGTTAGTATTTTGTATAACATGTTTAGTAATGAGTTGCCCCCTTGTGGGTTTTTGTTTTCTGTGTTTCATGTTAATAAAGTTCACTTTCCCCGACATCGTCTGCGCTTGGGTTCTCTTGTTCATTGTCAAATCCTCACACATCCTATAAGGAATTTGCAAGCAAAGGATAGATCTGAGAGGGGCTTGAAAATATTTTTCTGTACAAAGGGAGGCCGGTGGAACAAGTTTTTTTGTCCTATAGCATGTTATGTTAAGCAGTTCAAAATAAAATATTCAGTTTTTATGTCCAACTTAATTCTATATACTCAATATTACTGTTGTGCAATTCAAATGAAAACCCTTCAGGCAATGTTGGGGCATGTGGGGCTCCAGTTCCTTGGACTTTCTTTAGAGCCCCCAAAATGGTAAACACGCCACTGTTTACAGGACTCTCCAACAAATAACAGCTACACGTAAAGATAAGAATAGTTGACCGATTATGTCAAATTCAAGCATGTTATAAAATGCTTTCCTTCTTATGCTATGAAAAGTCTCAAAAAGTGAAGGAGAGTCTTTCTTTAACATCCGCTTGAGTACGATAATCAGATCATTTAATGATTTACCACAACTTCAGATATTGACACAACTTTACAAACCAGTTAAAGTCAGAGATCTCCACAAGTACGTATGTATACACATGTATATGTATTGAATCTTTGAAATGTTACAAAAACAAGCATGTTAGTTTTGTTTTATTTTACTGTAATAACTGTCTGATGAATTGAGCGTCACAATGATGTTTTATTTTTTCTCAGGAATAAGAAAAGAGTTTTGGGTCTTATGTGACTTTCTACAAAACTACATCATGAACTTTAGACTCTCATCATTGATCCTGCTGTTACACATTCAAGGTATGAACACTTTTGAGTAAACATTAGTTTTGTGCTTGTTGGACATTTTGGAAAAGCATCAGTGTTGTTTACTGCATTAAGACAGTGATATAAGACAAGAGTCATACAAACCTTAATTATTCAAACAAGAAAATGTAGAAGCTGTCACTTGGGTGATACCCTTTCAAAAGTAAACTTTATCTCTACATAAACAGTGCGTATCTCAAAGGTACATATTGATACATCTGAGGTATATAAATAGTTCATATTAGGACATGATGTTTTATAAACAAGGTTTGGGAGGAGCTGATCAGTCAATGAATACAGCTGGCTCTCGATCATTAAACAATGAACACGGCTGGTTATAAATCACTAATCAACACAACAACTTAGTACCAGCTCTATAATAATCAAGACTCCTTACCCTCATTCTCCAGAATTATCACAAACCCACCTCCACCCCTTCACCTCACTACGTACATTTAGCTAAGCACTGGGGATAACACGGGTCAGGGCACACCCCAGGTCCGGGGCTCCTTCCCCGGTCAAGGGATGAACGTTCCGAACTCGGGGGGTATTTCCCGAGCTCGGAACCTTCGCCCCGGGACAGCACACCACACACGCATATTAGCAGTCCCACTTTATTGTCAGTGAGGCGAACTCGTAAAACACTTTTCTGACAGTGTAAGTAAAGACAAGCTGGAGAGCCCAAAATGTAACCACAAAGTTGTCTTCCCACAGATGCTTTACATGCAATTGACTGCTTTGTGTTTGTAAGGGTGGATTCACTACAGTGGTTCAGTCTGAAGGAACACTGAAATGACTGAGAAATGTTAACAGCAAGTATTTCTTGTCAATTATCACCCTTCTGTAATTTATATCGGTGACAGAAATAAGCTCAGTTATGATAGCAAAATATGAGGGAGAGGATTGCTAGAATATAAATATATTGTATTGATATGTAGAGTTTAAGTATTAGCATTAAATCAAAACTAAATAACAGATTTGTAAATAAAATGCTTTAACAAAAGCACTGACTTAAAGTTACAATTTAATTGGTTACACTAAAAGCCTTCATGTAGTCAGAGCCGATGGTGTAGTGGGCAGCGCTCCAACATGTGATGCTTTCACACTTTCGGCGACCCGAGTCCGATTCCCTGCTCGTGGTTATTTGCCGATCCCATACCCCTCTCTCCTCCCTGTACTTTCCTGTCCTCCCCTAACATCACTATTGAAAAGAGGCAAAAACTGCCCAAAATATATGTATAGACATTTCTTCAAGTCTATGTTTTTAAATGTTTCAATTGTGGGGAAATAGGACATTTATTTCGCGCTTGTCCGGGTAAAGACAAAGAGAACAACAACTCGCTGGCTGTTGTTAATGTTGGCTAAGTAGTGCAGGCTGGACCCTCAAACGTTGATCCACCTATGGCGGATGATAGTGTAGTGGAGGAAAGAGCAGTAAAAAACCTGCCCGTGAATGAAAGTGTGGCGATTCGGATAAGTGAGAGCGTAACTAATGAAAGTTGCTCGAATACCGAAGCCTTTAAAACTATTAACTGGTGTTAATACAGATACAGTGATAATGATAGTGACTTTACTGTTTCTGTTAATTTGCATTGGAATAACTCTGAAATGGTGACAGAGACGGAACAAACTATATGTTTAAAGTTCCTTCTAAAAGGAAAAAATCTGGTGATTCACAAAATGTCAGAGCTAAAAAAGCAGATGTAGAGGATGTGTTTGATGAAGATGAAATGGAAAGTGGCAATGAATCTTCTGATTCTATCATCAGTTTGTCTCAGATTGATTTTTCTAACTATACTTATGAAGTTGATGAGATCAAACTCTTTCTTAGGGCTACCAAAAACAAGAGTGGGGTTTGTGTAACGCAGTTTTTCCTGACTTAAAGCAGTTGTGGATAAGACACTTTATGTCAGAAAGGTTGTTTACAAACAGAGAGATTTATAGACTCAATAAAATAGTGACGAAGCTCACTTCTGACAATGTTAATGGAGGTAGTGATAAAGCCTAATAGTGCATTTTTAGATGTGATGTTTGTTGACAGAGTGTTGTTTTTTTCTTGTTTTTTTCTTTTTCTTTAACTATGGGGGAAGTAAATATTGCAACAGTAAATGTTAATGGAGCAATGGAAATGGAAAAGAGGGCAGAACTGTTTCAAGTGATTAAGCAAAGAAAAATTGCCATGTTGCAAGAGACACACAGTGATTCAAGGAATGCTGCTGATTGGACAGGAGAGTGGGAGGGGGTGTCTGTGTTAAGTCACAACACCGGGGCTGCGTTCAGCCCCGACAAAACGTTGCACAACGTTTATTAAACTGAAACGGTGATGCATTGAACACCCTGTTGTGATGACGCAAGAGTTGCAACTACGGTAGCTGAGAGGCCATTCTTTTTTAAATGTTTCTAAAGCCTGATGAAATCATTATAAATGTGTGTTTAATACTGTAAAATACCCTCGATGTTACAGTCACTGACCTTGCTGTCCAGAATGAAAGACAACATTCCAACTTGAACCCATTTTGCGAGCTGTCTCTTTACTACCGCGTGGTTTTATAAATCTTGCCGCTGATTAGGCCGACATTTCTGACACACCCACCAAACAAGAGAAAACGCTTCTAAAACCTGTTGCACACCGTTTCTAGGAAACATGTCGTTCAACCCGGAAACCGTAGCAAAACGTTGCGCACCGGTGTGAGATTGAACATGCCCCACACTTAGTGGAGGAGGAGCTATTCTTTTTACTAAGAGTTTTACTCCACACTCATATCAGATTGATGAGATAATCATGGGTAGGCTTTTAAATGTAAGAGCAACTTTTGGAAAGAATTTTTACCCAAACTTAATATTGGGTGGTGATTTGACTGCACAATGTCAGATTTGGGTAGAAATCATGTCAAACGGTTTTATGTTTTTAAATATCACTGTAGTATTATAAAAAAGTGTATAATTACTCCATTAAGTTTTTTGGATCACAGCATGGTACAGTGTGTTGTATTTTTAAACTCCATTAAGCCAATGAGTGCATACTGGCAACTTAATACTAATACTTGTTGGGTGATAAATATTTTCCAGGACACCTCAGGAAACCTCTGCCGCCATCCTGCTCAAGAGTTTTGCACAGCTGCCCAAGCATAACAAAAAATTTATTTAAATGTTAGGTTTTCTGTTATTAGCCATTTTACATGCTTTTTGTGATTTTGCCTTTCATTTCCCTTTTTAAGGAAATGTTCAACCTTCAATGGTTATTTTCTGAATCTTTTGCTCCTCCTGTCAGCCACTGCTTACTAAAAAATAAAAGACTTCATTCTTTAAAAGAGTTTCAGACTCTATATAAATACATTATACTGAAGAGGCTGCTAGCAAGTGCCATTTGCATTTAGAAAAATGAAGCAACTGAGATTATGGGATCATCTATCAAGAGTTAAAACTGACAGACATTAACAAAGCACTGCTGCATATCTGCACAATAGTATTTTACCAACAAAGCCACATATATCACAAATAATAATAAATTATTTTCATTACATTAATACTAAAAGGTTTTGAAATATGGACACAATTTCTTAAAGCCATAGATATCTAATGGTTTATAGGTTGTCATGATTTTTGTGGATTTATAATAGGATATTATTGTTATGAATATATAATTATTAATATGCATTATTATGGGTTCAGTGACTAAATTACTGTCACTACATCATTTCTACAATCAGATGGCCTTGAAATATGATAACTGAGCTTACCAACAATATATAGTTTGTTAAGATGTTTTTTAAAAATAGGATATTTGCTATTTGCTGACATCTGCTGGTCAAACACGTGTTAACGCTTCCATGACATAATGTTATGAAAATAACCATCATATTATATATACAGTACTTTATGTAGCAAACTTACATTTATTTCAGCACTGTGTTTTTTTTCTTACCTGACAGAGCTCTTATTTGTGTGTTAAATGTTTTTTGATAATCATATTTGCCATGTAGGCCTATTTGTTCTTGACATTTCAGTTTAATTTTCATGTTAATCTGTTTTATCTTGTATAAAGTGTACACTGAAATCACTTAAGTTAAATGATGTGTTATCAGTCTTGGAACGAGACTTTCTGTAAATATGACTAAAGTACAACAGCATGTGAATTTGCACATTTATTTCTTCACAATGGAGGATGACGGCTCCACTGCGGCCCTGTCCCAAATGGCACACCCTGGATTTGTGGACTTCCTCAGAGTCCACACTTTGATGACATCATGTAGTGCAGACTTTAGGGACCCTTGTCCACAACGGTGCATTACAGTCGTATTTCGTGACAGACTCGAGCATCACGTTGAAAATAAAAAGAGAAGTTGCCCATCACTCCTCCCATCTGTCGTCTGATTGGTCTGATTGCTCTTTCGCAAGGACTTCTGGGTAGGTAAAGTGCATGAAGCCTGCAGCAGTGTGGACTTTGGAGCATAAAATGACAGATGGGACACCCAACGGAGTCAAAGACTAAGCACAATTTAAGGCCACGAGACCGAAAGTCCACATGAAGTGCGCTATTTGGGACAGGACCTTACTGGAGTAATGTTGAAGTTTTATTTCTTGTAGCTGTTGGGGTGTGAATTAAACCTCTACAAGAGTTTGTGCTTTAGTGGGATCAACAGTAGATATTCACTCTTCATACTCACATCCCACTGGAGATACAGTAGAGAAAACATCCTGACATCTGTCAAACATTAATGCTTGGAAATTAAAGGATCTGCGTGAGGTTCATCAGTTTGCTGGTCGTGTGGAGTATAAAACATATGCAGATTATTAGTAATGAAAGGAACAGGTTTATAAAAATATAAAACATAATCTGTCCTGTGAATGGAGTTGAGACTGTTGCTCAAGAATAAGAGCACTAGCAGTAAAAAGATGAAGATTAATGATTAGATTTTTTTCTGCTGGAGACATAAAAGATGAAGTAAAGATATGAGACATCTTTTACAGGACTCAGCAATAATTAACAGCTATAAATTAACTTTTAATATAATAGTATGTAATAGTTGTCAAAATATGTAAAGTCTAAGCATGTTATGAAAAGGTTTCCTTCTTCTTATGCTATAAAAAGTGTCAAAAAGAGTTCCTTTAACATCGGCTTGAGTACGAGAAAATGAGATAAGATCATTAAATGATCTACTACAACTTCAGACACAACTTTACAAACCGCTTAAAGTCAGAGATCTCCACAAGCACGCATGTATACACATGTCTATGTATTTAATATTTTATTTGAAATGTTACTTAAGGAAAACAAGTTTTAAGTTTTTAAGTATGTGATATTAAGTATCTCAAAGGTACATATTAATACATCTGAGGTATGTAAATAGTTCATATTAGGACACAATTTTTCTGACAGTGTAGTTAAAGACAAGCTGGAGAGCCCGTAACCACAAAGTTGTCTTCCCACAGACGCTTTACATGCAATTTACTGCTAACAACAACGCCCTGAATCTGTTTACGAGCTTCTTACTTAGTGCCAGATTATCCATAGATGAATTGGGCAATAGGGGGACACCAAGAGCTCCAGACTGCGACCAATCTTTTTGGGTATCTTCTGACTAGAATTAGTCGAGGGGGTTTTATGATTCTGTGGTTCACGACTTCTTAAAAGTTTCATCAATTGTGCATTATGGGATGTGTAATAAATGCATAGCGAGATAAGTCTATCTATTATCAAAGTATTTGTTAGTAATACAGTAATTTTGGGGGGAAATGTGAATAATAGCATTGCAGGCTGATTTAAGCCGCGGTCACACTTTGGTCGGACGTTGCTGTGGGGAGCAGCTCATCAGTTTGATCTTTTGCTAAATCCATTCCTACTTTTCAGTAGAGAGAAAGGTCACACAGTGATGTACCAGTTTTGTACTGATCACAATGCTCCACGTGATATGAATTCACAGAGCTTTGACTTGAACTTTGCTATGCAGCGACCTGTGAAATATAATCACACAAGTTTGCGTTTCCGGTCTGACGCATTCACTTGTGTATGAATGGAAGTCAATGGAATGAAAAGTGTAGTGTGACCGGCCCTTTAAGCAGCGCAGCATCTTCTTCTCTTCTTTTTAAATCACAAATTTAATTTGATCATTACTGTGATTGTTCTGTCACTCGTCTTTGTGGAGATCGTCTGGGGAAAAGTCGACACATCTATCCTATTATAATGCCTGTGATGGAGCAAGACATGACGGCAGAATCTGAAGATGTAGAGATGATTTGCCCATGGCTGTATTTGTCCAAGTTCATGTCTCTTAAAGAAACAAACAGTAAAGTTTACACATTCATATGTAATCTGAGCAAACTTAAAATAAACAAATCTCACTGAAATAAAATTGAAGAAAATAAATAAATTTAAATAAAATACCTAAAAAATGGCACTTCGGAGTGTAAGGACAATAAGGTCAGCTGCTCTGCACAGGTTGAGTTTCAGTGAGGTTGAATTTATTAACATGTAGAGAAAACAGACTGACATTACATTCAGTGATGCTATTGATCATAAGAGCCTTTTCCATTTTTGTTTTCTTTATCTTTTGTTAAACAATAATTGAATAACATTTTGAAATGAAAAAGCAATGTCATGAACTGATGTTGTGAATTTTACACTTGTTTTTGAGGTTGTCTCTGATATGATGTGTTTTACTTACCAGTCTAATCTAGTATTAAACTGAAGCTGGTATAAACTGGTTTTCTGGGCAGAGATGTCTATCACACAGTCTCATCCTGTTTAAGTGGGTGGTTTGTGGCAAAGCCGATCAAGTTTTTATGCTGATTCAAGAACACGACGCTCATTTTTAATCTGTCTTTAGAATTTAAAAATATATATTTGTTATCAGTTGTCTGATTGGTCTGACTGCTCTTTTGCAAGGGCTTCTGGGTTGGTAAAGTGTGCAAAGTCTGCTGCAGACAGCATCAAGGGCAGTGCCGGCGCCAGCCGAGCGCTGATGAGGGGGCGTCTAAAATACCAGAGGGGGCGATCACATGAATGCATATAATTCCCCCAGCTAGAAAATACATAGGTTTGGTACATTAAGTTTTAAAGTGTTATAAACAAACATCTCTGTAATACAACCACAAAAACTACAGCTATAGTGAGCAACATACAGAGCTCTGAACAATACAACAACAACAAAAAAACGCATACCTAACGTTACATATTAGCACAACACTACTCATTAGAAGTTCAGACCCAGAGGTAGAAATACATTTTACGTAATGGTGGGGGGCAGTGTTGGCAAATAGAGTTGATGGTTTTCAGCCCAAAAACTGTCCAAACGCAACATTTATCAACATTTTGGTTCAATTTGATCATATAACGCAATTATTTTAACTGCCACAAGTAATGCACCATAAGCTAGCGATTAAGCAGCTAGAGAACCACAATAGCAAAATGACAATAACTTGTTTACATATACAGCTATGCTGTAGGATAGGCTAATTCAAATTCGTTAATTATACATTTAACAATGTCTGTTTTTTATCTATTTACTCCTGATAAACAGGTGTGTGTGAGAGAGAGATCGTACAGGCTTACCTTTAACGTTAAATGCAGAACAATAATAGGCTGTTGGTTGTACGTTGACTTGCAAGGATGCTGAAGAACATGAACATCTGAACTTTTCAAAACTATGTACAGTCTGACTGAAGTTCATGGTGCCCGAATTGACTTAATGACAGCCGAACATTTGGATCTTTGCACCTGAAATGCTCCGATAATTCATCCACGCCACGGCATTAATTGATGTGTGACAATCCGGAGTCCGGTTTGTAGAACTTCCAATGCTATTTTCCGTATATCCATTGATACAGGGCAGGCCCAGGTCACTCTCACACTCCTGTCTGTAAATTTTTATATAATTTCCCACTTCGACATCTTGATTTCCCTCTGAGACTCAGAACGCGGGCTCATTGTTGGCGTGCCTCAAGCCGTCAACACAAACTTGTTCAACTTCAGGCGCAGCTGCAAGAACCAACAACCACATGACGTCAAAGTACCGCGAGAACGATTCGAGAAATCATACTAAGTGTCGTTTCGTCTCGCTCTCGTGGCATTTTGACGTCTTCGCCTGATGAATTCGAACAAGCCTATAGGCTACACATGAGTGGGCGTGTGACACGGTAGAATACATGCACACTTGTTTTTTTGTTTTGTTAAATAATTAGACTTTAAAATTCACTTTAGGAAGACAATACACAAGGCAAACGTGATTTTTAAATAGCGCATTTTATCATTAAAATCCCATTCAACATTAATGGTGATCTGAGGGGGCGGGATAGTGCCAGTGAGGGGGCGACGCCCCCTCGTGGCGCCGGCCCTGATCAAGGGGGCAAAGGGGGCGCTGATGAGCACACTTCAAAGCGTAAAAATGACAGATGTGACACCCTACAGACTCGTAGACTAAGCGAGCATGCACAGTTTACTAAATATGTTACTATCAGCTCCATTTAACACTTTTTACAGGTTTTACAATTTTAAAGAAACAATTACATTCAGTTTCCCCAAAAGTGTAATGTAAATATAAAAATGTGCAGATTATTTCTGTCTCAATTTATTAGTAATGAAAGGAACAGGTTTATAAAAATATAAAACATAATCTGTCCTGTGAATGGAGTTGAGACTGTTGCACAAGAATAAGAGCACTAGCAGTAAAAAGATGAAGATTAATGATTAGATTTTTTTCTGCTGGAGACATAAAAGATGAAGTAAAGATAAGAGACATCTTTTACAAGCAGTGGCGTCTATATGCTTGTTGTATCTCACAGTAAATTTGTTTCTGCAATATGAAAATGAGAGCTATGTGATTCCCATTACAAATCCAGGCAATAACCAACTTACAACGTCCATTGCTGGTGTTTGTTAGTTCAGTTTGTTAGTTCTTCAGTCTGAATCGTAATCTAATGCTTCACCTTTTTTTCTTATTTAGTTTTTTTAGTAAGATCACAGACTGAAGTTGCAGTAGTGTATAAATTACATTGTTTTAAATGCATCCTATAAGGAATTTGCAAGCAAAGGATAGATCTGAGAGGGGCTTGAAAATATTTTTCTGTACAAAGGGTGGAAAAAGTTTGAGAACCACTAGCTTAAGGTTAAACCAAGACCTTTATTTTTTTTAAGATAATAATTCTGTATCATTTTGAAAAGGACAATGGGCACTATTTCTATTTTTTAAACCAAGAATTGTGTTATGTTAAGCAGTTCAAAATAAAATGAATCTGTTCTTATATGTCTAACTTAATTCTATATACTCAATATTACTGTTGTGCAATTCACTTGAAAACCCTTCAGGCAATGTTGGGGCATGTGGGGCTCCAGTTCCTTGGACTTTCTTTAGGGCCCCTAAAATGGTAAACATGCCACTGTTTACAGGACTCTCCAACAAATACCAGCTACACGTAAAGATAAGAATAGTTGACCGATTATGTAAAATTCAGGCATGTTCTGAAATGCTTTTCTTCTTCTTATGCTATGAAGTGTCAATAAGTGAAGGAGAGTCTTTCTTTAACATCCGCTTGAGAACGATAATCAGATCATTAAATGATCTACCACAACTTCAGATATTGACACAACTTTACAAACCGGTTGAAGTCAGAGATCTCCACGAGTACGTATGTATACACATGTATATGTATTGAATCTTTGAAATGTTACAAAAAACAAGCATGTTAGTTGTGTTTTATTTTACTGTAATAACTGTCTGTTGAATTGAGCGTCACAATGATGTTTTGTTTTCTCTCAGGAATAAGAAAAGAGTTTTGGGTCTTATGTGACTTTCTACAAAACTACATCATGAACTCCAGACTCTCATCATTGATCCTGCTGTTACACATTCAAGGTATGAACACTTTTGAGTAAACATCAGTTTTGTGCTTGTTGGAAATTTGGGAAAAGCATCAGTGTTGTTTACTGCATTAAGACAGTGATATAAGACAAGAGTCATACAAACCTTAATTATTCAAACAAGAAAATCTAGAAGCTGTCACCGGGGCAGTGCCCTTTCAAAAGTAAACTTTATTTCTACATAAACAGTGCATATAAGTATCTCAAAGGTACACATTAATACATCTGAGGTATGTAAATAGTTCATATTAGGAAACAGTTTTTCTGACAGTGTAGTTAAAGACAAGCTGGAGAGCCCAGAATGTAACCACAAAGTTATCTTCTCACTTCTGTAATTTACTGCTTTGTGTTTGTAAGGGTGGATTCACTACAGTGGTTCAGTCTGTAGGAACACTGAAATGACTGAGAAATGTTGACAGCAAGTATTTCTTGTCAATTATCACCCTTCTGTAATTTATACCAGCGACGGAAATAAGCGCAGTTATGATAGCAAAATATGTGGGAGAGCATTGCTAGAGTATATATATATATATTGTATTGCAATGTGTAGAGTGTAAGTATTAGCATTAAATCAAAACTAAACAACAGATTTGTAAATTAAATGCTTTAATAACAAAACTGAAATAAAACTTGTATTGGTTACACTATAAATGCGTGAAATGTTAAATAATACAATGAACTGTTTCCAATGTGTATGAGATATTACCTGATACTATAGAGAACAGAGTAAGAAAGAAAGAGACACCACTAGATACGTCCGTTTGTAATCGTATTGAAAAGCCTTCATGAAGTCGGAGCCGATGGTGTGGTGGGCAGCGCTCCAACATGTGGTGCTTTTGCGCTTTCGGCAACCCGAGATCGATTCACCACTCGTGGTTATTTGCCGATCTCATACCCCTCTCTCCTCCCTGTACTTTTCATTCCTCCCCTATCCTCACTATTGAATAAAGGCAAAAACTGGCCAAAAAATATAACAAAAAAATAAAAGCCTTCATGTAAACACCTAAATCAATATGATTGAGGACGATCGGATGCAAATTTGTATCGTATTGAAGGGAGGTGGTGTTCTTACCCATGTGTACTCTGCTAGTAAGTTATTGTCAAGTTTATCATTCAAGTTTACTGTTAAGCATTCATGTAGCTCCTGTCATAGTTTATTCTGTTTATCATCTGTCTTTGTTGGTGCCTTTAGGTGTTTTAGGCACCAATTGGGTTTTCTTTTGTACCCAATAAACCTTGTATGTGTACATCCAAAGCCTGCTTCTAGGTTCTCTCTCTCTCTCTCTCATGTATGCGCGGGTGTGGCGGAGCGAGTTGAGCGTGGCTGTAAGAGCGGTTGTTTGAGAGCTTTTCAGTGGTGCTTTTTCTAACACTTTTATACTTTCTTTTCACAAGGGTGATTTCTTTTTTTCTTATTTTATAATCATAAGTGTTGTTTATAGTACTTAAGGAAAGTAGTGTTAGTTTGAACAGCTCACCCGAAGGCACGGGATTAAAGTGCCGGTCCTTGTGGAGTGTTCAGTGGAGGAGTGTGGTGTGGCGGTATAGGGGAATTAGTCAGGTTTGATAGTATAAAGTCAGCGTCAAGGATGAACAGCGCTGTAGTAATTGTTTTGGATTCTGTAGACAACAGACACAAGAGAAGATAAGTATGATCTAGGAAAGTTTCAGAGCTTTCTGCAAGTAACAAAAGGGAAAAGAAATGTGGTTGTGTATGAATATTTCCCAGACAGAGCCAGGTTTATTGAAACTGCAAAAGTTTTGATGAAAAGTGGTTGGGCTCAGTGAGACAGAAGTGTTTCGTCTCAAAAAATTAGTGCAGAAAGTAAGAGAAAAAAATACACAAGATGATGTGGAAGGCTCACAAGAATAAGCCATGGACATCTTCTGAAGTGGGGTTTCTCTTGTTAACCATAATTTTTTTTATGGGTGATTTTAAGATTTCCTCACTAAATCTAAATGGAGCGAGAGATGCCAAGAAAAGAGCTTGCCTGTTTGATTTAATTAAGTTGAAAAATGTTGATATTTCTTTTTAAAAGAAACACACTCATTTATTGATAATGAAGTGGATTGGCAAAGGGAATGGGATGGCACAGTAATATTGAGTCATGGTAGCACTAATAGTGCTGGAGTGGGCATTTTATTTTCAAAATCCTTTTTGCCAGTGTCTTACAAAGTGGAAGAAGTGGTAGCAGGGAGGCTAATTAAAGTCATTGTAAAGTATGAAAAAACAACAATGATTTTAATCAATGTATATGCTCCTGTTAGTGCAAGAGAAAGAATGCTTTTTTTAGAAAAATTGTCTAATACACTTTCAGAATGTGACTCTGTAGAATTTCTTTTTTTAGCTGGTGATTTTAATTGTACTGTGAGTAATTTAGATCGCAATCATATTGAACCACATATGTCTCCAAAAAATAAATTAGCATGTATTATAGAAAACTTTGATTTATGGATGTAAAACATGGATATTTTAGGCAATACTCTTGGACACATTCTCGAGAAAATTATGTTTCAATGGCGAGAATTGATAGATTATATGGTTTTAAACATCATTCACAAATCTTTAAATCATGTGCTATATCCCCTGTTAGTTTTTCAGATCACTTTTTAGTTTGTACAGTAGTTTTTATTAACTCTCTTAAAGTTAAAAGTGCATATTGGCACTTTAATGTTTCGCCGTTCAATGATGAGAGTTTTAAAAAAGGTTTTATGTTTTTTTGGGAACAATGGAGATCCACATTGTATCAGTACAATTCATGTAAACCATGGTGGGATATATCAAAAATTCAGATTCAACAATTTTGTAAACAATACACTCTTAATAACTCCAGGAATGTAGTTAAGTTGGTAAAAAATCTTGAATCTGAAATAACTGAACTTTAGATTTTATATGATTCCACACAAGATCAAAGTCATTCTCAAACTATTAAAAGAAAAAAAGATATTTTAGCTGATCTGTTAGGAATCAGAGGACATGGAGCGTCGGTAAGATCACGTTTCCAGAATATACATGAAATGGATGCACCAACTAGTTTCTTTTTTGGCCTTGAAAAAAAATGGACAGGGTAAATTAATTCATTCATTGTGGAGTGCTGATGGGAAGGACTTGAAAGAGCCTGCAGATATTCGCAAGAGACCTGTAGATTTTTACTCTGCTCTATATACTTGTGAGTATCAGGAAAACAGTGCATTGGCACAAGAATTTTATGATGGTATTCCACGAGTGCCTGATTAGATTAATGCCGAACTGGAGCAACCGTTAACACTGGCTGATGTGTACTCAGCTGTGATGAGTATGGCAAATGGTAAGGCTCCAGGAATTGACGGGATCCCTGTTGAATTTTATAAAAAGTTTTGGCATATAATTGGTCAAGATCTGCTAGCGGTTCTTAATGAGAGTCTTGCTGGAGGGCAACTCACGTTAAGCTGCAGAAGAGCAGTGCTGACCTTGCTTCATAAAAAAGGGGATCTAAGAGATATAGGCAATTGGAGACCGGTCGCTTTACTCTGTGCCGATTACAAGGCTCTTTCTAAGGTTCTTGCAAATAGGTTAAGAAAAGCGATGGAATATGTGATACATAACGACCAGTCCTACTGCGTTCCTGGCAGGTCTATTTTTGATAACATACATTTTATACGAGATTTGCTTAAAACTTCAAATGTGTTTGGTTTTAAATGTGGTTTAGTTTCCTTAGATCAAGAGAAGGCTTTTGATTTTGTGGAGCATAAATATTTATGGAATACAATGGAAGCTTTTAATTTTTCTGCTAATTTTTTAAAAATGATTCAAGTTCTTTATGGAGATATTGAGAGTGTTTTGAAAGTCACTGGTGGTTTAAGTGCACCTTTTAATGTAAACAGAGGAATTAGACAAGGTTGTTCCTTGTCAGGTAAAACTCCCTTGCTATTGAACCTTTTTTTTTTTAAATAAAATAAGGAAAGATCTGATAGGTTTTAAAATAACTGATAATTATATACCTGTTTGTGTTCTAGCGTATGCTGATGATGTTGTTGTCATTGTTAATGATCAAGATGATGTAAACAAAGCAACGTCAATAGTACATGATTTTGGTAGAGTTTCTTCTGCAAGAGTAAATTGGAAAAAAGTTCTGGTTTATTAGTAGGTGACTGGGGGCATGAAGAACCTCAACTACCAGGAGGTTTAAGTGGGAGTAAAGGAGGCTTTAAATATTTAGGGGTTAATTTAGGTGATGACTTCACGGAAATGAAAAATTGGGAAGGTGTTTTGGAAATGGTGGAAGGAAAATTCAAAAAATGGAAATGGCTTCTTACACGAATGTCTTATAGGGGTTGAACTCTAATTATTAATAATTTGGTTGTGTCTTCCCTATGGCATAAGTTAATAGTTTTAGAGCCTCCTGCTCGTAGCTTAATAAAGGTTCAAATAATGATTGTTGATTTTTATTGGGATAATTTACATTGGATTCCACAGAGTGTTTTATTTTTACCAAGGGAGTTTGGCGGTCAAGGTCTGGTTCATCTGGCAAGCAGAAAAGCTGCTTTTAGAATTCAGTTTGTACAGAAGTTGTTATATGGGAATTTAGAATCACAATGGCGTATGTTAGCTGGGCTTAATTTAAAAAAGATAGATAATTTATGATTGATGCGCACTTTTTTCTGCTGAATTGTAATAATGTAAGTGTAAGAGGAGCTCCCTCTGTTTATTGTAGTGTTTTTAAAGTCTGGGACATTTTAGAAAAACATAAATTATTAACAGTGAAATCCTCTTTATTTTGGTTACTTGAAGAACCTGTTGTCTATGGATCAAGACTGGACTTTAAAAAAGCTGGCTTTTCTGGAATGACGGAAATATTCATTAAAGTCAGAGGTATCACAGTGAAGAATTTGACAAGCCTAGTTGGCCCACTTTTGAATAATGTTGATGCCGTAGCTAATAGACTTGGTGTTCATTCACTACAGAAGGTTGGACAAATTGTACAGTTTTTCCGGGACTCTTTAACAGAAGAGGAAAAACTGCATTAAAAGAACTGGTTAAATGGGTGTGAAGTTCCAGACATTACTGACCCTTTCCGAGTATAGGTGTGAGGCCAAAGTTTGATGAAGAGGACTTTTGGTGTTTTAAAAATGATTTTCGTTTTACTTTTTTTAACTCTGTTGGGGGGAAAAGTCTTTATATTTTTTGTGTTAAAGTTTCAAATAAAGAAAAGTTGAGAAATAGAGTGGATACGCCATGGAGATCTTTTTTAAAAGTAGGGGATGAAAAGAGGCCCGTTTGGGAAGCACTTTATAAACCACCATTGACTAAAGGGGTTGGAGACATTCAGTGGAGAGTATTACATGTTATCATCGCTGTCAATGCTTTTGTATCTGTTTTAAATTCAGATGTTACAGATAAATGCCCTTTTTGTGATTGTAGATAAACCATTTTTCATTGCTTTCTTAAAAGTGTATGGTTAGCTGCTCTGTTAATTATTCTTAAAGAATTGTTTGCTGCTTTTGATGAGGAATTTTCAGATGTGTGTTTTATTTTTGGAGTTAATTTTGGGAAAAATAAGAAAAATGTAAGCAAAATTTTGAATTTTGAATCGGACAGGCTAAAATGGCAATTTACGTCGAATGAGGAAAATTGAAAAAAGATAACAATATTGAAGTTTGTATGTTTTTTTAAAAGTCTTGTTAGAGATAGAATTTCCTTTGAACATGGATATTATAGTTGCTGGAGCTTGAATTATATAGAAGACTTTGAGGAAATTTGGAGCTATGATGGGATAATTTGTTCCATTGTTGAAGGACATTTTTTGTTTTTCTTTTTTATGCATATTTGTATATATACATACATATATGTGTGTTTAACGTGTAGGGGCTTTTAGTGTGTTGTTTTGTGTAGTTTTTCTAATGATGTTAAAATAAAGCTTTGTTAAAATTCAAAATTCTCCCTCTCTCTCTCTCTCTCCACTGGTGAACAGAGTAATACATTCCTATATCTTCTATTCTATTTTATATCAGCAACTCATTTGGAGAATAATTAAATAACTTGGGTAACGCTGTTGGGTCAGTACAGGGTTTAGATTAATCCAGGACTAGGCCTTAGTTATATTAAGACATTAAAGTAACTTTTACAAGCATACCTTACACAAAAAATACTGGTGTGCATCTTGAGATAAAACATTGGCAACAATAAGTTTAGATGGGTAACATGTTACAATAAAGTTTAATTTGTTAACATTATTAAATACATCAGCTAACTTGAGATCAAGTAGGTCAGATTTAAAAGAGAAAAACGTCTCGGGTTACGTATGTAACCCTTGTTCCCTGAGAAGGGAACGACACGCTGCGTCGCCATAGAGACGCTTTGGGAACGCATTCAGGTGTGAGTGCGTCTGAATGTGTATATCAAATCCAACCAATGGTGGGGCGTGACGTCACGGGCGGGGTGACGCAGGAGCCGGAAAGCATAAAAGGCGACGTACAACCACGCCCACACTATCTGAAATATTGCCGAAGACGGCTTACAGGTACGCAGGAAGTATGGCAAAGGAGACGCAGCGTCTCGTTCCCTTCTCAGGGAACAAGGGTTACATACGTAACCCGAGACGTTCCCTTTCGAGGGAACTCGCGCTGCGTCGCCATAGAGACGCTTTGGGAACACTATACCCAATCCGCCAGACTACGAGTGCCTGTCTGTGTGTAAAAAGCACAACTAAGACCTAAGCACCAAAGATCCAGGAGTAGGAGTGAGATCCAACTCATAAAACTGTACAAAAGTGAGCGGTGAGGACCAGCCTGCCGCATCACAGACATCCTGGACAGAGGCACCTGCCCACAGGGCTTTAGATGCTGCCATACCTCTAGTTGAATGCGCTCTGACGGTTAAAGGAGAGGGCCGTACAGAGGCTTCATAAGCAAAAGAGATAGCCTCGACTATCCATTTACTCAAAGTTTGCTTTGTGGCCAGGAAACCTTTCCGGGCCGAACCAAAGCACAAAAATAACTGATCTGCTTTCCTGAACTCCGCTGTTCTGAGCACATACATGTCCAGTGCTCGTACTGGACAGAGTAAATTAAGCTTTCTTTGGCTCGCGTCCTTAAAAGGTGGAGGGCAGAACGCCTGCAAGACTATGGGGCATGGTATGTTGCTCAAAACCTTCGGAACGTAGCCTGATCTAGGGTATAGAAAAACCTTTACCATGCCTGGAGCGAACTCGAGACAGGTTGGCGAAACTGAGAGAGCCTCTAAATCTCCTACCCTCTTAAGGGAGGTAATAGCTAAGAGAAATATAGTTTCCAGAGTAAGAAACTTTCTGAAATTATATCAATGGCTCAAATGGTGCCCCTGATAAGTCCTCCAGGACCACAGACAGATCCCACGCAGGGATCCTAAAATGACTCGCAGGCCTCAGCCTCCGAGTGCCACACAGGAAACGCATGAATAGATGGTCTCTACTTAATGAGGGACCGACCACTAAGGTATGAAAGACAGATATAACTGCCACATAAGCCTTAATGGTCAAAGGAGGCAGCCCTGCTGCAAACTGCTCTTATAAAAACTCCAGAACTGTACCAAGGGGCAGTTAACTGGGTCATATAAGTGCTCTTGGCACCACGTAATTAATGTCTTTCTTCAAATGCGTATAATTTCCTGGTGGAGGGAGCTCTGGAAATAAAATAGTCTGCACAACCTCAGTTGAGAGACCCATTTCTATGAGTCTGTCCTCCTCAGAGGCCAGACCCAAAAACTCTAGGCAGGGGTAAAACACAGTGCCCCTTGCCTGAGACTACCGATCCCTCCAGATCGGCCCCTGAAATGGGGAGCATTCTAGGAGGGAGACCAGGTTCGAAAACCACACTCGGGTCAGCCAACACGGGGCTACGAGCAACAGCTGCGCCTGTGCTGCCGGACCCTCTCCAGAACTCCCGGGAGCTGAGCAATTGGGGAAAAACACACAGGAGGCCCTCAGACCCTTCCTGTGTCATGGCAACCAGTCCGAGTGGGACTGGGTGAAAAAGAGAAAACCAAAAAGTACAATGTGAATTCTCCTGAATTGCAAACAGGTCAGCTTTCGCTTGGCCGAACCTGAGCCAAATTTGCTCCCCCACATGTGGGTGGAGTCTTCATTCCCCAAGCTCAACGCCTGCCGCAGCAGAACGTCTGCTCCATGTGGACTTACATAGATTTTGACCTTATGGTCTTCCATAGCCACTTCCCGGCCTTAGAGGGATGCATCCGTCGTAAGCCTGATGTGACGACCTTGAGCCCCTGATATTGGCCTTCATGGGAAAGGAACCATGGTTTCTTCCATAATACTAAGGCACAAAGCATCTGCGTGTGACCTTGATCATGAGAAACGGGTTGCCCCTCAGGGAACCCCATGGTTAAAAGGATGGACTCTATACGAGCAGGAGACAACCGTGCCTGCAGTCATTGAAATCCATACCACGCCCAGAAAAAGGTCCTCTGTGTTGGAGAAACATACTTTTCCTGGCGTTTATTTGATGGGACATTTTTGTCCCTTTTGGCTTTCCATAACTGATCACAGCTAGAAAGGGATGCGTCTGTCATTAATGTTTTGCGGCGACAGACCGCACCTAACTTGGGGCCTGTAAACAAATACCCAAAACATTTTTCCATATTCTTAGGGCACGAAGACATATGCGCGTAACCCTGAACATGTGAAAAAGCCAACACTGGCCTTTTTTGAGAAAGGAACCATAGTTTCTGCCATAATACTAAGGCACAAAGCATTCGCGTGTGACCTTGATTATGCAAAAACGGGTTGCCCCTCAGGGAACCCCATGGTTAAAGGATGGATTCTATACGAGCAGGAGACAACCGTGCCTGCAGTCGTTGAAATCCATACAACACCCAGAAAAGAGGTCCTCTGTACTGGAGAAGCACAATTTTCCTGGCGTTTAACTGATTGGATATTTTTGTCCTTTTGGCTTTCTATAGCCGATCCTCAGCTTAACAGAAATGCATCTGTCATTAATGTCATGCGACAACAGTCTGCACCTCACTCCGGGCCTTAGACAGAAACCCAGCATTTTTCCATATTCTTAGGGCACGAAGACATGCGCGCGTAACCCTGAACATGGTAAAACGGCCAACACTGGCCGAAATAACCATTGTTTCTTCCATAATACTAAGGCAAAAGCATCTGTGTGTGACCTTGATCATGAGAAATGGGTTGCCCCTCAAGGAACCCCATGGTTAAAGGATGGATTCTATACGAGCAGGGGACAACAGTGCCTGCTATTGTAGAAATCCATACTACACCCAGAAAAGAGGTCCTCTGTACTGGAGAAGCACACTTTTCCTGGCGTTTTAGCTGATTGGACATTTTTGTCCTATTGGCCTTCCATAGCTGATCCGCAGCTTAAGAGAGATGCCGCTGTCATTAATGTCATGCAGCGACAGACCACACCTCACCTCGGGCTTTGAGACAGAAACCCGAAATCTTTACATATTCTAGAGTACGAAGACATGTGCGCGTAACCCTGAACAGGCAAAAAGGGTTGCCCCTCGAGGAAAAACCCTGATTTTAAAACCATCACTTGGTGTGCGATTGACCTAGCTTCAACTCATTCACTTATGTGAAAAATGGACATGACACGAGCAGGAGACATCTGTGCCTGCATCATCGTAGAGTTCCATAATATCCCCAAAATGTGATCACCTGTGTTGGGACTAACATACTTTTCTTGGTGTTCAGTCTCAACGCTAGGTATCTAGATGTGCAAACACAACATCTCAATGCTGTGCTGCCATCTGTGCTGACTGTGCTAATATTAGCCAATCATCAATATAAATAGTATGCAAATGCCCTAAAGATGCAATGACGCCAGGGCAGCATTTACACATTTTGTAAATGTGTGAAGGGATAGATCTAGGCCGAAGGGAAGGCTGATATTGGTATGCAATGCCCCAAAGGCAAACCTAAGATTCTGTGAGCAGGAAAAATCCATTAACAAAAACCAGTCCTCGGATCTGATTTGAGATAAATGTGAGTGACTGTCAACATCATGAACCATAATTTTGTGACAGTTTCGTGTAGCCTTTGAATAAAAGGAACTCCAATTCCTGCTCTAAAATTAGGCATAGCCTAATTTTCTGTGCATAACACCCATTGAGATATGTTTGGAATGTTTTTCCATGCTATTATATTTTTTACCAAGGTAACCTGATTTACTGTGCTCTGTACTACAAGAGGCAAAGTGTTCACAGTTAATACAGGAGGGTACTGAGAAGTGTGGGGACCCGTAAAAGGCGGATACAACCCACACTCCCCAGGAGGGCATACCCTGATAGGGCTTTATATACTGTATATATTTGACAATGTTGGAGGCTTTAGGGATGAAGCCACTCATGGCAACATAAAAACATCCTCTAAATATAGCCTATTATGTTTAAAAGCTAGCTGAAGTGCTTGTGTAAACATGGTCAGATGGTCTTTTCCATGACTTGCATAATAATGGAGATCAGGAAAGAAAGAAAGCCTCTGGTGTTGAGATTGCACTCATTTTGTAAGAAAACTCTCATCTAATTTGCTGGATGATATAGTTTCTTTTTTTTTTACATATATTTATTTATATATTTTATATATATATATATATATATATATATATGCTGGTTCATACATATTAAAACCAGTGTTAATTTTAGCAGCAAATTCTGATTTAGTCTTAGTCTTTTGAATAACACACCATTTAGTTTTAGTCTTATTTTAGTCATCTGAAATCTTTTAGTTTTAGTCTAGTTTTAGTCGACGAAATATCATAAGAGTTTTAGTCTAGTCTTAAGTTTTTTAGTCTGTTATGGAATGGTATTAAGGTTTGAATATGCAATACAGACACAGATTTAATGGTTGTTATAGAAAACACGTATTTTATTTTATTCTTAAAGATACAATATGTAAGATCCGCCACTAGATGGCGCACTATCTAAACAAAAACAATCGCGTGGTGTGATGACGTTATGAAGGCGCTTGGAATGATGGGATTTGTTGTCTTCAACACCACCGCTGACGGTCATCAATCAGACGGGAACGATAAATCATGGATTTAATGGATGAGGTAAAGTTTTATGATGTGTTTGATGTCATCGTTTTATTTCATTAAATTGAATTAGACCCGAGTAATGTAAGGTTTACAACCAAATTGTTAGTGATAGATGTTAGAATATTAGTCCAATTCAATTGTGTGATAGCACAGCAGAGTTTTAAATTTTTAAATCAATCATAGTGAAAGTTGTTTAAAACTTACCAATATCAATTACAATAACAATTGATTCATATCTCTGTATAACACTGCTTTTATTTACATTGTATAACGTGTCAGGTAACATTATTTACATGTATAACGTGTCATCAGGCAGAGTACATAAATCAGTAAATAACCACATGTAATAAAACTGCAACTACATAAACATTAGTCTTCAAGAAAACTAATTTTTTAATGTATAAAATAAAGCATGATGAATTTCAACTTCATTATGACCTAAGATTATGCACTGCACATAGTTATGTAAAATATTAAAAACATTTTATACTTTTTAAAGTATATGCAACTATGTATTGTCAGCTATAATGTGATATCTGTATAAACAATTGTTTATATTTGTTTTGATAACATTTGACTGTGTGCAGGGAGACACAGATAGCTCTGTACTGGACTTTTCCATGTCAAAGGCTGATGAGACCTGGAGTCCTCCTCAGAGCAGCTGGCATGAAGCATCTGGTGGAAGAGGTAAAGGTGCAGACACTAGTAAAAGGAAAGGGACAGGAAGAGCCAAAGGAACGGGAAGAGCTTCCAGAGTGGGAGAAACAGCTGGAGCTGCTGAACCCAGCTGTGCTGTAGGAAGAAGATCAGCAAGTAGACGGAGAAGGTCTACAAGTGGACGACAGGCAGCTAGAGGGAGAGGAAATACGGCATCATCTGGACTGGGTGAAGAGGACAGATTAAGGGTATCTAGGCTGCCAGAGGAAAGGAGGTTGATGACACAAGTGCGTATGGGCATACTTTATATTTATTAAAAAAAAATTGTTTGGCATTAAAATTTCTTATTTGTTTTTTTTCAGGAGGTTATAGGGAACATGAACCTGGATGAAGCTCAGGGACTCTTAGAACGAGTTTTGAATAGAGAACCAGGCCTTATCTTCGATGTTCTTCAATCACCTAGTTATCGCGAGGAACAACAATTACAGCATGTACCTCCATGGTGTTCCTGTACAAGATGCGTTGACATGCCATCTGATATTGAAAAGAAATGTTGTGGCATGACACAGAGCACATGTGTAAGCATGTTGCCCCACATGTCATTATACATATTGGATGAGCATGTATTGCGCCTGTCACGCCGTTTAAGAAATGACATATATGCCCTCCGCGACACCCAGGAGCCTGGGGATGACAACCGTGAATACCGCTATGCTGCTTATAGAAATTTTGTCTTGTGGCAGTGTGGTTCACTTGGGGCAGGCAATCGTGTGGTCATCTCCAGCTGCTGTGTGCGCAGAATACGTGAAAAATTCCCAGACCCAAATGGGCAGTACACTGGATTCATTGCTGCTGTGCTGTAATTTAAAAAGTATTCTGCTAAACTTATGTTGTCCTATAGCTATATTTGTTAATTTTTTAATGTAAGATTCTAATTTATGTTCCATTGTTACTTGTTTCCACTATCTAGTTGTTAATTTTTGCATTAAACAATTTTAAGGATTTAATATTTTATGTTGCCTTCTTTATTCGAATCTGTTTACAAAAAAAGGACAATAAAAAAAACTAATTGAAGTATTTATTAATAATAACAGCAAGAATATATATTTTTTTCTTTTATGACACATTTTACATTACTTACAAGTTATGTACATAACTTAGAGCACTTATAAGAGGTGTTCATCTCTTGACTCTGGTTGTGTAGAGCTTGCTCCTTTTTGGGAAAAAAAAGAAGTCAAAACATTGCAGTCAGATGAAAATGAATAAATGCCATGTTTAAATAAAGATTAATTTGTCCTCATCAGTAACACTAGTAACATAAACCTAGATTTATCATAGCAACTTCTATGAAATATCATTATATACACATGACATATTTATTTATTAAATTTTTTTAAAATAATCACATGACAGCTGTAAATGTGTACTACTAAGTGTGGGACATTATTTGCAATTCATACCTATGCCCCTACTGACATGTGACTCAAGAATGCAGCCAATTGATGGAGGTTCGACCCTTGGAAGGAGGCCCAGTGTCCGGGGATCCTCCGGCCTTGGAGACCTTCGTCTTGGCATCCCCATATCAGCCTGGAGTCTTGCACGCACAATTGCCGCTTGCAGATCAGGAATGTAACTATAGTCTTTTGCCACCTTCAAGGCATATACTGTCCATCTACCAGTTTTCTTCTGGAACAGTCTGCGAAAGCTGTAATAAAAAATTTCCTTTACACAAAAGCTTCTCCAGCAATACATGGTTAAAACAAATATGAATAACCATACACCAAGTTCAACATTCAATTGTAAGTGATTGTCATCGATTTTTTTTAGTAATCTTACATCTTTTGGCCATTTTTGTTGAGCAGTGGTGGTCGGTCTTTATGGTGGTTATAATCCAGGGCTGCCAGGAGAGTTCTTGCCTCATAGACCAGAGGTGAGAAGCTGAAGCGTTTGCTGGCGTACATCAGCAAGTGGTTGTGAAATGATTCAAGCTGACAGGTTGATCTGGAAAAACATGTTAGCCTATGTTTATATTTCAAGTAGAGTACCAAACAATTCTCAAACCAACTTACTATTTTGAAAAGTGTAGACTACTGAAAATGTGATGAAACACATTCCATTTAGAAACAGACATGATTGCTCTGAGAACTTACCTGAAAGGTAAATATCGGTGAACATTTCTGAGCAAACTCTTATTGAGAACTACAGCTTCCAGTGCTTTGTGAGCTTTAGAACCACTCTCCAGCCATTGCTTGTCTTGGTTCTCTGGCAGGCTGCCATTAAGGCAGTGTCCAAGGTACCATTCGTGCTCGTTTGTCACATGGTGAAGCACACTGCTCCACAGTTTCTAAAGCAATTTGACATTAGACCATAAAGTCAAAGAATACAAATATTAATATTGTATAAATTGTAGTGTGTTGTTATGAGCATGCTGTACACAAAGAGATTGTATTCTTAAAACAGTATGTCTCATTGCACACAGAAACATTAGACTTGCATGAAAAGTAAGCTACATTTTAACGATGTATTTAGATGCAGTAAGAGGTGTCCAGAAATGTGACAATGAGTATTACTTACAAGGAACTGCTGTACCGTGTCTGCATTTTTACAGCAAAACCAGAAATGGTTTACAATGTCTTTCACCCAGTGTAGCAGGATCTTTTGTCCAGATTGCTGAGCCGCCTAAGGAAACATAAAACAGAAGCGTTTCATTGCAGCTCATAATAAAACAGCATTAGACTTTACAAATAAGCACAAATCTACAAAAGAAAAACATTCAAGTATTTAAAAAACATACTGCAGAAATCTTCTTGGCTAAATTCTTGGCTCCATGCCATACGTCCCATGAGTGTACAACTCCTGTGCCCTTGTATCGTCCAGTCATTTGATCTTGTAATGAAAGTCAAAACAACATACGATTCATAAACACTTGATAAATATATACCACGTTTTCATTGTACATGTTGGATAATCAACTTACTCATAGTAGATGCAATTTGTGCATGAGCATCAGTGCATATTCCTGAAATCTTCAGTTCGCTGAGAAGCTTGTCCATTGTTGTAACAAACGCCTCTTTCTCCATGACTACTGAATTCCGCCCAGTCTGCCTTTTATCTATAGTCACAACAGAGATGATTTCCTTTGAATCATTCTCCATTGTTGTGTAAGAGCAATACTGGGCACAGTAGCCAGGGCTATCCATTCGTCCATCACCTGTACATGGCACAATCAATCAACAAATGAGAATTGAATTAATATTTAAAACAAGGAAGAAAATATATCAAAGTAATGTCAACAGGCCCAAAAAAATTTGTAATTGAATGTTTTTTTACACAGTTTTACCATAAAAATGTGATGAGGTTATTGCATAGATTATTTAATTTTTACAAAATAATAGGTAATCATACCCAATACAACTACGCCATCTTTACTCTTCAGACGTTGAATGGCGGCTGAACTCTTGCTCTCCCACATGTCCTTTATTGCTCCTAAGCAGTAGGTGTCCTGAATGTTAAAGAAAGTAGACTTCCCTACAAAGCCCATGTTCATGTAATTGAACAGGTGTGACACTTTGTAATAGTTATTTCCTGAGAGTAGAATGTTAGTGGCCATCATGAAGTCTCCTGCCTGCATTCCAAATTTTAGCATGGGCTGTGAATTCCAAGTCCACACTTTGTGCCCATTTGAACATATCTTGAAATAAAAGACATAGAAAGTTAATCATGTGCATACAAACTGTGAATTTCACAATTTATATAAACTACTTGCGATTACTTTTTCAACTGTATATACATTAATATTCAAAAAACGTACCCATTGTAAAACACTTGCTGTTCCCCTTGAAGTCAGATGTACTTCAAATGGTGGTGACGCCTGACAGGTTTCTTTTGTAATTTTGTTTATGAAATTGCACTTCAGTACAGGTAGCTGTAGATGTGTGACAAGTTGTTTCAACTTGGCTTCATATACAATAGATGCTCGTTGTCCAATTATGTCGTCCTCACACATGACTTTGTGGCTAGCAGAAGATGTAGGGACATGCTGCTCACATAGGAATGGCACTTCATCCTCTGGTGTAAGATGTACTGTCTCTTCCAGACCAATGGACTCTATGCACGCTTAACTTCCGCGTTTGACTCAAGGCTGCTCTTCAGTTTCCGGTACGGGAGATTTAAAGCGGAGTGACGGCAGAATCGCTAAATTTACTCGTTGTTTGCTGGATTTACCCAAATTTACAACCTGTGATGTGTGAAGAATTGTCCAGATGTGCAAACTCGAGAAAGGTTGCAAGTCGTCTTATCTCTGTAATCATTATGATATGTTCATCATACTAGCAGAGCTTACATTGTGCTGTTTTTATGATTCAGGATTAATGTCTTTGTAAGGTTATCTTAAAGTGTCAGGTAAATTAAAAGACGTAAATGAAATCTCACTGCTATATGAGGAAAAAGCAACACGAACTGCAGCAGGACTTATATTAAATGTGACGTTTAATACCTTTTTTTTTGTTGTATATTCACGTCGATTGTCAAAAAATTTTTATTTGGATATTTTTTAGTCATATCTTCGAACTTTATAGGATATAAATAACAACGCAAAAAGAACTATTGACTATGGTAAAGTCCATTTAAGAAATCTATTCCATTATTTGTTTATTTCTTGTGCTGTTTGTTTATTTTAATACCCCGTGTATTTAGTTTGTTGTGTGTGTGTTTTATTTTTCTCTGAAGTTATTCTTGTTGTCATTGATATGAATTTTCTATTTGTCTTTTGCATTTGTTATTAATAAAGCATAAATGCGCAAAATACACGTTTTTTACTGTTCTAACATTTTGCTTGTATAACCACAGATGTTATCTTCGCTAGTACTGATGATAACAATTATACAAAATTCATAAGTATATCAACAACAGATGAATAGCACTGTTATCAGTGCAATTTCTTTCTAAAACTAGTGTTAATGCAGATACAGGGTAGCAGTGTAGAAGTTGTCATGCTTGAGTCTAATGCTGTAAACACTATGACACACACCAGTGGTGGCTAGAAGTTCGGTTCTCCCGTCTATAAAAATATACTTTCATACGTTTAAATGTCATTATGGTATTAAATGTGAAGTATAAGTTATTTCTATGTAAATTAAACAACCATCAACAAAATTTGCAGTGTTATTTTGGCTATTTTGGCAACCAACGTTCCTGAATATCATTGAGCTCTATGACTGGCGGAAGTAGTCCAGCATCCTGAGATTTCACCGGAAATACGTCAAGCACCGCCGTGCATAGAGTCCATTACGTGAAGCTCCTCAATTTTCCGAAAATCCTTAGTTCCTTCACCTGTTCTGTATATATAAAGAACATTTCTTACAAAACTTTAATAACAATTTATTTTACCATGTGCAGTTTAAAGAATCATTAATATAACATTAATTTGATTTAAAATAGATGTAATGACAAGGACTGGGCATAGGAGTAAAAAACAACATCAGTCACAGTCAGTCAATCAACTGATGTTGCAATTATTCTGACAGTTTATAATTTTTGTGTAAAACAGATACCTAGGATTAATTTGTTTTACATATGTATGAAAATATAAAGCCAAAAAAAAACATGATTATGGCAGACAAACCTAAGACAGAGAGAGGGAACATAGTCCTCATCAGAAGTGCTGTCATCACTTTCTTTTCCTGATGTGGAACCATTTGGGTCTCTAAAATCAATCCTGCAAATGTAATAGTAGTAATAGTAGTAATACTAATAACAATACATGTGAGAAATTATTAGTGATACTAACAAAATTAATAAATAAACTGTATGTGTAATTCACTGTACACAATATTTTATTATTGTTTGAGTAAGCAAATAGGTTTTGTAAAACTGCAATACAAACTTACACAGTGTTATGAAGATCATTGGCATCTTCATTCACAGTAATGGTGGACTCATCATTGAAGCTCATCTTGGAAAAACTACACAACACCCCACAAAAAAAACAACAACATTATAAACCAATGGCAAGATGCATAACACTGGCTTGGTTATGCAACACTTTAATTTGTTGCTTGTGATGCTCGCTTTTATGATAAAATTATTATGATACACATCTTTACATAGTAAAACATCTAAGATTCACCTATCGTGTAACAGCTGTTCGTCACTTTCTGCCATAGAAAGGTGTTCTATTCCAGGCTCCAGAAAACATTGATCTCTGTAAAACATATTTTCGCAATTTATCCAATGTAATTCTATGCAACATTTCTATTGCAATTACATTTTGGTAATGCCTACCTGTCTGATAGTGAGTCAATGGATGAAGCAATGCTTGAGAGGGTTTGAAGAGGCATTCCAGGTCCTTTGTAAGGCGTTGACGTTGATGGTCCACTTTTTTGGTAACTTTAAAAAAAAAGTGGCATTGAAACATTTGATTTTCACAAAAAGCTAAAGCATAACAACACAAGTATAATCTACAATGATTTCTCACATCATATAGTGATCATATATTTACAGTACTATTCTTATTGTGAGGTTATGATGTAAAATTATGATAGCTACACTGTAGACGCTACTACATACTCTATACAATACTGGGATTAGTAAGTGTCTGAAAAAGACAATTTCGACAATACAGCAAATATAATGTGACAGTAATTCGTCAGATTCATTGATTACTGTTTAGTCAGATGATATAAATACGATTACCACTACCACTAGTTCAACAAATATATACACTTGTGCACATTCAAACACAGTAATGGGGCATACACAGCAAACTTGAGTTCAAAGTTTTGCGCGAGTAGATAATATACAAAGTCGTGATGCGCGAGTAGATTACACGCTATCAATCAATGGATCAGACGCGTACTCGCACGGGTAAATCCTGCGAGTAAATAACTCTAGCGCGAGTAACGCTACCGCGATGCATCACGTTTGGTGTGCATGTCCAATAAGACTGATTTTGTTAATCGATATAATAGCATACGTTTTCTGTAAGGATCAGAATCAAAACAACTCACCTGTCGAGTAAAACACAAGCAAGATCGGCATCTCTTTCTAGTTGAAGTTTATCGCGCAGCTCTTTCCATCTAGAAAATGCCACACCGATATTGATCCTTGCTCGTTCTTTCCTCTTATCCCAAACTCTTCTTGGGTCGTTTGGTTGGCCCGTACGCTTACGCTTACGGGGGCTGTCTTTGCCGACAGAACCAGCAGCAGACAGTAAAGCGTAATTATGTTCCATCAATAAGTAACACAATCCACCATAAAATGTACAAACAGAAAATAAGGCACTACTTGAAGCAAGCTAGTGGTTTGCTGAACGGACGCTAAACACTACTTCCGCATTTGTACACGACACTGTTGTTTCAGCGTCAGCAAAGGCGGTGACAAACGGTCACGTGGATATTAACGTCATCAACATGCTACTGCTTTGCCCCGTGTCACTGTTTACAAATGGAAATTTTCTCAGGATTCACAAGTAGTTGAAAACAGTGGAGATATTGTAAGTAATCAGCTGAAAAAAATATATAAGACTGGACTAATGATTTTTGGATATTTTAATGCAAATATTTTACAAATTGTATCTTTAATGTCAAAAAAACTGACCGTGGCTTTTTCACCAAAGAAAATATCACATAAAATAAGCATAAGGCCCGCTCTACCTAAAAATATACATGGTCCCTGAAAAAGATATGCATTGTCCCTAAATGACATGCACACACAGACGCACGCAGACACACAGACAGAGACACACACACGCACTTACGCACGCACTTTGTCCAGTCATGTAAAACCACAACATCTACTATAATAGTAACGTTACACATTTCATTCAATTTGAGGACACTGAATATTTATACTCAGTATTAATTCAGACAACCCAATACAATCAATACAGTTCAGATGTGTATTCCTTTCGTTTCTATGTTATACCAAGTTTAGCGAAAACACTGTGGTTTATCTGATAAAATAACCTTAGCGTGTATGCTTACCTTCGCACGTATTTCTGGATGAGTCGTCTTTACAGGCTGTCGTCTTGTCATATTTGTAGTGTGACCAGATTAGACGCTAGCTCTGACATTTTTGTTGTTAATGAGACATGTCTTCGGACCGGGTGCACCGCAAAACGTTAGCGTGTTGCTAACGAGCGAAGTCAACTGAAATCAGCCAAAGCTGGGAACTAAGACTGTACAACTAAATATAATGTAAACAACCTGTTGTGAAAACAAACTTTGCCGCGGGTTTTCAAAATGACTCTGCCGACTGCTGCCTGTGTAGATCAACCTACCCTCAAAGATTCGCTCTGATTGGATTTCTTCCCAACTGTCCCACAAAATGAGTAGCTCTGATTGGATCTCTTCTCCATTCGTCCCTCCCTAACATTTTCGTCTTATTTTTATTCGTTGACTAAAGTGTAAGTTAGGCCTGGCAAACTCGATTCCTTTTAAGGATCCGGGTTATTGTGAGTCACTCACTAAAGTGATCCGGGTTGTGTGATTCACTTGAGTCATTTGAGTCAGTATTGCTAAATTGCCAAGGAAACTCAGTACAGACCCACTTGTAACCGGCTGATCCACGCGACTCGAGATTCTCAGAGACGGAAACATTGCAGACTCGCAGACCATGGACATGAGACTCGCTCTACAGATCCCACTAACCGGCTGATTCGCGTGGATCAGCCGGAGCCGGTTAGTGGATCTATAGAGCGACTGAAGTCTCCTCAAAAGCAAATCCATAACAAAAGCCTTTCACTTCTGAAATAACATGCTTATAGGTTTTAGGTTTGGTGTGTATGGTCGACCATTTAAAAAAGAAGCCTAATAACAACAGCATAATAATATAGAGAAAATATAGAAAAGAACTGTCCTGCTTATGTAGCCCCCAGAGTCGGAGAGACAGTTCGCGCAGATCAGCCGGTTACGGATCAGCCGGCGGATCAGCTGGTTACGGATCAGTCGGTTACGGATCAGCCGGTTACGAGTTGAGAGACTCTCGAGTCAGAGCAGATTCGCATGTCTCTCGAGTCCGCATTGTTTCCGGCTCTGAGTGAGAATCTCGGGTCAGTTCGCGGCTCGCGCGGATCCACAGGTCTCTCGAGTTTGCAATGTTTCCGGCGCTGAGTGAGAATCTCGGGTCAATTCGCGGCTCGCACGGATCCGCAGGTCTCTTGAGTTTGCAATGTTTCCGGCTGACGGCTCTGAGTGAGAATCTCGGGTCAGTTCTCGTGCAGATCAGCCGGTTACGAGTGGATCTGTAGTGCGAGCGAAGTCTCATCAATAATGTTGAAAGAGGTTTGTGTGTGTGGTGGCGCTGTTTATGGTTTTACATTGAATTGTAGTAGGACTCAACTGATCCGGGTTAATGACACTAGAGACTCGCGATTCATGAGTTAATTTAAAGATCCGGGTTAAAGATCCGAGTGAGTCGCGACTCGAACAGGTCTAGTGTAAGTTATATTTCGTTACAGTCTTCGTCATCATATATGATTTTATTTAGTTTTTATTTAGTTTTCGTCCGTGAAAAAGGTTCGTTGACGAATATTTTTCGTCATCGTCTTCGTCAACGAAATTAACACTGATTAAAACTAGCAGTTACGAGAAACAACCTCGATAAACTTCTCATTTAGTAGACCGCAAGACACGCGAACATCGTCTGACACAGTCAAACAGTAAAGCACGGGCTACCGATCGGGGCGGGAGAAACCGACATGCGGGCTCCCGAATCCCTCCCGATAGCGATGATAAGTGCACACCGCCTTAGCGGACGCGTATCTGAACCAGTCGGTGAAGAGAAGGGCTGTGTTTACAACATATATCTCCTCAGAGGTAAAACATTGCATAGAGCTCCCGTTCGGGTTGGAAGTGACCGCAATGCGTGCTTCCAAACCCTCCCGAGGCAGAGCTTTCACGGTCAAAGTACACTAACGTTACACCACCTCAGTGGACGCAGGACTTAAGCCGCGAGAAATGCGATCATTGTCTTGACTCATCAAAACAACGACACACAGCCCGAGTGGTGTGTGGCTGAGTTTAAGCATTTTGGAAGGGCTCTGGCAGCTTAACGTGCGGACGCTCTTCCGGCCATTCGGATTAGTGATGGGTCGTTCGCGTAAGAGCTGATTCTTTGTAGCGAACGAGCAGAGCCGAATCTTCAGAGGCAGGCAGAGGAGCCGGCTCTTCTAAGGGAGCCGAGCCAGAAGAGCCGAATCTATGAAAAGAGCCGGACTGCCATCACTAAAATGTAGAGCTGGAGCTTGAGCCGAAAGAGCCGAATCAATGGAAAGAGCCGGACTGCCCATCACTAATTCGGATTAAACTTCGACACATGCAGCTCGTATACTGAGCTTGATTAAATAATTACATTGCGGAGGGAGGACAGCTATGAGTCCTCACCACCCTGTACTCAAATACATCAACCCCCTCGGGGGAAGATTACACGAGATCACGTCCCTCTCAATGAGGGGAAGTAACTGCAGTGCAGGCTTCCACACCCAGAGGAGGAACAACGGAGAATTTTGAAAGGTAAGTTATCATAATGAACACACGTCACACCGCTCCCTCAAGAGCGGCGTGAGCGTGCTCAGCTCCTAAACTTTCTGATTTCTTATTTTCCTTCATTATCAGCCACACAGTTAAACTATTCAGTCACACAGTTTTTAAGCTATTCAGACATTCTTTGCCACACACACACACAGATAGCCGTCTGAGGCAAAAGAGATAGTGTGGGCGTGGTTGTACGTCGCCTTTTATGCTTTCCGGCAGTGGCGGTCCTGGCTAGATTTACGCCCTCCCATACAGAAATGTAATATATGTCAATATATGTAAATTATATATATAATATCAGTGCCCATGTATGTCTGCTGCATATATGAAAGTATATGCAAAATTCATATATGTAAAATACATAGACATATATGAAAAATATATTTCAAAATATAGCAAAAATGGCCGTTTTCATGGAAGTGTCATATATTTTCCCATATATGGACATACATGTGAAATATATGTAAGACACATATATGTATACATGCATATATGTACTTATTTCCATAGTACATACTTTCACTTACATTAGGGATACAAATATGCTTCTTATATGATGCCACCATGTACTTTCACTTATATTAGGGATACAAATATGCTTCTTATATGATGCCACCATGTACTTTCACTTATATTAGGGATACAAATATGATTCTAATATGATGACACCATGTACTTTCACTTATATTAGGGATACAAATATGCTTCTTATATGATGCCACCATGTACTTTCACTTATATTAGGGATACAAATATGATTCTAATATGATGACACCATGTACTTTCACTTATATTAGTGGCACAACTATGTTTTTTATACAGCCTGCACATATATTTGTACTCATTCTACAGAACACACAATTCCAAGTCTTTTCAAATACAAACTTTACTGCATTTTTTTCAGCACAGACTTGACAAGTACAAACAAGTACAAACTTTTCAAGTAAAAACTTTAACTTCATTTAACATCAACATCAGACTTTTTTTTCTTTTTAAAGCCTTTTCAAAGCGCTCACTTTTTTCCTCAGTATTACATTTTCAAACTTCTAGGCACATTTAAAACATTCCCAAACTCACTCGCTGGGGAAAAACACACTCATTTTTAGTTAACATTTTTCCTGGACATTGCCGGTCTTAGCTCTGCCATCTTCCCATTCAGGTCTGTTCCAATCTGTCCAGCCGAAACGAGTGCTTTGACATAACTGCATCTGAGAAGGTACATTTTAAAGAAAAAGTTTTAGGTATAGACCAATTTAGAGTAGACGTCACAGTTACGTCACTGCAAGCTGCGCGCGCAATGCGGTTGCAGAAAAACAGTGGAAATGAATTAGACACGAGTGAAAAGAGCAAGATAACTCTCTGGAAAATCTCCGGTTGTGCTGTTAAGTGTCAGAATAAGAATGCCAAAAAAGATGGCTTTCATTTTTATAGAATACCATCGTCAAATACATCATTTGAAGATAAACGTAGGTGTTTATGATTACAATAAGCCCTAAACGGACAGAATGGAGCGAGGAAATCATCTGGAAATCTTTTAATAATTAGAATAGAAAATAAGTAGAGAAGATGTCCGGTGTTCTGTCGAAGTCTGTTCCCTCCATGTGTTTCTTATAGCGTTTTTATCACGTTACAATTATAATTTATTAAGGAAGAAATAATAAAAAACTGTAAAATTATGAAATATTTAATAAACGCTATTATATATAATACATGATAGTATTGCTTTTACATGTACTTTAGCGATTCAGACTGTAAAAATATTTGATTTAGCAAAAAAGAACAATACATATACATTACATACATGCATATCAGTAGCCAAGCCATTTAAACTTTTGATCTATCTAAAAAAAAATAAACGTAATGTGATTAAAACGCTATAAGAAACATTGCACTAAAGGGAAACATAAAGGAATCAGACTTCGACAGAACACCGGATCCATAAAAATCACGGTTTAATGCTAAAACACTTCACAACCCTACTGCGGAGCAGTCACTTTCTGCAACCAGTTTGGCTCCGCCCACAAAAAACGTCATCTCTGTTTGCAAACACGAAATTGGTCTATAAAGCAGACAAAACACTGGTGGGTAAACTTATCACAAAGATAAAAAAACTTTATTGCAGTTTCTTCTAGTGCAAGTCAGTAAAATTAAGTGACAAAGTACATAAATAGGCAAGTAAGGCCACACTTAGTGCAAGCATGACGGCCAGTTTTGCACCAATTTAATTTGCAGGCGAGATAGGGTCATAGTGCCAAACACCACCCTCCACCACCTCTCATCGAAAATTCTTGAATGCATCTGTAGCCCCATGAATGATTGTCCATTTGTTGGCAGATATCTCCATGGGTGTGGTTCGAAAGCAGGCACTAAGCCGAAAGGGGTGGTGATAGCACAGCAGTTAAGGAACCTGGCTAGTATGCTAGCCTAGAATTTGTGATTTGAATCCTGGTCACCACCGTTGTGCCCTTGAGCAAGGCACTTAACCCCAAGTGGAACTTTGTAAGTGTACAAACTAGGGATGTCAATTTATGCAATTTCCCATATTCGATGATCATTTAAATTAACGATCAATCAATCGAATAATCGTTAACAGTAATAGTGCAAGCCTTCACTGCAGTGGCATATAGCCAATGACATAAAAGTGTGCATAAAAACGACAGCTTCCTCACGCAAATTAAAAGATTATATTTTGTCTAAATAACATGCTAGTGGGACTGTAAAGTGAGTCAATGTAGTTGTTGTTTTGATAAAATCATCAATTTAAACTTATCTCGTAATGAAATATAATGACTAATAGACACAGTGTATAACTCCGCCTCACATGGGCACTCTGCAACAGACGCATGAAAGTCCATGTCAAAATAACAGTTTTATTATCATCAAGTGTTATTTATCAAGTTGTTTACCTCGCTTTCCGAGTCGTTGATACACTGTTTGTAATTATATCCAAGAAGCACACGAAGGGCACTTTTCTCGTCGTCACCTCAGCTTAGACGTACTTTCAGCAAAGATGCTTATATTACGGAAATGGCAACCTTCCATTAGAAAACACGCAGCGCCTCAGCCAGTCAATAATGATGATCAGTGATATATGTTGCGGGCATTCAGGGTGTAACGACAGTCAGTTACAGTTTACATTTGACAGTTTCTTGCCATAATTTAAGATTACATTTTAATCTGTTCATTAAAAACGGCTTCTGGTTTCCTTCTCTGTATATAGCAGCATTGCTATGCTAATTTTGCAGGCTTCCCTGAAGAGGGTCTTTGCTTTCAGTATCCTAAACGTATTTGCATTTTGCGGATGTAATTTCGTTGCGTTGGCAGCCAGCCAGCCTCGGCTCGCATGACATTAAAAAGCACATGCGTGTGCTTGGCATAGAGCATCGTTGTGATCATAGCTAGTAGTTTAACTTTTGCGCACTCGCTTAATTTTTTTTTCTCCGACTGTATGTGTTTTGCGCAGGCGCCGCACACACGTGCATCTTGTTTTTCAACAATCGTTAAGTTTTATCGAGTAAATTCTTATCGACAATTAATCGAAGATCGATTAATTGTTAACATCCCTAGTACAAACAGTATAATAAGAAGTAGGGCTGTCACTTTTTATTCGATATTCGAATATGCATTCAAACATGACGTGAAATATCCACTATAAATAAACCATCCTGTTTTTAAAATGCCATGTGTAGCGCATTTTTTACAGTCTAACACCTCGTAATAGGGAGACCGACAGCAACTGTGCGCAAGAGAGGGAAGACGTGGCTCCGGCTTCTGCAGACTTTTTTGCTTTTTCTGTGGAAATGTTTTGGATAATTCTGCGGAATGATTTTAAATATTTAAAAAAATATATAAGAGAATTTAAGCCATAAATATTACAAAATTGCATCTAAAATAATTACTTTTTAAAGGCTTACAATGAAAATGAAAACACCAAACCAAACAAGTGCTCTGAATTAAATTGGACCAACACGAACCAGATAGATAGAATTATAGTTTGTATATAAAATTACATATATTATTGTTTATAGTGTTATAGCAGAATAAAAAGCTTGTGTTTAAGGGACATTCCACTTTTTTTGAAAATATGCAAATTTTTCAGCTCCCCTGAGTTAAACATTTGATTCTTACCGAGAAAATATACTCTCAAACTGGCGTAATAATCTGTGACTTTGCTGATGTAACATGGCTGCAGCAGGTGTAGTGATATTACACACTGCCCGAAAATAGTCCCCTTGGTTACTTTCAATGGCATGGGACTATTTTCGGGCAGTGCGTAATATCACTACGCCTGCTGCAGCCATGTTACATCAGCAAAGTCACTGATTATTACGCCAGAATGAGAGTATAGTTCTAACCATATCTGCCTAGAAAATAACAACTTTTAATTTCCGTCGGTCTTAGTACACAATTTAATTACAGAACAGTCAAGTTTTAAATAGGAAAATCTTTGGTTATTTTTTAGCACAATGCTAATGGTCTGATCAGATTCAATGGATTGGATTGAATCAAATATTTAACTCTAGGGAAGCTGGAAAATGAGAATAATTTCAAAAAAGTGGAATGTCCCTTTAATACATTTTCGTTGTGAAATTAGCATGTATGAAGAATGTCATCATCTTTTTTACAACGCAATGTAAACCAAGGCTTTGAACCGGTTCAAGGAACGAAAACGAAAACCAGAAACTTTTGATGTTTTGCAAGGACCAGAAACGAAACCAAAAATATATGTTCCAGAACAGAACCGTTAATTGAAAATAATGGTAACCGGTTAATAACATTATTTTTTCAGTTCTTTGACAAGATTTCTGTGCAATTTGACTCTGTAAAGTTCACTTCCGGTCATTGTTGACTCAGAGAAATGAGAAGCTTGCCACCAGCAGGTAGCCTACTCAAGCCCAAGTCTCTAATGCTCAATCATAAGAGGTAAATATTAGGGCTGGGTAACGAACGTCAATACTTTTATGGTATCGAACGAAAAACTCAGATACTTGAAGTATCGAAAAATTATTTATCTTTCTGTGCCAAATGTCGCTTCCAAAAAGCCAAGCGGCTGTGTCTGTGTGAGCCTGTAATTGCATGTAAGGACCTAAAGCGCTGGTGATTGGCTGTCCATCACCGCGTGACGGGGAGGATTTCTGAAAATACTCGCAGTCACTCAACAACGCAAGTGAAGAAAGGATGCAATATGAGAAATATACAGAAAGTCTTTGTGACATTTGTCTTAAGAGTTAGCGCAAGTATGGCTGTGTTGTCTCCGTGAAAGGCACGTCAACCAAAACGGCGCTTCTCCTAAAGTGAAGAGGGGTTTCAATTTAAAGCACAACAGTCTCTCGACAAGGTGTTTAAACTTGACCCACAAGGGCAGCTTCTGTCTCTCAATCCTTATGAAATACTCGCGCCTGTCTCTCCGCATCGCAAAGCCTTCATGCCCTCATCTCCCAAAATGGATGATGCGTTTAAACCTATTTTTTACAGTCTATGGTTTAAACTTAATGCACACGCGCAGCCCAACACTGCTTACAAAGCCTGGCTCGTTGTTTAAAACAAACTAAATTTAACTGGTTTGCTAATTTCACTTGAATGAAATGACATTGCACGCATTTTCTAATCATTTTAAATCATTAAATCCCAAATGTATTTAATATTTTGATATATGAAGTTGAGTATTGTTTACAAAAAACACACATGCATACAAATCTTCCCAGTAAAACTCAAGTCACCCATTTAAATATTGTAACTTTTTGTCAAAGTTGCAGATATAATGAACCCACTTATTTAAATACTGTTAGTCCAAGCTTAAGACCATTTTACATTTCATAAAATAAAACAGTGTTAATTATATTCTTAAACTCTTTATTTTTGTCCTTATTTTCATAAAAAAACTGATAAGTGTGTATGCTGGCGCACCCCATATCCAAAACGCACAACCAGTTTTATTAATAATAATTAATAAAAGTTGTGTGTTTAATGCATTTTTGTTAAGGTTTCAATGGATTTTTAATCATATGGTATCCGGAAAAAGTACCGTTAGGAAATGGTATCGAAACGGAGGTATCGAAACTGGCACCTGATCGAAAGATTTTAAACAACACCCAGCCCTAGTAAATATTGTAGGCTACCAAGTATCTCAAGATGTTTTTTTTTTTTATACTAATTAGTGGTGTAACGGATCGCAGTTGGTCAGTAATCTGTACAGATCACGACCCACAGTTCGGCTTGGATGCGATTTGCGGAATAATATGCAAATTTAAATAGGGTGAAAGTTGATCATTTGCACGTGTTTTAACGGCTTGCAAATGTTAACACTTAAGTGATTTTAAACAATTTAACCACAAAAAGGCGCTAAAATAAAAAAAATTCTGTACACACAGACGCACATGTATTTGAATGTGTCCGGCCCAACTCCAATTAGGGGCTGTCACTTTTTATTCGATATTCGAATATGCATTCGAACATGACGTGAAATATCCGTATTCGAACTATAAATAAACCATCCGGTTTTTAAAATACCATGTGTAGCGCATTTTTTTAAGTAACACCTCGTAATAGGAAGGAGGCTGAGAGTGAGACCGACGACGGCAACTGTGCGCAAGAGAGGGAATCAAATTGGACCAACATGAACCTAATGTACATGTCAAGATAGAATTATAGTTTGTATATAAAATGACATCATATTGTTTATATTAAATATTATAGCAGAATAAAAAGCTTGTGCTAATACGTTCACATTATGAAATTAGCATGTATGAAGATAATTTCATAATTTTTACAACGCAATGTAAACTTTATATTAAACAACAACAGCATTTCTCTTGTAAACGGATTTGAAATGATCATGTGCTGACTGTCGCGCGTCACATAGACAACAGAGTCAAGTGAGATCTGCTTAACTTAGCGGTAAGTAAATTTTTTTCTCAAATATCAAAGGGTTTGTGCACTCTATCATTAAAACGGGTCAAGCAAACAGCACCCGCAGGGTTAATGTACTTGTCAATGACGGCTCACAAACGCGTGGGATAGGCTATGTATGTGTGCTTGTTGTCAAAGATATTACTTCTCACAAACACGCTCAAGCGCGGGATATGTTTGCTTGTCAATGACGCGCATTAAATCCGCAGAGTTTTCCTTCAAAATCTGCAGCGCAAATTCCGTTTGGGCTTCCTGCTGCAGTTTAAGTTATTGTCTGTACCTGTACTGAATAGGTTTTTTTTCATATAAGTTGTTATTCATAAGTTTATAACCTGCTGTTTCAAAAGTAAAATAAATAATTCAGACAGTCCTGTTTATGACTGTCACTTTTAATAAATTTGTGATTGAATCTCCATTATAGTGGGGTTTTTTTTGATGCGCGCGGGGGGCACCTAAATATTCGAATATATTCGGATACATTGCATGATATTCGATATCCGTTCGAATTTGATTTCTCTCAAAAGTGACAGCCCTAACTCCAATCAAACATGATTATCCCTATGCCCTTCAAAGATCAGAACTCTTGATGTATAAAATACATTTGGCGAATAAAGCACTGAAAAACATCATAATTTTCACTTTATGTGGAGCGACTGTTTATGCAGCATCTTCTTCCCGAAGCGCCGTTTGGAATTCGTCCTCCGTCTGTGTGTGTGCGCATGTGTTTAAGTGCACTCAACAAATGTAGGCATGTCAGTTATGTCGCTTACATAATTTAGCCTTTTTAATGTTCGATGACAAGATAGAGACTTTACTTATTAGTCTACATAATTTTTCTTATGTTTAATGTCCTAATGATCAGCCTACTTATTTTTATGTCCCACAGCTGACATGGAACGTTATTAACCGGTCCGGGAACTTTATTTTTTTGTTCTAACCGGTTCAGGAACGTCAACTTTAGGGTTGAACCAAAAACCGGAAACGTTAAAATACTGTTTCTGTTCGGAACGAACCAATTGGGGAAAAAAATTCAGGTTCAAAGCCCTGATGTAAACCTGTAGGGTACTATGCAATGGAAAAGCGCCTTTAGGGTGCAAAACCCCTTTAACCATAAAACAGGGTTAAAATGACGTGCTGTCTCTGATATATTATATATAACTACAATATAAAAACGTAAGATTTACATTACCATAACATCTTCACTCTGAAGAGTTGCTCAGTTTCTTCTAACTCAGTCAAGTCTTTTAGAGAGAGTGATAGAGGTAATAAGATTAGTAGCTACTAAATACACTACAGTTTATACATTTAGTACATTACTTAATTACTTGCCATTTACCTTTCATTATGTACCATGACTGGATAATCCATCCATTCGCTGACCTTTAATAAAAAATACAAAGATAAACTTAATAATTAACACCTGTCACTCACCGGTATCAACTGGCAGAAATTCACTCTTACCATACAGCATGTGAAAGAACTCAGAAAATCACTCTGATGGGCCTACAAAAAGAGAAATAATAAAAGGGAAAAACACTGCGATTAGGCAAGGTTTAAGCCAAACATTAGTTGTAATTTTGGTGAGGTAGTATTGACTCCAGCCATGTCAAGCTATAAGTGCTTGGCCTGCTTGCAATGTCTGCTTTAACACAAACATAACCCTCTCACTAAAATTAAAGTATAACTCTGTAATAAAGATAAATATAAGGGATGTCAAAATGCATTAGATATGAACATTTTAAATATATTAATAAAGCACACCACCTGTTGCCAGAAAGCTGCTTCTATATATATAATTTACATGCAGATGTAACAGTTACATTACAATGTCTGTGAAAATGTCTGCACACGTTATTTTTCTAGAATTATTTCTCAAGTGACTGTTAGGCAACATAAATGTATTGCCTTTTTTAAACAAATCGTATTTTGTAAATTATGAATTAACTGCATAAATAAGTGCCTTATTAATCACCGTTCCTTTAAGTACATGCTTCATAAGGTTAAAGGTGCTCTAAGCGAATTGAAGCGTTTTAGACCATAAAACATTTTTTGTTACATACCGGAAACATCTCCTCACTATCTGCTTGCTGCCTGTCCGCTGATCAAACTGTAAAAAAACGCGATCTCTGTAGACAACCCAGGCTTCACAAACGGCAATATCAACAAATGGCCAAACCTAGCAGCACAAAACGAAACAAAGTATTCCAGCCAATAAACGACAAGAAGGATTTGGGGGTGGGGGTTGGGCGCGTTCTTGAAAGCACGGAAGGGAGGGGGAGGGGGAGGAGTTAGCTACGCTCTGTCTGTTTGAAAACAGTTCAAACATCAACAGGAAGTGACGTCGCACATTATTCGCTTAGAGCGCCTTTAACCAGAATAATATAAACTGAAAGATTCTGAACAGTTTTGTGCATTGTGCAATAACATTAAATTAAGACATAACGTTAACTTACTTACAAAAACACCCAAGAAAAATTAAGCATCAAACCATAGTAAACCGCAAGCTAAACGATTACTACGACAAAAACTTGCAAACCTCCCCTAACAGTAATGACTAATTAGTAGTGATGTTACCAGTGACACTGAAGCTCCAAAGCGTGTGTCAAAAAAACGAACCGATTTTCATTGAAGCTTTGTATCGAAGCTTGATTCGTTCTGGCAAAATCACGTGACCAATGACGTCCGAAGCTTCATTTCACACACACCCACGTGACTGCTTCGTTATCTGATTCAAAGGTTTAGAATTGTGCAATGCGCGGCGCGCCCTCATGGGTTGTATTGGAGTATTGCATTACACTAGCAATGCTGACATCGCGGGCACGCGCGTCGAATTTCTGGGTCGAAGAATCTGTTTCAGCCCACGCAGTACTTTTAAATGTGTGTCATGCAATATCCACTTCTCGCCGCAAGGTTGTAGTATGTTTTTACTAAATACGACAATTAATAGGTCAAGTCCGACCACCGGAAGCGTTTGATATTTTTAACTTTCAACTCGGAGGTGTTTTTAATTTACAGCAACTGTTTAAACATTTGTGTCAGTTTCAACCGGGCGGTGTGCTTCCACTAAGCTCTGGTCTCTAATGAAAGGTAGATGGACCCAAATAAATATCTTTTATCTTGGTCCTGAAACATTTTACTCTGAGTCTATGGTGGAGAAGGTATTTAAATATACCGCGGAAATTTCGTAGTCGCGTATCTATTAATAGACTACAGTGAACGCTCTGTCAGAACGTCCACTGCAGGAATCGTTCTAAAAACCATAGTTACCATGGGTCTGATGCACATTCCAACTAAAGTTTGATGCCCATTCCAACTAAAACAGTAAATGTTTATAATTTATTTTGAAAGTACTAACAAAATTCTACCTTCTGTTAAAATTTCATGCAAATATCTGATAAAATAAGAAAGTTACAAGCAAAAACTTGTGAATAAGCAGCATTTCGGTCACACACATTCCATAGACATCCATATATAACTTTTTCCCCTGATTTCTAATATTAAAAATATCATAACTTTCTCAATACTCAATAGATTTTTACAATCCTTGTTTCTTTGCAAATGGGAATGTCTGCTCTGTCTACTCATATGATAAATTTAGAGTTTTGGGGTTTTTGAAAATTTTGTCATCATACCTAATTACACAGAATCGATTACTAGTGAGTTTTTGAGATATATATATATATATATAGTAGTAAAAAGACTTTTCTGCACCACTTAAAACCATGATATAATTTTTAATTGGTTCACACTTTATACTTTTGAGACAAGTTCTATCCTTAATTTGTTATTTTTGTTTGGAGTACCATTCGCATGAAATGGAACATGCTTTGGTCATGTATTTAATATATTGTAACATTTATTTATGAATCTATCCTTAATTTGTCAATCCATTAAGTTTTCCTTTTATAATTAAATGAATACGTTGTTTGGTTGTGGAACATGTTGTGAAACAGCACTTTCACCAGCAGAGGTCCTCATTGAGCTCTGATTTGAAAAGCTTCGAGTAATGAACCTTTTTCCGATACAATTGGGTTGAAAGCTTCACTGCTTCAAGAAAGCTTCACTTCGCCATCACTACTAATTAGGGTATAACAAACTAGACAGCAAGAAACTTATGCAAAATATATTAAATATTTTAAACTTACTTCTAAAACCCCGCTGTGCTGTTGTCATCTTCTCAGTCCTGTCAGATTTTCCCGGTCATTTTTGTTCTTCTGCGCTTTTGGCCTGAGTGGCGGTTGGCAACTGAAGGGTAATTAGCGCCTCCTACTGGACTGGGTGTGGCGCATTCAATAGGCAGTGGAGGAAATTTTTATTATATGCTATGTTCTTTTGACTATTTATTATTGATTAAGCAATACATTTAACACGATTTAATGATAATAATAATAAGTAAATTCGCTAAACAAACACTATACTAAAAGATATAAAAGCAATCAAAAAAATAACATTAGGTTATTTATTTATTTATTTATTAACTTTACCAATCCCCGCACAAATAAAATAAAAAACTAAAATAAAATAAAATAATAAAATAAAATAATAATGTAATTGATTTGTGATTATTAATAATAATCAGTATCAACTTATCACTGTTTGTTAATATACAGTACACAGAGCAGTTTTCTGACTAAAGAAGTCATTTTTGTTAAAAGTAATTAAAATAGCTGTTGATTCCCTATAATGATCATACATTTCAAATCTTCTTGAACACTCACTTACATATTTAAAGATGATCTGACCAGATAATTTTTACTTGCTGTATAAAAGCAAAAACCTGTCTGATGGTGATCCTGGGGGGGGTCTTTAGGTCACAAAACTAACAGGACTTCATAATATAGTATTTTTAATACAATAATGCAGTGTTTTCTTTGTCATTTTTGACAAATACATCCACAAAGTACCATAACCATATGCCACAGTTTTAAAAAAGCATCAGTATCACATGCATGTATGTTTACATACATTTATTAAATATGTGTTGTCCATATATGCGAGAAACCAATACTATACTGTAATATATGGTATCATATATTGATGACACCAAATATTTTTTTCACATGTTTGGACATATAAATGTTCATATGTTGCAGGCATATTGTGTTCTCAGATAAGTCAACTATATATGTATAAATATGTGGAAAACAAATATGTATGTCACATATTTATAATTAATGTTGTCCATATATGCGAAAAACCAATACTATAGTGTAATATATGCAGATATATGGTATCATATATTGATGACACCAAATATTTTTTTCACATGTTTGGACATATAAATGTACATATATGTTGCAGGCATATATTGTGTTCTCAGATAAGTTAAATATATGTATAGATATGTATTTAAAACGCTATCACTGTGTAGCTTACAAAATGGCATGTCAATTTATATTAGAAGTTATTTAAGTTCACATATAGCGTATATAGCAATAAAAAAGGACACAGTCAGGCCCACTAAACACAGGACGTCGGATAGACGTGCAGATCATGTCTATATTGGGTCCGTCGGTCCATGACCAATTCTGGACATGTATTCGACGTCCAAACTAGGTCCACTATTTGGACGTCCCACCATGACCCTATTTGGACGTCATATTGACCGGCAACATTTGACGTTTAAACTGGGTTATTTTTTGGACGTCATTTGGACGTCATATTTACGGGCAACATTTGACGTTTAAACTGGGTAATTTTTGGACGTCATTAGGACGTCTATGACAGGTCTATGTCTATATTACATGATTAGGCCTATAAAAATGTGTTTATTTACAAATATCAGCATTATTGTACCAACATGATTAATACATATGAATAGTCTATATTATTATTACAGTACTGTTTTTTTCTGCTTTCTTGAATTACGTACAAAATTCATCTAAATGTACCATTAAAAATAATTAAATGTGTAGTTCGTTATATTAAAAGTATATGACCATACTAACAATTTAACATGAAAATATTGTCATATTAAATTGTTCATGATATGAA